>NW_026970037.1:300000-599712 GCF_028390025.1 Pseudophryne corroboree
AGCACTAATAGGAGGCTTTAAAATTTTCATTCTAGTGTCCTTCGTTTGGGAGAAACATGCAAAGGTACAATACAGCTTTTCCTTGCCGATATCTCTCTTTTGCAAAGAGATAGGCATTGGAAAATTCAGGGCTATAACGTGTAGATGAAGCACTAACAGGAGGCTTTAAAATTTTCATTCTAGTGTCTTTCGTTTGGGAGAAAAATGCAAAGGTACAATACAGCTTTTCCTTGCCGATATCTCTCTTTTGCAAAGAGCTAGGCATTGGAAAATTCAGGGCTATAACGTGTAGATGAAGCACTAATAGGAGGCTTTAAAATTTTCATTCTAGTGTCTTTCGTTTGGGAGAAAAATGCAAAAGTACAATGCTGCTTTTCCTTGCCGATATCTCTCTTTTGCAAAGAGATAGGCATTGGAAAATTCAGGGCTATAACGTGTAGATGAAGCACTAACAGGAGGCTTTAAAATTTTCATTCTAGTGTCCTTCGTTTGGGAGAAAAATGCAAAGGTACATTACAGCTTTTCCTTGCCAATATCTCTCTTTTGCAAAGAGCTAGGCATTGGAAAATTCAGGGCTATAACGTGTAGATGAAGCACTAACAGGAGGCTTTAAAATTTTCATTCTAGTGTCCTTCGTTTGGGAGAAAAATGCAAAGGTACAATACAGCTTTTCCTTGCCGATATCTCTCTTTTGCAAAGAGATAGGCATTGGAAAATTCAGGGCTATAACGTGTAGATGAAGCACTAACAGGAGGCTTTAGAATTTTCATTCTAGTGTCTTTCGTTTGGGAGAAAAATGCAAAGGTACAATACAGCTTTTCCTTGCCGATATCTCTCTTTTGCAAAGAGCTAGGCATTGGAAAATTCAGGGCTATAACGTGTAGATGAAGCACTAACAGGAGGCTTTAAAATTTTCATTCTAGTGTCCTTCGTTTGGGAGAAAAATGCAAAGGTACATTACAGCTTTTCCTTGCCAATATCTCTCTTTTGCAAAGAGCTAGGCATTGGAAAATTCAGGGCTATAACGTGTAGATGAAGCACTAACAGGAGGCTTTAAAATTTTCATTCTAGTGTCCTTCGTTTGGGAGAAAAATGCAAAGGTACAATACAGCTTTTCCTTGCCGATATCTCTCTTTTGCAAAGAGATAGGCATTGGAAAATTCAGGGCTATAACGTGTAGATGAAGCACTAACAGGAGGCTTTAGAATTTTCATTCTAGTGTCTTTCGTTTGGGAGAAAAATGCAAAGGTACAATACAGCTTTTCCTTGCCGATATCTCTCTTTTGCAAAGAGCTAGGCATTGGAAAATTCAGGGCTATAACGTGTAGATGAAGCACTAACAGGAGGCTTTAAAATTTTCATTCTAGTGTCTTTCGTTTGGGAGAAAAATGCAAAGGTACAATACAGTTTTTCCTTGCCGATATCTCTCTTTTGCAAAGAGATAGGCATTGGAAAATTCAGGGCTATAACGTGTAGATGAAGCACTAACAGGAGGCTTTAAAATTTTCATTCTAGTGTCTTTCGTTTGGGAGAAAAATGCAAAGGTACAATACAGCTTTTCCTTGCCGATATCTCTCTTTTGCAAAGAGATAGGCATTTGAAAATTCAGGGCTATAACGTGTAGATGAAGCACTAACAGGAGGCTTTAAAATTTTCATTCTAGTGTCCTTCGTTTGGGAGAAAAATGCAAAGGTACAATACAGCTTTTCCTTGCCGATATCTCTCTTTTGCAAAGAGATAGGCATTGGAAAATTCAGGGCTATAACGTGTAGATGAAGCACTAATAGGAGGCTTTAAAATTTTCATTCTAGTGTCCTTCGTTTGGGAGAAACATGCAAAGGTACAATACAGCTTTTCCTTGCCGATATCTCTCTTTTGCAAAGAGATAGGCATTGGAAAATTCAGGGCTATAACGTGTAGATGAAGCACTAACAGGAGGCTTTAAAATTTTCATTCTAGTGTCTTTCGTTTGGGAGAAAAATGCAAAGGTACAATACAGCTTTTCCTTGCCGATATCTCTCTTTTGCAAAGAGCTAGGCATTGGAAAATTCAGGGCTATAACGTGTAGATGAAGCACTAATAGGAGGCTTTAAAATTTTCATTCTAGTGTCTTTCGTTTGGGAGAAAAATGCAAAAGTACAATGCTGCTTTTCCTTGCCGATATCTCTCTTTTGCAAAGAGATAGGCATTGGAAAATTCAGGGCTATAACGTGTAGATGAAGCACTAACAGGAGGCTTTAAAATTTTCATTCTAGTGTCCTTCGTTTGGGAGAAAAGTGCAAAGGTACATTACAGCTTTTCCTTGCCAATATCTCTCTTTTGCAAAGAGCTAGGCATTGGAAAATTCAGGGCTATAACGTGTAGATGAAGCACTAACAGGAGGCTTTAAAATTTTCATTCTAGTGTCTTTCGTTTGGGAGAAAAATGCAAAGGTACAATACAGCATTTCCTTGCCGATATCTCTCTTTTGCAAAGAGATAGGCATTGGAAAATTCAGGGATATTACGTGTAGATGAAGCACTAAAAGGAGGCTTTAAAATTTTCATTCTAGTGTCTTTCGTTTGGGAGAAAAATGTAAAAGTACAATGCCGCTTTTCCTTGCCGATATCTCTCTTTTGCAAAGAGATAGGCATTGGAAAATTCAGGGCTATAACGTGTAGATGAAGCACTAACAGGAGGCTTTAAAATTTTCATTCTAGTGTCTTTCGTTTGGGAGAAAAATGTAAAAGTACAATGCAGCTTTTCCTTGCCGATATCTCTCTTTTGCAAAGAGATAGGCATGAGAAAATTCAGGGCTATAAAGTGTATATGAAGCACTAACAGGAGGCTTTAAAATTTTCATTCTAGTGTCTTTCGTTTGGGAGAAAAATGCAAAGGTACAATACAGCTTTTCCTTGCTGATATCTCTCTTTTGCTAAGAGATAGGCATTGGAAAATTCAGGGCTATAACGTGTAGATGAAGCACTAACAGGAGGCTTTAAAATTTTCATTCTAGTGTCCTTCGTTTGGGAGAAAAATGCAAAGGTACAATACAGCTTTTCCTTGCCGATATCTCTCTTTTGCAAAGAGATAGGCATTGGAAAATTCAGGGCTATAACGTGTAGATGAAGCACTAATAGGAGGCTTTAAAATTTTCATTCTAGTGTCCTTCGTTTGGGAGAAAAATGCAAAGGTACAATACAGCTTTTCCTTGCCGATATCTCTCTTTTGCAAAGAGATAGGCATTGGAAAATTCAGGGCTATAACGTGTAGATGAAGCACTAACAGGAGGCTTTAAAATTTTCATTCTAGTGTCTTTCGTTTGGGAGAAAAATGCAAAGGTACAATACAGCTTTTCCTTGCCGATATCTCTCTTTTGCAAAGAGCTAGGCATTGGAAAATTCAGGGCTATAACGTGTAGATGAAGCACTAACAGGAGGCTTTAAAATTTTCATTCTAGTGTCTTTCGTTTGGGAGAAAAATGCAAAGGTACAATACAGTTTTTCCTTGCCGATATCTCTCTTTTGCAAAGAGATAGGCATTGGAAAATTCAGGGCTATAACGTGTAGATGAAGCACTAACAGGAGGCTTTAAAATTTTCATTCTAGTGTCCTTCGTTTGGGAGAAAAATGCAAAGGTACAATACAGCTTTTCCTTGCCAATATCTCTCTTTTGCAAAGAGCTAGGCATTGGAAAATTCAGGGCTATAACGTGTAGATGAAGCACTAACAGGAGGCTTTAAAATTTTCATTCTAGTGTCTTTCGTTTGGGAGAAAAATGCAAAGGTACAATACAGCATTTCCTTGCCGATATCTCTCTTTTGCAAAGAGATAGGCATTGGAAAATTCAGGGCTATTACGTGTAGATGAAGCACTAAAAGGAGGCTTTAAAATTTTCATTCTAGTGTCTTTCGTTTGGGAGAAAAATGTAAAAGTACAATGCAGCTTTTCCTTGCCGATATCTCTCTTTTGCAAAGAGATAGGCATTGGAAAATTCAGGGCTATAACGTGTAGATGAAGCACTAACAGGAGGCTTTAAAATTTTCATTCTAGTGTCTTTCGTTTGGGAGAAAAATGTAAAAGTACAATGCAGCTTTTCCTTGCCGATATCTCTCTTTTGCAAGAGATAGGCATTGGAAAATTCAGGGCTATAACGTGTATATGAAGCACTAACAGGAGGCTTTAAAATTTTCATTCTAGTGTCTTTCGTTTGGGAGAAAAATGCAAAGGTACAATACAGCTTTTCCTTGCCGATATCTCTCTTTTGTTAAGAGATAGGCATTGGAAAATTCAGGGCTATAACGTGTAGATGAAGCACTAAAAGGAGGCTTTAAAATTTTCATTCTAGTGTCCTTCGTTTGGGAGAAAAATGCAAAGGTACAATACAGCTTTTCCTTGCCGATATCTCTCTTTTGCAAAGAGATAGGCATTGGAAAATTCAGGGCTATAACGTGTAGATGAAGCACTAACAGGAGGCTTTAAAATTTTCATTCTAGTGTCTTTCGTTTGGGAGAAAAATGCAAAGGTACAATACAGCATTTCCTTGCCGATATCTCTCTTTTGCAAAGAGATAGGCATTGGAAAATTCAGGGCTATAACGTGTAGATGAAGCACTAACAGGAGGCTTTAAAATTTTCATTCTAGTGTCTTTCGTTTGGGAGAAAAATGTAAAAGTACAATGCAGCTTTTCCTTGCCGATATCTCTCTTTTGCAAAGAGATAGGCATTGGAAAATTCAGGGCTATAACGTGTATATGAAGCACTAACAGGAGGCTTTAAAATTTTCATTCTAGTATCTTTCGTTTGGGAGAAAAATGCAAAGGTACAATACAGCTTTTCCTTGCCGATATCTCTCTTTTGCAAAGAGATAGGCATTGGAAAATTCAGGGCTATAACGTGTAGATGAAGCACTAACAGGAGGCTTTAAAATTTTCATTCTAGTGTCTTTCGTTTGGGAGAAAAATGCAAAGGTACAATACAGCTTTTCCTTGCCGATATCTCTCTTTTGCAAAGAGCTAGGCATTTGAAAATTCAGGGCTATAACGTGTAGATGAAGCACTAACAGTAGACTTTAAAATTTTCATTCTAGTGTCTTTCGTTTGGGAGAAAAATGCAAAGGTACAATACAGCTTTTCCTTGCCGATATCTCTCTTTTGCTAAGAGATAGGCATTGGAAAATTCAGGGCTATAACGTGTAGATGAAGCACTAAAAGGAGGCTTTAAAATTTTCATTCTAGTGTCCTTCGTTTGGGAGAAAAATGCAAAGGTACAATACAGCTTTTCCTTGCCGATATCTCTCTTTTGCAAAGAGATAGGCATTGGAAAATTCAGGGCTATAACGTGTAGATGAAGCACTAACAGGAGGCTTTAAAATTTTCATTCTAGTGTCTTTCGTTTGGGAGAAAAATGTAAAAGTACAATGCAGCTTTTCCTTGCCGATATCTCTCTTTTGCAAAGAGATAGGCATTGGAAAATTCAGGGCTATAACGTGTAGATGAAGCACTAACAGGAGGCTTTAAAATTTTCATTCTAGTGTCTTTCGTTTGGGAGAAAAATGTAAAAGTACAATGCAGCTTTTCCTTGCCGATATCTCTCTTTTGCAAAGAGATAGGCATTGGAAAATTCAGGGCTATAACGTGTATATGAAGCACTAACAGGAGGCTTTAAAATTTTCATTCTAGTGTCTTTCGTTTGGGAGAAAAATGCAAAGGTACAATACAGCTTTTCCTTGCCGATATCTCTCTTTTGCTAAGAGATAGGCATTGGAAAATTCAGGGCTATAACGTGTAGATGAAGCACTAAAAGGAGGCTTTAAAATTTTCATTCTAGTGTCCTTCGTTTGGGAGAAAAATGCAAAGGTACAATACAGCTTTTCCTTGCCGATATCTCTCTTTTGCAAAGAGATAGGCATTGGAAAATTCAGGGCTATAACGTGTAGATGAAGCACTAATAGGAGGCTTTAACATTTTCATTCTAGTGTCCTTCGTTTGGGAGAAAAATGCAAAGGTACAATACAGCTTTTCCTTGCCGATATCTCTCTTTTGCAAAGAGATAGGCATTGGAAAATTCAGGGCTATAACGTGTAGATGAAGCACTAACAGGAGGCTTTAAAATTTTCATTCTAGTGTCTTTCGTTTGGGAGAAAAATGCAAAGGTACAATACAGCTTTTCCTTGCCGATATCTCTCTTTTGCAAAGAGCTAGGCATTGGAAAATTCAGGGCTATAACGTGTAGATGAAGCACTAACAGTAGACTTTAAAATTTTCATTCTAGTGTCTTTCGTTTGGGAGAAAAATGCAAAGGTACAATACAGCTTTTCCTTGCCAATATCTCTCTTTTGCAAAGAGCTAGTCATTGGAAAATTCAGGGCTATAACGTGTAGATGAAGCACTAACAGGAGGCTTTAAAATTTTCATTCTAGTGTCTTTCGTTTGGGAGAAAAATGCAAAGGTACAATACAGTTTTTCCTTGCCGATATCTCTCTTTTGCAAAGAGATAGGCATTGGAAAATTCAGGGCTATAACGTGTAGATGAAGCACTAACAGGAGGCTTTAAAATTTTCATTCTAGTGTCTTTCGTTTGGGAGAAAAATGCAAAGGTACAATACAGCTTTTCCTTGCCGATATCTCTCTTTTGCAAAGAGATAGGCATTTGAAAATTCAGGGCTATAACGTGTAGATGAAGCACTAACAGAAGGCTTTAAAATTTTCATTCTAGTGTCCTTCGTTTGGGAGAAAAATGCAAAGGTACAATACAGCTTTTCCTTGCCGATATCTCTCTTTTGCAAAGAGATAGGCATTGGAAAATTCAGGGCTATAACGTGTAGATGAAGCACTAATAGGAGGCTTTAAAATTTTCATTCTAGTGTCCTTCGTTTGGGAGAAACATGCAAAGGTACAATACAGCTTTTCCTTGCCGATATCTCTCTTTTGCAAAGAGATAGGCATTGGAAAATTCAGGGCTATAACGTGTAGATGAAGCACTAACAGGAGGCTTTAACATTTTCATTCTAGTGTCTTTCGTTTGGGAGAAAAATGCAAAGGTACAATACAGCTTTTCCTTGCCGATATCTCTCTTTTGCAAAGAGCTAGGCATTGGAAAATTCAGGGCTATAACGTGTAGATGAAGCACTAATAGGAGGCTTTAAAATTTTCATTCTAGTGTCTTTCGTTTGGGAGAAAAATGCAAAAGTACAATGCTGCTTTTCCTTGCCGATATCTCTCTTTTGCAAAGAGATAGGCATTGGAAAATTCAGGGCTATTACGTGTAGATGAAGCACTAACAGAAGGCTTTAAAATTTTCATTCTAGTGTCCTTCGTTTGAGAGAAAAATGCAAAAGTACAATGCAGCTTTTCCTTGCCGATATCTCTCTTTTGCAAAGAGATAGGCATGAGAAAATTCAGGGCTATAACGTGTATATGAAGCACTAACAGGAGGCTTTAAAATTTTCATTCTAGTGTCTTTCGTTTGGGAGAAAAATGCAAAGGTACAATACAGCTTTTCCTTGCCGATATCTCTCTTTTGCTAAGAGATAGGCATTGGAAAATTCAGGGCTATAACGTGTAGATGAAGCACTAACAGGAGGCTTTAAAATTTTCATTCTAGTGTCCTTCGTTTGGGAGAAAAATGCAAAGGTACAATACAGCTTTTCCTTGCCGATATCTCTCTTTTGCAAAGAGATAGGCATTGGAAAATTCAGGGCTATAACGTGTAGATGAAGCACTAATAGGAGGCTTTAAAATTTTCATTCTAGTGTCCTTCGTTTGGGAGAAAAATGCAAAGGTACAATACAGCTTTTCCTTGCCGATATCTCTCTTTTGCAAAGAGATAGGCATTGGAAAATTCAGGGCTATAACGTGTAGATGAAGCACTAACAGGAGGCTTTAAAATTTTCATTCTAGTGTCTTTCGTTTGGGAGAAAAATGCAAAGGTACAATACAGCTTTTCCTTGCCGATATCTCTCTTTTGCAAAGAGCTAGGCATTGGAAAATTCAGGGCTATAACGTGTAGATGAAGCACTAACAGTAGACTTTAAAATTTTCATTCTAGTGTCTTTCGTTTGGGAGAAAAATGCAAAGGTACAATACAGCTTTTCCTTGCCAATATCTCTCTTTTGCAAAGAGCTAGGCATTGGAAAATTCAGGGCTATAACGTGTAGATGAAGCACTAACAGGAGGCTTTAAAATTTTCATTCTAGTGTCTTTCGTTTGGGAGAAAAATGCAAAGGTACAATACAGCTTTTCCTTGCCGATATCTCTCTTTTGCAAAGAGCTAGGCATTTGAAAATTCAGGGCTATAACGTGTAGATGAAGCACTAACAGTAGACTTTAAAATTTTCATTCTAGTGTCTTTCGTTTGGGAGAAAAATGCAAAGGTACAATACAGCTTTTCCTTGCCGATATCTCTCTTTTGCTAAGAGATAGGCATTGGAAAATTCAGGGCTATAACGTGTAGATGAAGCACTAAAAGGAGGCTTTAAAATTTTCATTCTAGTGTCCTTCGTTTGGGAGAAAAATGCAAAGGTACAATACAGCTTTTCCTTGCCGATATCTCTCTTTTGCAAAGAGATAGGCATTGGAAAATTCAGGGCTATAACGTGTAGATGAAGCACTAACAGGAGGCTTTAAAATTTTCATTCTAGTGTCTTTCGTTTGGGAGAAAAATGTAAAAGTACAATGCAGCTTTTCCTTGCCGATATCTCTCTTTTGCAAAGAGATAGGCATTGGAAAATTCAGGGCTATAACGTGTAGATGAAGCACTAACAGGAGGCTTTAAAATTTTCATTCTAGTGTCTTTCGTTTGGGAGAAAAATGTAAAAGTACAATGCAGCTTTTCCTTGCCGATATCTCTCTTTTGCAAAGAGATAGGCATTGGAAAATTCAGGGCTATAACGTGTATATGAAGCACTAACAGGAGGCTTTAAAATTTTCATTCTAGTGTCTTTCGTTTGGGAGAAAAATGCAAAGGTACAATACAGCTTTTCCTTGCCGATATCTCTCTTTTGCTAAGAGATAGGCATTGGAAAATTCAGGGCTATAACGTGTAGATGAAGCACTAAAAGGAGGCTTTAAAATTTTCATTCTAGTGTCCTTCGTTTGGGAGAAAAATGCAAAGGTACAATACAGCTTTTCCTTGCCGATATCTCTCTTTTGCAAAGAGATAGGCATTGGAAAATTCAGGGCTATAACGTGTAGATGAAGCACTAATAGGAGGCTTTAACATTTTCATTCTAGTGTCCTTCGTTTGGGAGAAAAATGCAAAGGTACAATACAGCTTTTCCTTGCCGATATCTCTCTTTTGCAAAGAGATAGGCATTGGAAAATTCAGGGCTATAACGTGTAGATGAAGCACTAACAGGAGGCTTTAAAATTTTCATTCTAGTGTCTTTCGTTTGGGAGAAAAATGCAAAGGTACAATACAGCTTTTCCTTGCCGATATCTCTCTTTTGCAAAGAGCTAGGCATTGGAAAATTCAGGGCTATAACGTGTAGATGAAGCACTAACAGTAGACTTTAAAATTTTCATTCTAGTGTCTTTCGTTTGGGAGAAAAATGCAAAGGTACAATACAGCTTTTCCTTGCCAATATCTCTCTTTTGCAAAGAGCTAGTCATTGGAAAATTCAGGGCTATAACGTGTAGATGAAGCACTAACAGGAGGCTTTAAAATTTTCATTCTAGTGTCTTTCGTTTGGGAGAAAAATGCAAAGGTACAATACAGTTTTTCCTTGCCGATATCTCTCTTTTGCAAAGAGATAGGCATTGGAAAATTCAGGGCTATAACGTGTAGATGAAGCACTAACAGGAGGCTTTAAAATTTTCATTCTAGTGTCTTTCGTTTGGGAGAAAAATGCAAAGGTACAATACAGCTTTTCCTTGCCGATATCTCTCTTTTGCAAAGAGATAGGCATTTGAAAATTCAGGGCTATAACGTGTAGATGAAGCACTAACAGAAGGCTTTAAAATTTTCATTCTAGTGTCCTTCGTTTGGGAGAAAAATGCAAAGGTACAATACAGCTTTTCCTTGCCGATATCTCTCTTTTGCAAAGAGATAGGCATTGGAAAATTCAGGGCTATAACGTGTAGATGAAGCACTAATAGGAGGCTTTAAAATTTTCATTCTAGTGTCCTTCGTTTGGGAGAAACATGCAAAGGTACAATACAGCTTTTCCTTGCCGATATCTCTCTTTTGCAAAGAGATAGGCATTGGAAAATTCAGGGCTATAACGTGTAGATGAAGCACTAACAGGAGGCTTTAACATTTTCATTCTAGTGTCTTTCGTTTGGGAGAAAAATGCAAAGGTACAATACAGCTTTTCCTTGCCGATATCTCTCTTTTGCAAAGAGCTAGGCATTGGAAAATTCAGGGCTATAACGTGTAGATGAAGCACTAATAGGAGGCTTTAAAATTTTCATTCTAGTGTCTTTCGTTTGGGAGAAAAATGCAAAAGTACAATGCTGCTTTTCCTTGCCGATATCTCTCTTTTGCAAAGAGATAGGCATTGGAAAATTCAGGGCTATTACGTGTAGATGAAGCACTAACAGGAGGCTTTAAAATTTTCATTCTAGTGTCCTTCGTTTGGGAGAAAAATGCAAAGGTACAATACAGCTTTTCCTTGCCAATATCTCTCTTTTGCAAAGAGCTAGGCATTGGAAAATTCAGGGCTATTACGTGTAGATGAAGCACTAACAGGAGGCTTTAAAATTTTCATTCTAGTGTCTTTCGTTTGGGAGAAAAATGCAAAGGTACAATACAGCATTTCCTTGCCGATATCTCTCTTTTGCAAAGAGATAGGCATTGAAAAATCCAGGGCTATTACGTGTAGATGAAGCACTAAAAGGAGGCTTTAAAATTTTCATTCTAGTGTCTTTCGTTTGGGAGAAAAATGTAAAAGTACAATGCAGCTTTTCCTTGCCGATATCTCTCTTTTGCAAAGAGATAGGCATTGGAAAATTCAGGGCTATAACGTGTAGATGAAGCACTAACAGGAGGCTTTAAAATTTTCATTCTAGTGTCTTTCGTTTGGGAGAAAAATGTAAAAGTACAATGCAGCTTTTCCTTGCCGATATCTCTCTTTTGCAAAGAGATAGGCATGAGAAAATTCAGGGCTATAACGTGTATATGAAGCACTAACAGGAGGCTTTAAAATTTTCATTCTAGTGTCTTTCGTTTGGGAGAAAAATGCAAAGGTACAATACAGCTTTTCCTTGCCGATATCTCTCTTTTGCTAAGAGATAGGCATTGGAAAATTCAGGGCTATAACGTGTAGATGAAGCACTAACAGGAGGCTTTAAAATTTTCATTCTAGTGTCCTTCGTTTGGGAGAAAAATGCAAAGGTACAATACAGCTTTTCCTTGCCGATATCTCTCTTTTGCAAAGAGATAGGCATTGGAAAATTCAGGGCTATAACGTGTAGATGAAGCACTAATAGGAGGCTTTAAAATTTTCATTCTAGTGTCCTTCGTTTGGGAGAAAAATGCAAAGGTACAATACAGCTTTTCCTTGCCGATATCTCTCTTTTGCAAAGAGATAGGCATTGGAAAATTCAGGGCTATAACGTGTAGATGAAGCACTAACAGGAGGCTTTAAAATTTTCATTCTAGTGTCTTTCGTTTGGGAGAAAAATGCAAAGGTACAATACAGCTTTTCCTTGCCGATATCTCTCTTTTGCAAAGAGCTAGGCATTGGAAAATTCAGGGCTATAACGTGTAGATGAAGCACTAACAGTAGACTTTAAAATTTTCATTCTAGTGTCTTTCGTTTGGGAGAAAAATGCAAAGGTACAATACAGCTTTTCCTTGCCAATATCTCTCTTTTGCAAAGAGCTAGGCATTGGAAAATTCAGGGCTATAACGTGTAGATGAAGCACTAACAGGAGGCTTTAAAATTTTCATTCTAGTGTCTTTCGTTTGGGAGAAAAATGCAAAGGTACAATACAGTTTTTCCTTGCCGATATCTCTCTTTTGCAAAGAGATAGGCATTGGAAAATTCAGGGCTATAACGTTTAGATGAAGCACTAACAGGATGCTTTAAAATTTTCATTCTAGTGTCTTTCGTTTGGGAGAAAAATGCAAAGGTACAATACAGCTTTTCCTTGCCGATATCTCTCTTTTGCAAAGAGATAGGCATTTGAAAATTCAGGGCTATAACGTGTAGATGAAGCACTAACAGGAGGCTTTAAAATTTTCATTCTAGTGTCCTTCGTTTGGGAGAAAAATGCAAAGGTACATTACAGCTTTTCCTTGCCGATATCTCTCTTTTGCAAAGAGATAGGCATTGGAAAATTCAGGGCTATAACGTGTAGATGAAGCACTAACAGGAGGCTTTAAAATTTTCATTCTAGTGTCCTTCGTTTGGGAGAAAAATGCAAAGGTACATTACAGCTTTTCCTTGCCGATATCTCTCTTTTGCAAAGAGATAGGCATTGGAAAATTCAGGGCTATAACGTGTAGATGAAGCACTAACAGGAGGCTTTAAAATTTTCATTCTAGTGTCTTTCGTTTGGGAGAAAAATGCAAAGGTACAATACAGCTTTTCCTTGCCAATATCTCTCTTTTGCAAAGAGATAGGCATTGAAAAATCCAGGGCTATTACGTGTAGATGAAGCACTAAAAGGAGGCTTTAAAATTTTCATTCTAGTGTCTTTCGTTTGGGAGAAAAATGTAAAAGTACAATGCAGCTTTTCCTTGCCGATATCTCTCTTTTGCAAAGAGATAGGCATTGGAAAATTCAGGGCTATAACGTGTAGATGAAGCACTAACAGGAGGCTTTAAAATTTTCATTCTAGTGTCTTTCGTTTGGGAGAAAAATGTAAAAGTACAATGCAGCTTTTCCTTGCCGATATCTCTCTTTTGCAAAGAGATAGGCATGAGAAAATTCAGGGCTATAACGTGTATATGAAGCACTAACAGGAGGCTTTAAAATTTTCATTCTAGTGTCTTTCGTTTGGGAGAAAAATGCAAAGGTACAATACAGCTTTTCCTTGCCGATATCTCTCTTTTGCTAAGAGATAGGCATTGGAAAATTCAGGGCTATAACGTGTAGATGAAGCACTAACAGGAGGCTTTAAAATTTTCATTCTAGTGTCCTTCGTTTGGGAGAAAAATGCAAAGGTACAATACAGCTTTTCCTTGCCGATATCTCTCTTTTGCAAAGAGATAGGCATTGGAAAATTCAGGGCTATAACGTGTAGATGAAGCACTAATAGGAGGCTTTAAAATTTTCATTCTAGTGTCCTTCGTTTGGGAGAAAAATGCAAAGGTACAATACAGCTTTTCCTTGCCGATATCTCTCTTTTGCAAAGAGATAGGCATTGGAAAATTCAGGGCTATAACGTGTAGATGAAGCACTAACAGGAGGCTTTAAAATTTTCATTCTAGTGTCTTTCGTTTGGGAGAAAAATGCAAAGGTACAATACAGCTTTTCCTTGCCGATATCTCTCTTTTGCAAAGAGCTAGGCATTGGAAAATTCAGGGCTATAACGTGTAGATGAAGCACTAACAGTAGACTTTAAAATTTTCATTCTAGTGTCTTTCGTTTGGGAGAAAAATGCAAAGGTACAATACAGCTTTTCCTTGCCAATATCTCTCTTTTGCAAAGAGCTAGGCATTGGAAAATTCAGGGCTATAACGTGTAGATGAAGCACTAACAGGAGGCTTTAAAATTTTCATTCTAGTGTCTTTCGTTTGGGAGAAAAATGCAAAGGTACAATACAGTTTTTCCTTGCCGATATCTCTCTTTTGCAAAGAGATAGGCATTGGAAAATTCAGGGCTATAACGTTTAGATGAAGCACTAACAGGATGCTTTAAAATTTTCATTCTAGTGTCTTTCGTTTGGGAGAAAAATGCAAAGGTACAATACAGCTTTTCCTTGCCGATATCTCTCTTTTGCAAAGAGATAGGCATTTGAAAATTCAGGGCTATAACGTGTAGATGAAGCACTAACAGGAGGCTTTAAAATTTTCATTCTAGTGTCCTTCGTTTGGGAGAAAAATGCAAAGGTACATTACAGCTTTTCCTTGCCGATATCTCTCTTTTGCAAAGAGATAGGCATTGGAAAATTCAGGGCTATAACGTGTAGATGAAGCACTAACAGGAGGCTTTAAAATTTTCATTCTAGTGTCTTTCGTTTGGGAGAAAAATGCAAAGGTACAATACAGCTTTTCCTTGCCAATATCTCTCTTTTGCAAAGAGCTAGGCATTGGAAAATTCAGGGCTATAACGTGTAGATGAAGCACTAACAGGAGGCTTTAAAATTTTCATTCTAGTGTCTTTCGTTTGGGAGAAAAATGCAAAGGTACAATACAGCATTTCCTTGCCGATATCTCTCTTTTGCAAAGAGATAGGCATTGGAAAATTCAGGGCTATTACGTGTAGATGAAGCACTAAAAGGAGGCTTTAAATTTTCATTCTAGTGTCTTTCGTTTGGGAGAAAAATGTAAAAGTACAATGCAGCTTTTCCTTGCCGATATCTCTCTTTTGCAAAGAGATAGGCATTGGAAAATTCAGGGCTATAACGTGTAGATGAAGCACTAACAGGAGGCTTTAAAATTTTCATTCTAGTGTCTTTCGTTTGGGAGAAAAATGCAAAGGTACAATACAGTTTTTCCTTGCCGATATCTCTCTTTTGCAAAGAGATAGGCATTGGAAAATTCAGGGCTATAACGTGTAGATGAAGCACTAACAGGAGGCTTTAAAATTTTCATTCTAGTGTCTTTCGTTTGGGAGAAAAATGTAAAAGTACAATGCAGCTTTTCCTTGCCGATATCTCTCTTTTGCAAAGAGATAGGCATGAGAAAATTCAGGGCTATAACGTGTATATGAAGCACTAACAGGAGGCTTTAAAATTTTCATTCTAGTGTCTTTCGTTTGGGAGAAAAATGCAAAGGTACAATACAGCTTTTCCTTGCCGATATCTCTCTTTTGCTAAGAGATAGGCATTGGAAAATTCAGGGCTATAACGTGTAGATGAAGCACTAACAGGAGGCTTTAAAATTTTCATTCTAGTGTCTTTCGTTTGGGAGAAAAATGTAAAAGTACAATGCAGCTTTTCCTTGCCGATATCTCTCTTTTGCAAAGAGATAGGCATGAGAAAATTCAGGGCTATAACGTGTATATGAAGCACTAACAGGAGGCTTTAAAATTTTCATTCTAGTGTCTTTCGTTTGGGAGAAAAATGCAAAGGTACAATACAGCTTTTCCTTGCCAATATCTCTCTTTTGCAAAGAGCTAGGCATTGGAAAATTCAGGGCTATAACGTGTAGATGAAGCACTAACAGGAGGCTTTAAAATTTTCATTCTAGTGTCTTTCGTTTGGGAGAAAAATGCAAAGGTACAATACAGTTTTTCCTTGCCGATATCTCTCTTTTGCAAAGAGATAGGCATTGGAAAATTCAGGGCTATAACGTTTAGATGAAGCACTAACAGGAGGCTTTAAAATTTTCATTCTAGTGTCTTTCGTTTGGGAGAAAAATGCAAAGGTACAATACAGCTTTTCCTTGCCGATATCTCTCTTTTGCAAAGAGATAGGCATTTGAAAATTCAGGGCTATAACGTGTAGATGAAGCACTAACAGGAGGCTTTAAAATTTTCATTCTAGTGTCCTTCGTTTGGGAGAAAAATGCAAAGGTACATTACAGCTTTTCCTTGCCGATATCTCTCTTTTGCAAAGAGATAGGCATTGGAAAATTCAGGGCTATAACGTGTAGATGAAGCACTAACAGGAGGCTTTAAAATTTTCATTCTAGTGTCTTTCGTTTGGGAGAAAAATGCAAAGGTACAATACAGCTTTTCCTTGCCAATATCTCTCTTTTGCAAAGAGCTAGGCATTGGAAAATTCAGGGCTATAACGTGTAGATGAATCACTAACAAGAGGCTTTAAAATTTTCATTCTAGTGTCTTTCGTTTGGGAGAAAAATGCAAAGGTACAATACAGCATTTCCTTGCCGATATCTCTCTTTTGCAAAGAGATAGGCATTGGAAAATTCAGGGCTATTACGTGTAGATGAAGCACTAAAAGGAGGCTTTAAAATTTTCATTCTAGTGTCTTTCGTTTGGGAGAAAAATGTAAAAGTACAATGCAGCTTTTCCTTGCCGATATCTCTCTTTTGCAAAGAGATAGGCATGAGAAAATTCAGGGCTATAACGTGTATATGAAGCACTAACAGGAGGCTTTAAAATTTTCATTCTAGTGTCTTTCGTTTGGGAGAAAAATGCAAAGGTACAATACAGCTTTTCCTTGCCGATATCTCTCTTTTGCTAAGAGATAGGCATTGGAAAATTCAGGGCTATAACGTGTAGATGAAGCACTAATAGGAGGCTTTAAAATTTTCATTCTAGTGTCTTTCGTTTGGGAGAAAAATGCAAAAGTACAATGCTGCTTTTCCTTGCCGATATCTCTCTTTTGCAAAGAGATAGGCATTGGAAAATTCAGGGCTATTACGTGTAGATGAAGCACTAACAGGAGGCTTTAACATTTTCATTCTAGTGTCCTTCGTTTGGGAGAAAAATGCAAAGGTACAATACAGCTTTTCCTTGCCAATATCTCTCTTTTGCAAAGAGCTAGGCATTGGAAAATTCAGGGCTATTACGTGTAGATGAAGCACTAACAGGAGGCTTTAAAATTTTCATTCTAGTGTCTTTCGTTTGGGAGAAAAATGCAAAGGTACAATACAGCATTTCCTTGCCGATATCTCTCTTTTGCAAAGAGATAGGCATTGGAAAATTCAGGGCTATTACGTGTAGATGAAGCACTAAAAGGAGGCTTTAAAATTTTCATTCTAGTGTCTTTCGTTTGGGAGAAAAATGTAAAAGTACAATGCAGCTTTTCCTTGCCGATATCTCTCTTTTGCAAAGAGATAGGCATTGGAAAATTCAGGGCTATAACGTGTAGATGAAGCACTAACAGGAGGCTTTAAAATTTTCATTCTAGTGTCTTTCGTTTGGGAGAAAAATGTAAAAGTACAATGCAGCTTTTCCTTGCCGATATCTCTCTTTTGCAAAGAGATAGGCATGAGAAAATTCAGGGCTATAACGTGTATATGAAGCACTAACAGGAGGCTTTAAAATTTTCATTCTAGTGTCTTTCGTTTGGGAGAAAAATGCAAAGGTACAATACAGCTTTTCCTTGCCGATATCTCTCTTTTGCTAAGAGATAGGCATTGGAAAATTCAGGGCTATAACGTGTAGATGAAGCACTAACAGGAGGCTTTAAAATTTTCATTCTAGTGTCCTTCGTTTGGGAGAAAAATGCAAAGGTACAATACAGCTTTTCCTTGCCGATATCTCTCTTTTGCAAAGAGATAGGCATTGGAAAATTCAGGGCTATAACGTGTAGATGAAGCACTAATAGGAGGCTTTAAAATTTTCATTCTAGTGTCTTTCGTTTGGGAGAAAAATGCAAAGGTACAATACAGCTTTTCCTTGCCGATATCTCTCTTTTGCTAAGAGATAGGCATTGGAAAATTCAGGGCTATAACGTGTAGATGAAGCATTAATAGGAGGCTTTAAAATTTTCATTCTAGTGTCTTTCGTTTGGGAGAAAAATGCAAAAGTACAATGCTGCTTTTCCTTGCCGATATCTCTCTTTTGCAAAGAGATAGGCATTGGAAAATTCAGGGCTATTACGTGTAGATGAAGCACTAACAGGAGGCTTTAAAATTTTCATTCTAGTGTCCTTCGTTTGGGAGAAAAATGCAAAGGTACAATACAGCTTTTCCTTGCCAATATCTCTCTTTTGCAAAGAGCTAGGCATTGGAAAATTCAGGGCTATTACGTGTAGATGAAGCACTAACAGGAGGCTTTAAAATTTTCATTCTAGTGTCTTTCGTTTGGGAGAAAAATGCAAAGGTACAATACAGCATTTCCTTGCCGATATCTCTCTTTTGCAAAGAGATAGGCATTGGAAAATTCAGGGCTATTACGTGTAGATGAAGCACTAAAAGGAGGCTTTAAAATTTTCATTCTAGTGTCTTTCGTTTGGGAGAAAAATGTAAAAGTACAATGCAGCTTTTCCTTGCCGATATCTCTCTTTTGCAAAGAGATAGGCATTGGAAAATTCAGGGCTATAACGTGTAGATGAAGCACTAACAGGAGGCTTTAAAATTTTCATTCTAGTGTCTTTCGTTTGGGAGAAAAATGTAAAAGTACAATGCAGCTTTTCCTTGCCGATATCTCTCTTTTGCAAAGAGATAGGCATGAGAAAATTCAGGGCTATAACGTGTATATGAAGCACTAACAGGAGGCTTTAAAATTTTCATTCTAGTGTCTTTCGTTTGGGAGAAAAATGCAAAGGTACAATACAGCTTTTCCTTGCCGATATCTCTCTTTTGCTAAGAGATAGGCATTGGAAAATTCAGGGCTATAACGTGTAGATGAAGCACTAACAGGAGGCTTTAAAATTTTCATTCTAGTGTCCTTCGTTTGGGAGAAAAATGCAAAGGTACAATACAGCTTTTCCTTGCCGATATCTCTCTTTTGCAAAGAGATAGGCATTGGAAAATTCAGGGCTATAACGTGTAGATGAAGCACTAATAGGAGGCTTTAAAATTTTCATTCTAGTGTCCTTCGTTTGGGAGAAAAATGCAAAGGTACAATACAGCTTTTCCTTGCCGATATCTCTCTTTTGCAAAGAGATAGGCATTGGAAAATTCAGGGCTATAACGTGTAGATGAAGCACTAACAGGAGGCTTTAAAATTTTCATTCTAGTGTCTTTCGTTTGGGAGAAAAATGCAAAGGTACAATACAGCTTTTCCTTGCCGATATCTCTCTTTTGCAAAGAGCTAGGCATTGGAAAATTCAGGGCTATAACGTGTAGATGAAGCACTAACAGTAGACTTTAAAATTTTCATTCTAGTGTCTTTCGTTTGGGAGAAAAATGCAAAGGTACAATACAGCTTTTCCTTGCCAATATCTCTCTTTTGCAAAGAGCTAGGCATTGGAAAATTCAGGGCTATAACGTGTAGATGAAGCACTAACAGGAGGCTTTAAAATTTTCATTCTAGTGTCTTTCGTTTGGGAGAAAAATGCAAAGGTACAATACAGTTTTTCCTTGCCGATATCTCTCTTTTGCAAAGAGATAGGCATTGGAAAATTCAGGGCTATAACGTTTAGATGAAGCACTAACAGGATGCTTTAAAATTTTCATTCTAGTGTCTTTCGTTTGGGAGAAAAATGCAAAGGTACAATACAGCTTTTCCTTGCCGATATCTCTCTTTTGCAAAGAGATAGGCATTTGAAAATTCAGGGCTATAACGTGTAGATGAAGCACTAACAGGAGGCTTTAAAATTTTCATTCTAGTGTCCTTCGTTTGGGAGAAAAATGCAAAGGTACATTACAGCTTTTCCTTGCCGATATCTCTCTTTTGCAAAGAGATAGGCATTGGAAAATTCAGGGCTATAACGTGTAGATGAAGCACTAACAGGAGGCTTTAAAATTTTCATTCTAGTGTCTTTCGTTTGGGAGAAAAATGCAAAGGTACAATACAGCATTTCCTTGCCGATATCTCTCTTTTGCAAAGAGATAGGCATTGGAAAATTCAGGGCTATTACGTGTAGATGAAGCACTAAAAGGAGGCTTTAAAATTTTCATTCTAGTGTCTTTCGTTTGGGAGAAAAATGTAAAAGTACAATGCAGCTTTTCCTTGCCGATATCTCTCTTTTGCAAAGAGATAGGCATTGGAAAATTCAGGGCTATAACGTGTAGATGAAGCACTAACAGGAGGCTTTAAAATTTTCATTCTAGTGTCTTTCGTTTGGGAGAAAAATGTAAAAGTACAATGCAGCTTTTCCTTGCCGATATCTCTCTTTTGCAAAGAGATAGGCATGAGAAAATTCAGGGCTATAACGTGTATATGAAGCACTAACAGGAGGCTTTAAAATTTTCATTCTAGTGTCTTTCGTTTGGGAGAAAAATGCAAAGGTACAATACAGCTTTTCCTTGCCGATATCTCTCTTTTGCTAAGAGATAGGCATTGGAAAATTCAGGGCTATAACGTGTAGATGAAGCACTAACAGGAGGCTTTAAAATTTTCATTCTAGTGTCCTTCGTTTGGGAGAAAAATGCAAAGGTACAATACAGCTTTTCCTTGCCGATATCTCTCTTTTGCAAAGAGATAGGCATTGGAAAATTCAGGGCTATAACGTGTAGATGAAGCACTAATAGGAGGCTTTAAAATTTTCATTCTAGTGTCTTTCGTTTGGGAGAAAAATGCAAAGGTACAATACAGCTTTTCCTTGCCGATATCTCTCTTTTGCTAAGAGATAGGCATTGGAAAATTCAGGGCTATAACGTGTAGATGAAGCATTAATAGGAGGCTTTAAAATTTTCATTCTAGTGTCTTTCGTTTGGGAGAAAAATGCAAAAGTACAATGCTGCTTTTCCTTGCCGATATCTCTCTTTTGCAAAGAGATAGGCATTGGAAAATTCAGGGCTATTACGTGTAGATGAAGCACTAACAGGAGGCTTTAAAATTTTCATTCTAGTGTCCTTCGTTTGGGAGAAAAATGCAAAGGTACAATACAGCTTTTCCTTGCCAATATCTCTCTTTTGCAGAGAGCTAGGCATTGGAAAATTCAGGGCTATTACGTGTAGATGAAGCACTAACAGGAGGCTTTAAAATTTTCATTCTAGTGTCTTTCGTTTGGGAGAAAAATGCAAAGGTACAATACAGCATTTCCTTGCCGATATCTCTCTTTTGCAAAGAGATAGGCATTGGAAAATTCAGGGCTATTACGTGTAGATGAAGCACTAAAAGGAGGCTTTAAAATTTTCATTCTAGTGTCTTTCGTTTGGGAGAAAAATGTAAAAGTACAATGCAGCTTTTCCTTGCCGATATCTCTCTTTTGCAAAGAGATAGGCATTGGAAAATTCAGGGCTATAACGTGTAGATGAAGCACTAACAGGAGGCTTTAAAATTTTCATTCTAGTGTCTTTCGTTTGGGAGAAAAATGTAAAAGTACAATGCAGCTTTTCCTTGCCGATATCTCTCTTTTGCAAAGAGATAGGCATGAGAAAATTCAGGGCTATAACGTGTATATGAAGCACTAACAGGAGGCTTTAAAATTTTCATTCTAGTGTCTTTCGTTTGGGAGAAAAATGCAAAGGTACAATACAGCTTTTCCTTGCCGATATCTCTCTTTTGCTAAGAGATAGGCATTGGAAAATTCAGGGCTATAACGTGTAGATGAAGCACTAACAGGAGGCTTTAAAATTTTCATTCTAGTGTCCTTCGTTTGGGAGAAAAATGCAAAGGTACAATACAGCTATTCCTTGCCGATATCTCTCTTTTGCAAAGAGATAGGCATTGGAAAATTCAGGGCTATAACGTGTAGATGAAGCACTAATAGGAGGCTTTAAAATTTTCATTCTAGTGTCCTTCGTTTGGGAGAAAAATGCAAAGGTACAATACAGCTTTTCCTTGCCGATATCTCTCTTTTGCAAAGAGATAGGCATTGGAAAATTCAGGGCTATAACGTGTAGATGAAGCACTAACAGGAGGCTTTAAAATTTTCATTCTAGTGTCTTTCGTTTGGGAGAAAAATGCAAAGGTACAATACAGCTTTTCCTTGCCGATATCTCTCTTTTGCAAAGAGCTAGGCATTGGAAAATTCAGGGCTATAACGTGTAGATGAAGCACTAACAGTAGACTTTAAAATTTTCATTCTAGTGTCTTTCGTTTGGGAGAAAAATGCAAAGGTACAATACAGCTTTTCCTTGCCAATATCTCTCTTTTGCAAAGAGCTAGGCATTGGAAAATTCAGGGCTATAACGTGTAGATGAAGCACTAACAGGAGGCTTTAAAATTTTCATTCTAGTGTCTTTCGTTTGGGAGAAAAATGCAAAGGTACAATACAGTTTTTCCTTGCCGATATCTCTCTTTTGCAAAGAGATAGGCATTGGAAAATTCAGGGCTATAACGTTTAGATGAAGCACTAACAGGATGCTTTAAAATTTTCATTCTAGTGTCTTTCGTTTGGGAGAAAAATGCAAAGGTACAATACAGCTTTTCCTTGCCGATATCTCTCTTTTGCAAAGAGATAGGCATTTGAAAATTCAGGGCTATAACGTGTAGATGAAGCACTAACAGGAGGCTTTAAAATTTTCATTCTAGTGTCCTTCGTTTGGGAGAAAAATGCAAAGGTACATTACAGCTTTTCCTTGCCGATATCTCTCTTTTGCAAAGAGATAGGCATTGGAAAATTCAGGGCTATAACGTGTAGATGAAGCACTAACAGGAGGCTTTAAAATTTTCATTCTAGTGTCTTTCGTTTGGGAGAAAAATGCAAAGGTACAATACAGCTTTTCCTTGCCAATATCTCTCTTTTGCAAAGAGCTAGGCATTGGAAAATTCAGGGCTATAACGTGTAGATGAAGCACTAACAGGAGGCTTTAAAATTTTCATTCTAGTGTCTTTCGTTTGGGAGAAAAATGCAAAGGTACAATACAGCATTTCCTTGCCGATATCTCTCTTTTGCAAAGAGATAGGCATTGGAAAATTCAGGGCTATTACGTGTAGATGAAGCACTAAAAGGAGGCTTTAAAATTTTCATTCTAGTGTCTTTCGTTTGGGAGAAAAATGTAAAAGTACAATGCAGCTTTTCCTTGCCGATATCTCTCTTTTGCAAAGAGATAGGCATTGGAAAATTCAGGGCTATAACGTGTAGATGAAGCACTAACAGGAGGCTTTAAAATTTTCATTCTAGTGTCTTTCGTTTGTGAGAAAAATGCAAAGGTACAATACAGTTTTTCCTTGCCGATATCTCTCTTTTGCAAAGAGATAGGCATTGGAAAATTCAGGGCTATAACGTGTAGATGAAGCACTAACAGGAGGCTTTAAAATTTTCATTCTAGTGTCTTTCGTTTGGGAGAAAAATGTAAAAGTACAATGCAGCTTTTCCTTGCCGATATCTCTCTTTTGCAAAGAGATAGGCATGAGAAAATTCAGGGCTATAACGTGTATATGAAGCACTAACAGGAGGCTTTAAAATTTTCATCCTAGTGTCTTTCGTTTGGGAGAAAAATGCAAAGGTACAATACAGCTTTTCCTTGCCGATATCTCTCTTTTGCTAAGAGATAGGCATTGGAAAATTCAGGGCTATAACGTGTAGATGAAGCACTAACAGGAGGCTTTAAAATTTTCATTCTAGTGTCCTTCGTTTGGGAGAAAAATGCAAAGGTACAATACAGCTTTTCCTTGCCGATATCTCTCTTTTGCAAAGAGATAGGCATTGGAAAATTCAGGGCTATAACGTGTAGATGAAGCACTAATAGGAGGCTTTAAAATTTTCATTCTAGTGTCCTTCGTTTGGGAGAAAAATGCAAAGGTACAATACAGCTTTTCCTTGCCGATATCTCTCTTTTGCAAAGAGATAGGCATTGGAAAATTCAGGGCTATAACGTGTAGATGAAGCACTAACAGGAGGCTTTAAAATTTTCATTCTAGTGTCTTTCGTTTGGGAGAAAAATGCAAAGGTACAATACAGCTTTTCCTTGCCGATATCTCTCTTTTGCAAAGAGCTAGGCATTGGAAAATTCAGGGCTATAACGTGTAGATGAAGCACTAACAGGAGGCTTTAAAATTTTCATTCTAGTGTCTTTCGTTTGGGAGAAAAATGCAAAGGTACAATACAGTTTTTCCTTGCCGATATCTCTCTTTTGCAAAGAGATAGGCATTGGAAAATTCAGGGCTATAACGTTTAGATGAAGCACTAACAGGAGGCTTTAAAATTTTCATTCTAGTGTCTTTCGTTTGGGAGAAAAATGCAAAGGTACAATACAGCTTTTCCTTGCCGATATCTCTCTTTTGCAAAGAGATAGGCATTTGAAAATTCAGGGCTATAACGTGTAGATGAAGCACTAACAGGAGGCTTTAAAATTTTCATTCTAGTGTCCTTCGTTTGGGAGAAAAATGCAAAGGTACATTACAGCTTTTCCTTGCCGATATCTCTCTTTTGCAAAGAGATAGGCATTGGAAAATTCAGGGCTATAACGTGTAGATGAAGCACTAACAGGAGGCTTTAAAATTTTCATTCTAGTGTCTTTCGTTTGGGAGAAAAATGCAAAGGTACAATACAGCTTTTCCTTGCCAATATCTCTCTTTTGCAAAGAGCTAGGCATTGGAAAATTCAGGGCTATAACGTGTAGATGAAGCACTAACAAGAGGCTTTAAAATTTTCATTCTAGTGTCTTTCGTTTGGGAGAAAAATGCAAAGGTACAATACAGCATTTCCTTGCCGATATCTCTCTTTTGCAAAGAGATAGGCATTGGAAAATTCAGGGCTATTACGTGTAGATGAAGCACTAAAAGGAGGCTTTAAAATTTTCATTCTAGTGTCTTTCGTTTGGGAGAAAAATGTAAAAGTACAATGCAGCTTTTCCTTGCCGATATCTCTCTTTTGCAAAGAGATAGGCATTGGAAAATTCAGGGCTATAACGTGTAGATGAAGCACTAACAGGAGGCTTTAAAATTTTCATTCTAGTGTCTTTCGTTTGGGAGAAAAATGCAAAGGTACAATACAGTTTTTCCTTGCCGATATCTCTCTTTTGCAAAGAGATAGGCATTGGAAAATTCAGGGCTATAACGTGTAGATGAAGCACTAATAGGAGGCTTTAAAATTTTCATTCTAGTGTCCTTCGTTTGGGAGAAAAATGCAAAGGTACAATACAGCTTTTCCTTGCCGATATCTCTCTTTTGCAAAAAGATAGGCATTGGAAAATTCAGGGCTATAACGTGTAGATGAAGCACTAACAGGAGGCTTTAAAATTTTCATTCTAGTGTCTTTCGTTTGGGAGAAAAATGCAAAGGTACAATACAGCTTTTCATTGCCGATATCTCTCTTTTGCAAAGAGATAGGCATTGGAAAATTCAGGGCTATAACGTGTAGATGAAGCACTAACAGGAGGCTTTAAAATTTTCATTCTAGTGTCTTTCGTTTGGGAGAAAAATGCAAAGGTACAATACAGCATTTCCTTGCCGATATCTCTCTTTTGCAAAGAGATAGGCATTGGAAAATTCAGGGCTATTACGTGTAGATGAAGCACTAAAAGGAGGCTTTAAAATTTTCATTCTAGTGTCTTTCGTTTGGGAGAAAAATGTAAAAGTACAATGCAGCTTTTCCTTGCCGATATCTCTCTTTTGCAAAGAGATAGGCATTGGAAAATTCAGGGCTATAACGTGTAGATGATGCACTAACAGGAGGCTTTAAAATTTTCATTCTAGTGTCTTTCGTTTGGGAGAAAAATGCAAAGGTACAATACAGTTTTTCCTTGCCGATATCTCTCTTTTGCAAAGAGATAGGCATTGGAAAATTCAGGGCTATAACGTGTAGATGAAGCACTAATAGGAGGCTTTAAAATTTTCATTCTAGTGTCCTTCGTTTGGGAGAAAAATGCAAAGGTACAATACAGCTTTTCCTTGCCGATATCTCTCTTTTGCAAAAAGATAGGCATTGGAAAATTCAGGGCTATAACGTGTAGATGAAGCACTAACAGGAGGCTTTAAAATTTTCATTCTAGTGTCTTTCGTTTGGGAGAAAAATGCAAAGGTACAATACAGCTTTTCCTTGCCGATATCTCTCTTTTGCAAAGAGATAGGCATTGGAAAATTCAGGGCTATAACGTGTAGATGAAGCACTAACAGGAGGCTTTAAAATTTTCATTCTAGTGTCTTTCGTTTGGGAGAAAAATGCAAAGGTACAATACAGCTTTTCCTTGCCGATATCTCTCTTTTGCAAAGAGATAGGCATGAGAAAATTCAGGGCTATAACGTGTATATGAAGCACTAACAGGAGGCTTTAAAATTTTCATTCTAGTGTCTTTCGTTTGGGAGAAAAATGCAAAGGTACAATACAGCTTTTCCTTGCCGATATCTCTCTTTTGCTAAGAGAGGCATTGGAAAATTCAGGGCTATAACGTGTAGATGAAGCACTAACAGGAGGCTTTAAAATTTTCATTCTAGTGTCCTTCGTTTGGGAGAAAAATGCAAAGGTACAATACAGCTTTTCCTTGCCGATATCTCTCTTTTGCAAAGAGATAGGCATTGGAAAATTCAGGGCTATAACGTGTAGATGAAGCACTAATAGGAGGCTTTAAAATTTTCATTCTAGTGTCCTTCGTTTGGGAGAAAAATGCAAAGGTACAATACAGCTTTTCCTTGCCGATATCTCTCTTTTGCAAAGAGATAGGCATTGGAAAATTCAGGGCTATAACGTGTAGATGAAGCACTAACAGGAGGCTTTAAAATTTTCATTCTAGTGTCTTTCGTTTGGGAGAAAAATGCAAAGGTACAATACAGCTTTTCCTTGCCGATATCTCTCTTTTGCAAAGAGCTAGGCATTGGAAAATTCAGGGCTATAACGTGTAGATGAAGCACTAACAGTAGACTTTAAAATTTTCATTCTAGTGTCTTTCGTTTGGGAGAAAAATGCAAAGGTACAATACAGCTTTTCCTTGCCAATATCTCTCTTTTGCAAAGAGCTTGGCATTGGAAAATTCAGGGCTATAACGTGTAGATGAAGCACTAACAGGAGGCTTTAAAATTTTCATTCTAGTGTCTTTCGTTTGGGAGAAAAATGCAAAGGTACAATACAGTTTTTCCTTGCCGATATCTCTCTTTTGCAAAGAGATAGGCATTGGAAAATTCAGGGCTATAACGTTTAGATGAAGCACTAACAGGAGGCTTTAAAATTTTCATTCTAGTGTCTTTCGTTTGGGAGAAAAATGCAAAGGTACAATACAGCTTTTCCTTGCTGATATCTCTCTTTTGCAAAGAGATAGGCATTTGAAAATTCAGGGCTATAACGTGTAGATGAAGCACTAACAGGAGGCTTTAAAATTTTCATTCTAGTGTCCTTCGTTTGGGAGAAAAATGCAAAGGTACATTACAGCTTTTCCTTGCCGATATCTCTCTTTTGCAAAGAGATAGGCATTGGAAAATTCAGGGCTATAACGTGTAGATGAAGCACTAACAGGAGGCTTTAAAATTTTCATTCTAGTGTCTTTCGTTTGGGAGAAAAATGCAAAGGTACAATACAGCTTTTCCTTGCCAATATCTCTCTTTTGCAAAGAGCTAGGCATTGGAAAATTCAGGGCTATAACGTGTAGATGAAGCACTAACAAGAGGCTTTAAAATTTTCATTCTAGTGTCTTTCGTTTGGGAGAAAAATGCAAAGGTACAATACAGCATTTCCTTGCCGATATCTCTCTTTTGCAAAGAGATAGGCATTGGAAAATTCAGGGCTATTACGTGTAGATGAAGCACTAAAAGGAGGCTTTAAAATTTTCATTCTAGTGTCTTTCGTTTGGGAGAAAAATGTAAAAGTACAATGCAGCTTTTCCTTGCCGATATCTCTCTTTTGCAAAGAGATAGGCATTGGAAAATTCAGGGCTATAACGTGTAGATGAAGCACTAACAGGAGGCTTTAAAATTTTCATTCTAGTGTCTTTCGTTTGGGAGAAAAATGCAAAGGTACAATACAGTTTTTCCTTGCCGATATCTCTCTTTTGCAAAGAGATAGGCATTGGAAAATTCAGGGCTATAACGTGTAGATGAAGCACTAATAGGAGGCTTTAAAATTTTCATTCTAGTGTCCTTCGTTTGGGAGAAAAATGCAAAGGTACAATACAGCTTTTCCTTGCCGATATCTCTCTTTTGCAAAAAGATAGGCATTGGAAAATTCAGGGCTATAACGTGTAGATGAAGCACTAACAGGAGGCTTTAAAATTTTCATTCTAGTGTCTTTCGTTTGGGAGAAAAATGCAAAGGTACAATACAGCTTTTCCTTGCCGATATCTCTCTTTTGCAAAGAGATAGGCATTGGAAAATTCAGGGCTATAACGTGTAGATGAAGCACTAACAGGAAGGCTTTAAAATTTTCATTCTAGTGTCTTTCCTTTGGGAGAAAAATGCAAAGGTACAATACAGCATTTCCTTGCCGATATCTCTCTTTTGCAAAGAGATAGGCATTGGAAAATTCAGGGCTATTACGTGTAGATGAAGCACTAAAAGGAGGCTTTAAAATTTTCATTCTAGTGTCTTTCGTTTGGGAGAAAAATGTAAAAGTACAATGCAGCTTTTCCTTGCCGATATCTCTCTTTTGCAAAGAGATAGGCATTGGAAAATTCAGGGCTATAACGTGTAGATGATGCACTAACAGGAGGCTTTAAAATTTTCATTCTAGTGTCTTTCGTTTGGGAGAAAAATGCAAAGGTACAATACAGTTTTTCCTTGCCGATATCTCTCTTTTGCAAAGAGATAGGCATTGGAAAATTCAGGGCTATAACGTGTAGATGAAGCACTAATAGGAGGCTTTAAAATTTTCATTCTAGTGTCCTTCGTTTGGGAGAAAAATGCAAAGGTACAATACAGCTTTTCCTTGCCGATATCTCTCTTTTGCAAAAAGATAGGCATTGGAAAATTCAGGGCTATAACGTGTAGATGAAGCACTAACAGGAGGCTTTAAAATTTTCATTCTAGTGTCTTTCGTTTGGGAGAAAAATGCAAAGGTACAATACAGCTTTTCCTTGCCGATATCTCTCTTTTGCAAAGAGATAGGCATTGGAAAATTCAGGGCTATAACGTGTAGATGAAGCACTAACAGGAGGCTTTAAAATTTTCATTCTAGTGTCTTTCGTTTGGGAGAAAAATGCAAAGGTACAATACAGCTTTTCCTTGCCGATATCTCTCTTTTGCAAAGAGATAGGCATGAGAAAATTCAGGGCTATAACGTGTATATGAAGCACTAACAGGAGGCTTTAAAATTTTCATTCTAGTGTCTTTCGTTTGGGAGAAAAATGCAAAGGTACAATACAGCTTTTCCTTGCCGATATCTCTCTTTTGCTAAGAGAGGCATTGGAAAATTCAGGGCTATAACGTGTAGATGAAGCACTAACAGGAGGCTTTAAAATTTTCATTCTAGTGTCCTTCGTTTGGGAGAAAAATGCAAAGGTACAATACAGCTTTTCCTTGCCGATATCTCTCTTTTGCAAAGAGATAGGCATTGGAAAATTCAGGGCTATAACGTGTAGATGAAGCACTAATAGGAGGCTTTAAAATTTTCATTCTAGTGTCCTTCGTTTGGGAGAAAAATGCAAAGGTACAATACAGCTTTTCCTTGCCGATATCTCTCTTTTGCAAAGAGATAGGCATTGGAAAATTCAGGGCTATAACGTGTAGATGAAGCACTAACAGGAGGCTTTAAAATTTTCATTCTAGTGTCTTTCGTTTGGGAGAAAAAATGCAAAGGTACAATACAGCTTTTCCTTGCCGATATCTCTCTTTTGCAAAGAGCTAGGCATTGGAAAATTCAGGGCTATAACGTGTAGATGAAGCACTAACAGTAGACTTTAAAATTTTCATTCTAGTGTCTTTCGTTTGGGAGAAAAATGCAAAGGTACAACACAGCATTTCCTTGCCGATATCTCTCTTTTTGCAAAGAGATAGGCATTGGAAAATTCCGGGCTATTACGTGTAGATGAAGCACTAAAAGGAGGCTTTAAAATTTTCATTCTAGTGTCTTTCGTTTGGGAGAAAAATGTAAAAGTACAATGCAGCTTTTCCTTGCCGATATCTCTCTTTTGCAAAGAGATAGGCATTGGAAAATTCAGGGCTATAACGTGTAGATGAAGCACTAACAGGAGGCTTTAACATTTTCATACTAGTGTCTTTCGTTTGGGAGAAAAATGCAAAGGTACAATACAGTTTTTCCTTGCCGATATCTCTCTTTTGCAAAGAGATAGGCATTGGAAAATTCAGGGCTATAACGTGTAGATGAAGCACTAATAGGAGGCTTTAAAATTTTCATTCTAGTGTCCTTCGTTTGGGAGAAAAATGCAAAGGTACAATACAGCTTTTCCTTGCCGATATCTCTCTTTTGCAAAAAGATAGGCATTGGAAAATTCAGGGCTATAACGTGTAGATGAAGCACTAACAGGAGGCTTTAAAATTTTCATTCTAGTGTCTTTCGTTTGGGAGAAAAATGCAAAGGTACAATACAGCTTTTCCTTGCCGATATCTCTCTTTTGCAAAGAGATAGGCATTGGAAAATTCAGGGCTATAACGTGTAGATGAAGCACTAACAGGAGGCTTTAAAATTTTCATTCTAGTGTCTTTCGTTTGGGAGAAAAATGCAAAGGTACAATACAGCTTTTCCTTGCCGATATCTCTCTTTTGCAAAGAGATAGGCATTGGAAAATTCAGGGCTATAACGTGTAGATGAAGCACTAACAGGAGGCTTTAAAATTTTCATTCTAGTGTCTTTCGTTTGGGAGAAAAATGCAAAAGTACAATGCTGCTTTCCTTGCCGATATCTCTCTTTTGCAAAGAGATAGGCATTGGAAAATGCAGGGCTATAACATGTAGATGAAGCACTAACAGGAGGCTTTAAAATTTTCATTCTAGTGTCTTTCGTTTGGGAGAAAAATGCAAAAGTACAATGCTGCTTTTCCTTGCCGATATCTCTCTTTTGCAAAGAGATAGGCATTGGAAAATGCAGGGCTATAACGTGCAGATGAAGCACTAACAGGAGGCTTTAAAATTTTCATTCTAGTGTCTTTCGTTTGGGAGAAAAATGCAAAGGTACAATACAGCTTTTCCTTGCCAATATCTCTCTTTTGCAAAGAGCTAGGCATTGGAAAACAAGGTGATATCTAATTAGCACACAGGTAAGGAATTAAGAAAATCTTTATTTAAGGGTGAAGATGTTTCTCACAAAATCGTTGCCCCAATGCATCATTGAAATTCAAGCTGGAAAGATGATTTTAATATATCACTTGTACATTTTGTATTGCTCTTCTGGTGACAATGTAGTTTGTTTTTGTCAATTACCATTTTAATAATCGGGTAAAGAAAATTAATAGGATTTTTGAAAGAAAACAATACTGTCAATATACTATTAAAACAAATTAAAATGGAAAAGTTATTGTACTTTAAGTAAAAATAAAAGCTAAAATATCAATCCCAGTTTTGGATTACTTTAATGAACAAAAAAAAATGCATATAGCAAAGGATAGTTTCAATCTGCCTACCTCTGGGTTATGGGCCCAGCATGCTTCCATTGCAGTACTCTGCTGCACATGTAAGTGCAAGAGATCCTGAAGCACTCACTCATCATGCGAAAGTACCAATGTGTTTCTTCATTGGTTGCTGGAAGAAACATCTTACAAAAACTCTCCAGATTATTGACTTTTTAAAGTTTTTCTAGGAAACGTTCTAGATGAATGCTTATTAGTCTTTGTCAGTATGTACTTTTCGCAAAGTGTCTCTGTGGCGCAATCGGTTAGTGTGTTCAGCTATTAATCAAAAGGTTGGTGGTTCAATCCCATCCAGGGACGTAATTGACCTTGTGATCAGATTTTGGTAATATTTAAGTAGACAAGTCAAAATTGCAAACCCCCTCTTATGGTGTAGGGTACCTGGCCTTCTCTGATGTAATCAGAGTTAGATTTGATTAAGTGATTTTATAAAAAAACAGCTAGGAAGCACAATTTAGCAGTGGGTTGCAGAGAAAAAGAAAAATGCTGGCAGAAAAATCCAATTAAGTGATTAAACAGCTCTTCATTTTCTGGCTTTATTTTTATGATTACAAATTTGTTCTCTGAAAAGTGTCCACAAAGCCAAGTATCTGATTAACATCTTTGTAGGGATGGTTTTTCACCTATTACTAAATTAAACTTGCTTCATTGGAAAGGCAGCAAGATGCATCCTCATTTCAATATCTACGGAAATAATACAGGTTGACACCAGGAAACATTAACGCCACTGCATCTTTGCTGTTTTCTCATGTGGAAGTCTGTTTAATGTGAAAACAAGGTGATATCTAATTAGCACACAGGTAAGGAATTAAGAAAATCTTTATTTAAGGGTGAAGATGTTTCTCACAAAATCGTTGCCCCAATGCATCATTGAAATTCAAGCTGGAAAGATGATTTTAATATATCACTTGTACATTTTGTATTGCTCTTCTGGTGACAATGTAGTTTGTTTTTGTCAATTACCATTTTAATAATCGGGTAAAGAAAATTAAGTGGATTTTTGAAAGAAAACAATACTGTCAATATACTCTTAAAACAAATTAAAATGGTAAAAGTTATTGTACTTTAAGTAAAAATAAAAGAGCAAAAATATCAATCCCAGTTTTGGATTACTTTAATTAACAAAAAAAAATGCATATAGCAGAGGATAGTTTCAATCTGCCTACCTCTGGGTTATGGACCCAGCATGCTTCCATTACAGTACTCTGCTGCACATGTAAGTGCAAGAGGTCCTGAAGCACTCACTTATCATGGGAAAGTACCAATGTGTTTCTTCATTGGTTGATGGAAGAAACATCTTACAAAAACTCTCCACATTATTGACTTTTTAAAATGTTTCTAGGAATCGTTCTAGATGAATGCTTATTAGCCTTTGTCAGTATGTACTTTTGCAAAGTGTAGCTGTGGCGCAATCAGTTAGTGTGTAAGGCTATTAACCAAAAGGTTGGTTGTTCAATCCCACCCAGGGACTTAATTGACCTTGTTATCAGATTTTGGTGATCTTTAAGTAGACAAGTCAAAATTTCAAACCCCCTGTTATGGTGTAGGGTACCTGGCCTTCTCTGATGTAATCAGAGTTAGATTTGATTCAGTGATTTTATAAAAACAGCTAGGAAGCACAATTTGGCAGTGGGTTGCAGAGAAAAAGAAATATGCTGGCAGAAAAATCCAATTGAGTGATTAAACAGCTCTTCATTTTCTGGCTTTATTTTTATACTAACTAATTTGTTCTCTGAAAAGTGTCCACAAAGCCAAGTATCTGATTAACATATTTGTAGGGATGGTTTTTCACCTATTACTAAATTAAACTTGCTTCATTGGAAAGGCAGCAAGATGCATCCTCATTTCAATATCTACTGAAATAATACAGGTTGATACCAGGAAACATTAACGCCACTGCATCCTTGCTGCTTTCTCATGTGGAAGTCTGTTTAATGTGAAAACAAGGTGATATCTAATTAGCACACAGGTAAGGAATTAAGAAAATCTTTATTTAAGGGTGAAGATGTTTCTCACAAAATCGTTGCCCCAATGCATCATTGAAATTCAAGCTGGAAAGATGATTTTAATATATCACTTGTACATTTTGTATTGCTCTTATGGTGACAATGTAGTTTGTTTTTGTCAATTACCATTTTAATAATAGGGTAAAGAAAATTAAGTGGATTTTTGAAAGAAAACAATACTGTCAATATACTATTAAAACAAATTAAAATGGTAAAAGTTATTGTACTTTAAGTAAAAATAAAAGCTAAAATATCAATCCCAGTTTTGGATTACTTTAATGAACAAAAAAAAAAATTCATATAGCAAAGGATAGTTTCAATCTGCCTACCTCTGGGTTATGGGCCCAGCATGCTTCCATTGCAGTACTCTGCTGCACATGTAAGTGCAAGAGATCCTGAAGCACTCACTCATCATGCGAAAGTACCAATGTGTTTCTTCATTGGTTGCTGGAAGAAACATCTTACAAAAACTCTCCAGATTATTGACTTTTTAAAGTTTTTCTAGGAAACGTTCTAGATGAATGCTTATTAGTCTTTGTCAGTATGTGCTTTTTGCAAAGTGTCGCTGTGGCGCAATCAGTTAGTGTGTAAGGCTGTTAACCAAAAGGTTGGTGGTTCAATCCCACCCAGGGACTTAATTGACCTTGTTATCAGATTTTGGTGATATTTAAGTAGACAAGTCAAAATTGCAAACCCCCTCTTATGGTATAGGGTACCTGGCCTTCTCTGATGTAATCAGAGTTAGATTTGATTAAGTGATTTTATAAAAAAACAGCTAGGAAGCACAATTTAGCAGTGGGTTGCAGAGAAAAAGAAAAATGCTGGCAGAAAAATCCAATTGAGTTATTAAACAGCTCTTCATTTTCTGGCTTTATTTTTATGATTACAAATTTGTTCTCTGAAAAGTGTCCACAAAGCCAAGTATCTGATTAACATCTTTGTAGGGATGGTTTTTCACCTATTACTAAATTAAACTTGCTTCATTGGAAAGGCAGCAAGATGCATCCTCATTTCAATATCTACGGAAATAATACAGGTTGACACCAGGAAACATTAACGCCACTGCATCTTTGCTGTTTTCTCATGTGGAAGTCTGTTTAATGTGAAAACAAGGTGATATCTAATTAGCACACAGGTAAGGAATTAAGAAAATCTTTATTTAAGGGTGAAGATGTTTCTCACAAAATCGTTGCCCCAATGCATCATTGAAATTCAAGCTGGAAAGATGATTTTAATATATCACTTGTACATTTTGTATTGCTCTTCTGGTGACAATGTAGTTTGTTTTTGTCAATTACCATTTTAATAATCGGGTAAAGAAAATTAATTGGATTTTTGAAAGAAAACAATACTGTCAATATACTATTAAAACAAATTAAAATGGTAAAAGTTATTGTACTTTAAGTAAAAATAAAAGAGCAAAAATATCAATCCCAGTTTTGGATTACTTTAATTAACAAAAAAAAATGCATATAGCAGAGGATAGTTTCAATCTGCCTACCTCTGGGTTATGGACCCAGCATGCTTCCATTACAGTTCTCTGCTGCACATGTAAGTGCAAAAGATCCTGAAGCACTCACTCATCATGGGAAAGTACCAATGTGTTTCTTCATTGGTTGATGGAAGAAACATCTTACAAAAACTCTCCACATTATTGACTTTTTAAAATGTTTCTAGGAATCGTTCTAGATGAATGCTTATTAGCCTTTGTCAGTATGTACTTCTGCAAAGTGTCGCTGTGGCGCAATCAGTTAGTGTGTAAGGCTGTTAACCAAAAGGTTGGTGGTTCAATCCCACCCAGGGACTTAATTGACCTTGTTATCAGATTTTGGTGATCTTTAAGTAGACAAGTCAAAATTTCAAACCCCCTGTTATGGTGTAGGGTACCTGGCCTTCTCTGATGTAATCAGAGTTAGATTTGATTCAGTGATTTTATAAAAACAGCTAGGAAGCACAATTTAGCAGTGGGTTGCAGAGAAAAAGAAATATGCTGGCAGAAAAATCCAATTGAGTGATTAAACAGCTCTTCATTTTCTGGCTTTATTTTTATGCTAACTAATTTGTTCTCTGAAAAGTGTCCACAAAGCCAAGTATCTGATTAACATATTTGTAGGGATGGTTTTTCACCTATTACTAAATTAAACTTGCTTCATTGGAAAGGCAGCAAGATGCATCCTCATTTCAATATCTACTGAAATAATACAGGTTGACACCAGGAAACATTAACGCCACTGCATCCTTGCTGCTTTCGCATGTGGAAGTCTGTTTAATGTGAAAACAAGGTGATATCTAATTAGCACACAGGTAAGGAATTAAGAAAATCTTTATTTAAGGGTGAAGGTGTTTCTCACAAAATCGTTGCCCCAATGCATCATTGAAATTCAAGCTGGAAAGATGATTTTAATATATCACTTGTACATTTTGTATTGCTCTTCTGGTGACAATGTAGTTTGTTTTTGTCAATTACCATTTTAATAATAGGGTAAAGAAAATTAAGTGGATTTTTGAAAGAAAACAATACTGTCAATATACTATTAAAACAAATTAAAATGGTAAAAGTTATTGTACTTTAAGTAAAAATAAAAGAGCAAAAATATCAATCCCAGTTTTGGATTACTTTAATTAACAAAAAAAAATGCATATAGCAGAGGATAGTTTCAATCTGCCTACCTCTGGGTTATGGGCCCAGCATGTTTCCATTGCAGTACTCTGCTGCACATGTAAGTGCAAGAGATCCTGAAGCACTCACTCATCATGGGAAAGTACCAATGTGTTTCTTCGTTGGTTGATGGAAGAAACATCTTACAAAAACTCTCCAGATTATTGACTTTTTAAAGTTTTTCTAGGAAACGTTCTAGATGAATGCTTATTAGCCTTTGTCAGTATGTACTTTCGCAAAGTGTCTCTGAGGCACAAACAGTTAGCGTGTTCAGTTGTTAACCAAAAGGTTGGTGGTTCAATCCCACCTAGGGACGTAATTGACCTTGTTATCAGATTTTGGTGATCTTTAAGTAGACAAGTCAAAATTTCGAAAACCCCTGTTATGGTGTAGGGTACCTGGCCTTCTCTGATGTAATCAGAGTTAGATTTGATTAAGTGATTTTATAAAAAAAACAGCCACGAAGCACAATTTAGCAGTGGGTTGCAGAGAAAAAGAAATATGCTGGCAGAAAAATCCAATTGAGTGATTAAACAGCTCTTCATTTTCTGGCTTTATTTTTATGCTAACAAATTTGTGCTCTGAAAAGTGTCCACAAAGCCAAGTATCTTATTAACACCTTTGTAGGGATGGTTTTTCACCTATTATTAAATTAAACTTGCTTCATTGGAAAGGCAGCAAGTGATGTCATCCAAGCAGTGGGTCAAGGTTGGCTTCAAACCTCGTCTGCTTATGAAAAGAGAAAAGGGGTATGCAGGGCATGGCGGCCTTTTGCGGTGCTTGGATGACCCCTAGTTCGCATTAAATAATGCAGTCGAGTTTCCCACATTTGGGGAAATCACAGGGGTCAGCATACCCAGAATGCAATGAATGAACCGCACCCTGGGAGAACAGTCTTCATGACCATGGTATCTCCTATGCAAAATAAGTATGATTTGGGATAGGGCTGGGGAGGGCCGCTGCTCAGGCACATCTCTGTCAAGTAAAGGAGATTCAACTGAGGCAGCACAAGGGAACTCTCATCTGGGGACAACAACTGCAGGGAGAACACATATTTTCAGATGAACATGGGAGGGCAGAAGGCTGCCTAATACTGAAGCACCCCCAAACAACAAACCAAATGCAACAACTAGTGCAAGCATTCCTGGGGGAAGGCCTGCAGCAGATGGATTTGCATATGGCGATGTCATCCAAGCAGTGGGTCAAAGTTGGCTTCAACCCTCGTCTGCATATGAAAAGAGAAAAGGGGCGTGCAGGGCATGGCGGCCTTTTGCGGCACTTGGATGACCCCTAGTTCGCATTAAACACCTCCACCCTCTGTCGGTGTGGGGCTCATGTTGGCTATGCCCCAGCCCCTGAAGGATTCAAGCTGATTTCTTGCAGCAGCTGGGCACTGTAACAGCTCCAGAGCTGCTCTGTAAGGCAAGTAAAAGGGTGTGGGCCCTGCAGCACTACCTGTAGTTCGCATTGTGCAAGACCCCTAGTTCGCATTAAACACCCCCACCCTCCTTCGGTGTGGGGCTCATGTTGGCCATGCCCCAGCCCCTGAAGCATTCACGCTGATTTCTTGCAGCAGCTGGGCACTGTAACAGCTCAAGAGCTGCTCTGTAAGGCAAGTAAAAGGGTGTGGGCCCTGCAGCACTACCTGTAGTTTGCATTGTGCATTGGAAGGCACAAAGTAAGCAGACGGGAGGAGAAGTCAGGATAGTGCACAAGGGTATAGACGGGAGGGGATCAAGAAAAAAGAAGTGGAAACAGACAGCAAACTAGGCTTCCAATGCACAATGCAAACTACAGGTAGTGCTGCAGGGCCCACACCCTTTTACTTGCCTTACAGAGCAGCTCTGGAGCTGTTTAATCACTCAATTGGATTTTTCTGCCAGCATAATTTTTCTCTTACGTCCTAGAGGATGCTGGGGACTCCGTAAGGACCATGGGGGATAGACGGGCTCCGCAGGAGACATGGGCACTTTAAGAAAGACTTTAGATCTGGGTGTGCACTGGCTCCTCCCTCTATGCCCCTCCTCCAGACCTCAGTTTACTACTGTGCCCAGAGGAGACTGGGTGCTTTTCAGGGAGCTCTCCTGAGTTTCCTGACAGAAAGTATATTTGTTAGATTTTTTTATTTTCAGGGAGCCTGCTGGCAACAGACTCCCTGCATCGAGGGGCGGAGGGGAGAGATGCACACCTACTTCTGTGAGTTGATAGGCTCTGCTTCTTAGGCTACTGTACAGCATTAGCTCCAGAGGGATCGGTACGCAGGTCTCACCCTCGCCGTCCGTCCCAGAGCCGCGCCGCCGTCCCCCTCGCAGAGCCGGAAGATAGAAGCCGGGTGAGTATGAGAAGAAAAGAAGACTTCAGAGGCGGCGGAAGACTTCATGATCTTCACTGAGGTAACGCACAGCAGTAAAGCTGTGCTCCATTGCTCCCATACACCTCACACACGGCAGTCAGTGTAAGGGTGAAGGGCGCAGGGGGGACGCCCTGGGCAGCAATATAGACCTCTCTTTGGCAAAATAAATATATATGCAGCTAGGCACTGTATATATATATAAGAGCCCCCGCCATTTTTTTATGGGGGGGGCTATTTGAGCGGGACAGAAGCCCGTCGCTGAGGGGGTGGGGCTTCTCCCTCAGCACTCCCCAGCGCCATTTTCTCCACAGCACCGCTGAGGGGAAGCTCCATGGACTCTCCCCTGCTTATACCACGGTAGAAAGAGGGTCTTAAAGAAGAGGGGGCACATAATTAGGCGCATATATATATGGAAATACAGCGCTACTGGGTAAACATAAAATGATTGTGTTTTTTTCCTGGGTCATATAGCGCTGGGGTGTGTGCTGGCATACTTTCTCTCTCTGTCTCTCCAAAGGGCCTTGTTGGGGAACTGTCCTCAGATAAGAGGATTCCCTGAGTGTATGGTGTGTCGGTACACGTGTGTCGACATGTCTGAGGTAGAAGGCTCTCCTAGAGAGGAGCAGGAGCAAATTAATGTGGTGTCTCCATCGACAACGCCGACACCTGACTGGATGGATATGTGGAATGTTTTAAGTGCTAATGTAAACTTATTACACAAGAGATTAGACAAAGCTGAAGCTAGGGAACAGTCAGGGAGTCAACCCATGCCTGTCCCTATGTCGCAGGGACCTTCGGGGTCTCAAAAGCGCCCACTATCCCAAATAGTTGACACAGATACCGACACAGATTCTGACTCCAGTGTCGACTACGATGATGCAAAGTTACAACCAAAATTGGCTAAATGTATTCGATATATGATTATTGCAATAAAAGATGTTTTGCACATCACAGAGTCCCCTGTCCCTGACACGAGGGTACACATGTATAAGGGAAAGAAACCTGAGATAACCTTTCCCCCCTCACATGAGTTGAACGAATTATGTGAAAAAGCTTGGGAATCTCCAGACAAAAAGCTGCAGATTCCCAAAAGGATTCTTATGGCGTATCCTTTCCCGCCAATGGACAGGATACGGTGGGAATCCTCCCCTAGGGTGGATAAAGCATTGACACGCTTATCCAAAAAGGTAGCGCTGCCATCCCAGGATACGGCTACCATCAGGGACCCTGCTGACCGCAAGCAGGAGGTTACCCTAAAGTCCATTTACACACATTCTGGTACCTTACTCAGACCGGCAATTGCGTCGGCCGAGGTTGTAGCGCGGTGGCAGCATGGACAGATACCTTATCAGCAGAGATTGAGACCCTAGATAAGGATGCTATGTTATTGACCATAGGGCATATAAAAGATGCTGTCCTATATATGAGAGATGCTCAAAGTGACATTAGTCTACTGGGTTCTAGAATAAACGCTATGTCGATTTCTGCTAGACGAGTCCTATGGACCCGGCAATGGACAGGTGATGCCGACTCAAAAAGGCATATGGAGGTTTTACCTTACAGGTGTGAGGAATTGTTTGGGGAAGGTCTCTCGGACCTTGTCTCCACAGCTACAGCTGGTAAATCAAATTTTTTGCCTTATATTCCCTCACAGCCTAAGAAAGCACCACATTATCAAATGCAGTCCTTTCGATCACAGAGAAACAAGAAAGTACGAGGTGCGTCCTTTCTTGCCAGAGGTAAGGGCAGAGGGAAGAAGCTGCACAACACAGCTAGTTCCCAGGAACAGAAGTCCTCCCCGGCCTCTACAAAATCCACCGCATGACGCTGGGGCTCCGCTAAAGGAGTCCGCCCAGTTGGGGGCACGTCTTCGTGTTTTCAGCCACATCTGGGTTCATTCGCAGGTGGATCCCTAGGCAATAGAAATTGTTTCTCAGGGTTACAAGCTGAAATTCGAAGAGGTGCCTCCTCGCCGGTTTTTCAAATCGGCCCTACCATCTTCTCCCCAGGAAAGGGAGATAGTGTTAAATGCAATTCACAAATTGTATCTTCAACAGGTGGTGGTCAAGGTTCCCCTGCTTCAACAAGGAAAGGGAAATTATTCGACCCTGTTTGTAGTCCCAAAACCGGACGGTTTGGTCAGACCCATATTAAATTTAAAATCCCTGAACCTATACTTGAAAAGGTTCAAGTTCAAGATGGAATCGCTAAGAGCGGTCATCGCCAGCCTAGAAGGGGGGGATTTTATGATATCTCTGGACATAAAGGATGCATACCTTCATGTACTCATTTATCCACCTCATCAGGCGTACCTAAGATTTGCGGTACAGTATTGTCATTACCAATTTCAGACGTTGCCGTTTGGTCTCTCCAGAATTTTCTCCGAGAATTTTCACCAAGGTAATGACGGAAATTATGGTGCTCCTGCGAAAGCAAGGTGTCACAATTATCCCGTACTTGAACGATCTCCTCATAAAAGCGAGATCAAGAGAGCAGTTGCTGAACAGCGTATAACTTTCATTGAAGGTGTTACAGCAAAACGGCTGGATTCTCAATATCCCGAAGTCGCAGTTGGTTCCTACGACTCGTCTGACTTTGCTTGGGCATTATTCTGGATACGGACCAGAAAAGGGTTTATCTTCCGATAGAAAAGGCCCAGGAACTCATGACTCTGGTCAGGAACCTATTGAAACCAAAACAGGTGTCAGTGCATCACTGCACTCGAGTCCTGGGAATGATGGTGGCATCATACGAGGCCATTCCCTTCGGCAGGTTCCATGCGAGGATCTTGCAATGGGACCTACTGGACAAGTGGTCCGGGTCACATCTACAGATTCATCAGTTGATCACCCTGTCCCCCAGGGCCAGGGTATCTCTCCTGTGGTGGCTGCAGAGTGCTCACCTTCTAGAGGGCCGCAGGTTCGGCATTCAGGACTGGATCCTGGTGACCACGAACGCGAGCCTCCGAGGTTGGGGAGCAGCCACACAGGGAAGAAATTTCCAAGGTCTTTGGTCAAGTCAGGAGACTTGTCTTCACATCAACATCCTGGAGCTAAGGGCCATATACAACGCCCTATGTCAAGCGGAGACCTTACTTCGCGACCAACCAGTTCTGATCCAGTCAGACAACGTCACCGCAGTAGTTCATGTAAACCGCCAAGGCGGCACAAGGAGCAGAGTGGCGATGGCGGAAGCCACCAGAATTCTTCGCTGGGCGGAGAATCATGTAAGCGCACTGTCAGCAGTGTTCATTCCGGGAGTGGACAACTGGGAAGCAGACTTCCTCAGCAGACACGACCTACATCCAGGAGAGTGGGGACTCCATCAGGAAGTCTTCGCACAGATTGCATTATTATTATTTTTATAAAATCACTGAATCAAATCTAACTCTGATTACATCAGAGAAGGCCAGGTACCCTACACCATAAGAGGGGGTTTGCAATTTTGACTTGTCTACTTAAATATTACCAAAATCTGATCACAAGGTCAATTACGTCCCTGGATGGGATTGAACCACCAACCTTTTGATTAATAGCTGAACACACTAACCGATTGCGCCACAGAGACACTTTGCGAAAAGTCCATACTGACAAAGACTAATAAGCATTCATCTAGAACGTTTCCTAGAAAAACTTTAAAAAGTCAATAATCTGGAGAGTTTTTGTAAGATGTTTCTTCCAGCAACCAATGAAGAAACACATTGGTACTTTCGCATGATGAGTGAGTGCTTCAGGATCTCTTGCACTTACATGTGCAGCAGAGTACTGCAATGGAAGCATGCTGGGCCCATAACCCAGAGGTAGGCAGATTGAAACTATCCTTTGCTATATGCATTTTTTTTTTTGTTCATTAAAGTAATCCAAAACTGGGATTGATATTTTAGCTTTTATTTTTACTTAAAGTACAATAACTTTTACCATTTTAATTTGTTTTAATAGTATATTGACAGTATTGTTTTCTTTCAAAAATCCAATTAATTTTCTTTACCCGATTATTAAAATGGTAATTGACAAAAACAAACTACATTGTCACCAGAAGAGCAATACAAAATGTACAAGGGATATATTAAAATCATCTTTCCAGCTTGAATTTCAATGATGCATTGGGGCAACGATTTTGTGAGAAACATCTTCACCCTTAAATAAAGATTTTCTTAATTCCTTACCTGTGTGCTAATTAGATATCACCTTGTTTTCACATTAAACAGACTTCAACATGAGAAAGCAGCAAGGATGCAGTGGCGTTAATGTTTCCTGGTGTCAACCTGTATTATTTCAGTAGATATTGAAATGAGGATGCATCTTGCTGCCTTTCCAATGAAGCAAGTTTAATTTAGTAATAGGTGAAAAACCATCCCTACAAATATGTTAATCAGATACTTGGCTTTGTGGACACTTTTCAGAGAACAAATTCGTTAGCATAAAAATAAAGCCAGAAAATGAAGAGCTGTTTAATCACTCAATTGGATTTTTCTGCCAGCATATTTCTTTTTCTCTGCAACCCACTGCTAAATTGTGCTTCCTAGCTGTTTTTTTTATAAAATCACTTATTCAAATCTAACTCTGATTACATCAGAGTAGGCCAGGTACCCTACACCATAAGAAGGGGGTTTGAAATTTTGACTTGTCTACTTAAAGATCACCAAAATCTGATAACAAGGTCAATTACATCCCTGTGTGGGATTGAACCACCAACCCTTTGATTAATAACCAAACACACTAACAGATTGCGCCACAGAGACACTTTACAAACGTACATACTGACAAAGGCTAATAAGCATTCATCTAGAACGTTTCCTAGAAAAACTTTAAAAAGTCAATAATCTGGAGAGTTTTTGTAAGATGTTTCTTCCATCAACCAACGAAGAAACACATTGGTACTTTCCCATGATGAGTGAGTGCTTCAGGAGCTCTTGCACTTACATGTGCAGCAGAGTACTGCAATGGAAAAATGCTGGGCCCATAACCCAGAGGTAGGCAGATTGAAACTATCCTCTGCTATATGCATTTTTTTTTGTTAATTAAAGTAATCCAAAACTGGGATTGATATTTTTGCTATTTTATTTTTACTTAAAGTACAATAACTTTTACCATTTTAATTTGTTTTAATAGTATATTGACAGTATTGTTTTCTTTCAAAAATCCACTTAATTTTCTTTACCCTATTATTAAAATGGTAATTGACAAAAACAAACTACATTGTCACCAGAAGAGCAATACAAAATGTACAAGTGATATATTAAAATCATCTTTCCAGCTTGAATTTCAATGATGCATTGGGGCAACGATTTTGTGAGAAACACCTTCACCCTTAAACAAAGATTTTCTTAATTCCTTACCTGTGTGCTAATTAGATATCACCTTGTTTTCACATTAAACAGACTTTCACATGCGAAAACAGCAAATATGCAGTGGCGTTAATGTTTCCTGGTGTCAACCTGTATTATTTCCGTAGATATTGAAATGAGGATGCATCTTGCTGCCTTTCCAATGAAGCAAGTTTAATTTAGTAATAGGTGAAAAACCATCCCTACAAAGATGTTAATCAGATACTTGGCTTTGTGGACACTTTTCAGAGAACAAATTTGTAATCATAAAAATAAAGCCAGAAAATGAAGAGCTGTTTAATCACTCAATTGGATTTTTCTGCCAGCATTTTTCTTTTTCTCTGCAACCCACTGCTAAATTGTGCTTCCTAGCTGTTTTTTTATAAAATCACTTAATCAAATCTAACTCTGATTACATCAGAGAAGGCCAGGTACCCTATACCATAAGAGGGGGTTTGCAATTTTGACTTGTCTACTTAAATATCACCAAAATCTGATCACAAGGTCAATTACGTCCCTGGGTGGGATTGAACCACCAACCTTTTGATAAATAGCTGAACACACTAACCGATTGCGCCACAGAGACACTTTGCAAAAAGCACATACTGACAAAGACTAATAAGCATTCATCTAGAACGTTTCCTAGAAAAACTTTAAAAAGTCAATAATCTGGAGAGTTTTTGTAAGATGTTTCTTCCAGCAACCAATGAAGAAACACATTGGTACTTTCGCATGATGAGTGAGTGCTTCAGGATCTCTTGCACTTACATGTGCAGCAGAGTACTGCAATGGAAGCATGCTGGGCCCATAACCCAGAGGTAGGCAGATTGAAACTATCCTTTGCTATATGAATTTTTTTTTTGTTCATTAAAGTAATCCAAAACTGGGATTGATATTTTAGCTTTTATTTTTACTTAAAGTACAATAACTTTTACCATTTTAATTTGTTTTAATAGTATATTGACAGTATTGTTTTCTTTCAAAAATCCACTTAATTTTCTTTACCCTATTATTAAAATGGTAATTGACAAAAACAAACTACATTGTCACCATAAGAGCAATACAAAATGTACAAGTGATATATTAAAATCATCTTTCCAGCTTGAATTTCAATGATGCATTGGGGCAACGATTTTGTGAGAAACATCTTCACCCTTAAATAAAGATTTTCTTAATTCCTTACCTGTGTGCTAATTAGATATCACCTTGTTTTCACATTAAACAGACTTCCACATGAGAAAGCAGCAAGGATGCAGTGGCGTTAATGTTTCCTGGTGTCAACCTGTATTATTTCAGTAGATATTGAAATGAGGATGCATCTTGCTGCCTTTCCAATGAAGCAAGTTTAATTTAGTAATAGGTGAAAAACCATCCCTACAAATATGTTAATCAGATACTTGGCTTTGTGGACACTTTTCAGAGAACAAATTAGTTAGCATAAAAATAAAGCCAGAAAATGAAGAGCTGTTTAATCACTCAATTGGATTTTTCTGCCAGCATATTTCTTTTTCTCTGCAACCCACTGCCAAATTGTGCTTCCTAGCTGTTTTTATAAAATCACTGAATCAAATCTAACTCTGATTACATCAGAGAAGGCCAGGTACCCTACACCATAACAGGGGGTTTGAAATTTTGACTTGTCTACTTAAAGATCACCAAAATCTGATAACAAGGTCAATTAAGTCCCTGGGTGGGATTGAATAACCAACCTTTTGGTTAATAGCCTTACACACTAACTGATTGCGCCACAGCTACACTTTGCAAAAGTACATACTGACAAAGGCTAATAAGCATTCATCTAGAACGATTCCTAGAAACATTTTAAAAAGTCAATAATGTGGAGAGTTTTTGTAAGATGTTTCTTCCATCAACCAATGAAGAAACACATTGGTACTTTCCCATGATAAGTGAGTGCTTCAGGACCTCTTGCACTTACATGTGCAGCAGAGTACTGTAATGGAAGCATGCTGGGTCCATAACCCAGAGGTAGGCAGATTGAAACTATCCTCTGCTATATGCATTTTTTTTTGTTAATTAAAGTAATCCAAAACTGGGATTGATATTTTTGCTCTTTTATTTTTACTTAAAGTACAATAACTTTTACCATTTTAATTTGTTTTAATAGTATATTGACAGTATTGTTTTCTTTCAAAAATCCACTTAATTTTCTTTACCCGATTATTAAAATGGTAATTGACAAAAACAAACTACATTGTCACCAGAAGAGCAATACAAAATGTACAAGTGATATATTAAAATCATCTTTCCAGCTTGAATTTCAATGATGCATTGGGGCAACGATTTTGTGAGAAACATCTTCACCCTTAAATAAAGATTTTCTTAATTCCTTACCTGTGTGCTAATTAGATATCACCTTGTTTTCATATTAAACAGACTTCCACATGCGAAAGCAGCAAGGATGCAGTGGCGTTAATGTTTCCTGGTGTCAACCTGTATTATTTCAGTAGACATTGAAATGAAGATGCATCTTGCTGCCTTTCCAATGAAGCAAGTTTAATTTAGTAATAGGTGAAAAACCATCCCTACAAAGGTGTTAATCAGAGACTTGGCTTTGTGGACACTTTTCAGAGAACAAATTTGTTAGTATAAAAATAAAGCCAGAAAATGAAGAGCTGTTTAATCACTCAATTGGATTTTTCTGCCAGCATATTTCTTTTTCTCTGCAACCCACTGCTAAATTGTTCTTCCTAGCTGTTTTTATAAAATCACTGAATCAAATCTAACTCTGATTACATTAGAGAAGGCCAGGTACCCTACACCATAATAGGGGGTTTGAAATTTTGACTTGTCTACTTAAAGATCACCAAAATCTGATAACAAGGTCAATTAAGTCCCTTGGTGGGATTGAATCACCAACCTTTTGGTTAATAGCCTTACACACTAACTGATTGCGCCACAGCGACACTTTGCAAAAGAATATACTGACAAAGGCTAATAAGCATTCATCTAGAACGATTCCTAGAAACATTTTAAAAAGTCAATAATGTGGAGAGTTTTTGTAAGATGTTTCTTCCATCAACCAATGAAGAAACACATTGGTACTTTCCCATGATGAGTGAGTGCTTCAGGATCTCTTGCACTTACATGTGCAGCAGAGTACTGTAATGGAAGCATGCTGGGTCCATAACCCAGAGGTAGGCAGATTGAAACTATCCTCTGCTATATGCATTTTTTTTGTTAATTAAAGTAATCCAAAACTGGGATTGATATTTTTGCTCTTTTATTTTTACTTAAAGTACAATAACTTTTACCATTTTAATTTGTTTTAATAGTATATTGACAGTATTGTTTTCTTTCAAAAATCCTATTAATTTTCTTTACCCGATTATTAAAATGGTAATTGACAAAAACAAACTACATTGTCACCAGAAGAGCAATACAAAATGTACAAGTGATATATTAAAATCATCTTTCCAGCTTGAATTTCAATGATGCATTGGGGCAACGATTTTGTGAGAAACATCTTCACCCTTAAATAAAGATGTTCTTAATTCCTTACCTGTGTGCTAATTAGATATCACCTTGTTTTCACATTAAACAGACTTCCACATGAGAAAACAGCAAAGATGCAGTGGCGTTAATGTTTCCTGGTGTCAACCTGTATTATTTCCGTAGATATTGAAATGAGGATGCATCTTGCTGCCTTTCCAATGAAGCAAGTTTAATTTAGTAATAGGTGAAAAACCATCCCTACAAAGATGTTAATCAGATACTTGGCTTTGTGGACACTTTTCAGAGAACAAATTTGTTATCATAAAAATAAAGCCAGAAAATGAAGAGCTGTTTAATCACTCAATTGGATTTTTCTGCCAGCATTTTTCTTTTTCTCTGCAACCCACTGCTAAATTGTGCTTCCTAGCTGTTTTTTTATAAAATCACTTAATGAAATCTAACTCTGATTACATCAGAGAAGGCCAGGTACCCTACACCATAAGAGGGGGTTTGCAATTTTGACTTGTCTACTTAAATATTACCAAAATCTGATCACAAGGTCAATTACGTCCCTGGATGGGATTGAACCACTAACCTTTTGATTAATAGCTGAACACACTAACCGATTGCGCCACAGAGACACTTTGCGAAAAGTACATACTGACAAAGACTAATAAGCATTCATCTAGAACGTTTCCTAGAAAAACTTTAAAAAGTCAATAATCTGGAGAGTTTTTGTAAGATGTTTCTTCCAGCAACCAATGAAGAAACACATTGGTACTTTCGCATGATGAGTGAGTGCTTCAGGATCTCTTGCACTTACATGTGCAGCAGAGTACTGCAATGGAAGCATGCTGGGCCCATAACCCAGAGGTAGGCAGATTGAAACTATCCTTTGCTATATGCATTTTTTTTTTGTTCATTAAAGTAATCCAAAACTGGGATTGATATTTTAGCTTTTATTTTTACTTAAAGTACAATAACTTTTACCATTTTAATTTGTTTTAATAGTATATTGACAGTATTGTTTTCTTTCAAAAATCCAATTAATTTTCTTTACCCGATTATTAAAATGGTAATTGACAAAAACAAACTACATTGTCACCAGAAGAGCAATACAAAATGTACAAGTGATATATTAAAATCATCTTTCCAGCTTGAATTTCAATGATGCATTGGGGCAACGATTTTGTGAGAAACATCTTCACCCTTAAATAAAGATTTTCTTAATTCCTTACCTGTGTGCTAATTAGATATCACCTTGTTTTCACATTAAACAGACTTCCACATGAGAAAGCAGCAATGATGCAGTGGCGTTAATGTTTCCTGGTGTCAACCTGTATTATTTCAGTAGATATTGAAATGAGGATGCATCTTGCTGCCTTTCCAATGAAGCAAGTTTAATTTAGTAATAGGTGAAAAACCATCCCTACAAATATGTTAATCAGATACTTGGCTTTGTGGACACTTTTCAGAGAACAAATTCGTTAGCATAAAAATAAAGCCAGAAAATGAAGAGCTGTTTAATCACTCAATTGGATTTTTCTGCCAGCATATTTCTTTTTCTCTGCAACCCACTGCTAAATTGTGCTTCCTAGCTGTTTTTTTTATAAAATCACTTATTCAAATCTAACTCTGATTACATCAGAGTAGGCCAGGTACCCTACACCATAAGAAGGGGGTTTGAAATTTTGACTTGTCTACTTAAAGATCACCAAAATCTGATAACAAGGTCAATTACATCCCTGGGTGGGATTGAACCACCAACCCTTTGATTAATAACCAAACACACTAACAGATTGCGCCACAGAGACACTTTACAAACGTACATACTGACAAAGGCTAATAAGCATTCATCTAGAACGTTTCCTAGAAAAACTTTAAAAAGTCAATAATCTGGAGAGTTTTTGTAAGATGTTTCTTCCATCAACCAACGAAGAAACACATTGGTACTTTCCCATGATGAGTGAGTGCTTCAGGATCTCTTGCACTTACATGTGCAGCAGAGTACTGCAATGGAAAAATGCTGGGCCCATAACCCAGAGGTAGGCAGATTGAAACTATCCTCTGCTATATGCATTTTTTTTTGTTAATTAAAGTAATCCAAAACTGGGATTGATATTTTTGCTCTTTTATTTTTACTTAAAGTACAATAACTTTTACCATTTTAATTTGTTTTAATAGTATATTGACAGTATTGTTTTCTTTCAAAAATCCACTTAATTTTCTTTACCCTATTATTAAAATGGTAATTGACAAAAACAAACGACATTGTCACCAGAAGAGCAATACAAAATGTACAAGTGATATATTAAAATCATCTTTCCAGCTTGAATTTCAATGATGCATTGGGGCAACGATTTTGTGAGAAACACCTTCACCCTTAAATAAAGATTTTCTTAATTCCTTACCTGTGTGCTAATTAGATATCACCTTGTTTTCACATTAAACAGACTTCCACATGCGAAAGCAGCAAGGATGCAGTGGCGTTAATGTTTCCTGGTGTCAACCTGTATTATTTCAGTAGACATTGAAATGAGGATGCATCTTGCTGCCTTTCCAATGAAGCAAGTTTAATTTAGTAATAGGTGAAAAACCATCCCTACAAAGGTGTTAATCAGAGACTTGGCTTTGTGGACACTTTTCAGAGAACAAATTTGTTAGCATAAAAATAAAGCCAGAAAATGAAGAGCTGTTTAATCACTCAATTGGATTTTTTTGCCAGCATATTTCTTTTTCTCTGCAACCCACTGCTAAATTGTGCTTCCTAGCTGTTTTTATAAAATCACTGAATCAAATCTAACTCTGATTACATCAGAGAAGGCCAGGTACCCTACACCATAACAGGGGGTTTGAAATTTTGACTTGTCTACTTAAAGATCACCAAAATCTGATAACAAGGTCAATTACGTCCCTGGGTGGGATTGAACCACCAACCTTTTGGTTAATAACCATACACACTAACTGATTGCGCCACAGCGACACTTTGCAAAAGTACATACTGACAAAGGCTAATAAGCATATATCTAGAACGTTTCCTAGAAACATTTTAAAAAGTCAATAATGTGGAGAGTTTTTGTAAGATGTTTCTTCCATCAACCAATGAAGAAACACATTGGTACTTTCCCATGATAAGTGAGTGCTTCAGGACCTCTTGCACTTACATGTGCAGCAGAGTACTGTAATGGAAGCATGCTGGGTCCATAACCCAGAGGTAGGCAGATTGAAACTATCCTTTGCTATATGCATTTTTTTTTTGTTAATTAAAGTAATCCAAAACTGGGATTGATATTTTTGCTCTTTTATTTTTACTTAAAGTACAATAACTTTTACCATTTTAATTTGTTTTAATAGTATATTGACAGTATTGTTTTCTTTCAAAAATTCACTTAATTTTCTTTTCTGTGTGCTAATTAGATATCACCTTGTTTTCACATTAAATAGACTACCACATGAGAAAGCAGCAAGGATGCAGTGGCGTTAATGTTTCCTGGTGGTAGTGGGGGACTGTGTTTGTGCTTTCCTCTGGTCAGCTCTGGTAAAAGTCAGATTTCTTTGTCTCAGATCTTCCTCTAGCCTTGTTCTTCTTTCGAGAGTTCCCTTGTGCTGCCTCAGTTGGATCTCCTTCACTTGACAGGGGCGTACCCGAGCAGCGACCCTCCCCAGCACTAGCCCAACTCCTACTTACCTGCCAGGTGAGATACTATGATCATGAAGGTGCTTCTCCCAGGGCAAGGCTCACCCATTGCACTCTGGGTGTGCTGCTCCTGCGATTTCCCCAAATGTGGGAAACTTGACTGCATAATTTGTGTTTCCCCTGGTCGGCTCTCGTATAATTCAGATCTCTTTGTCTCAGGTCTCTCTCCAGCCTAGTTTGCTGTCTGTTTCCACTTCTCTTTTCTTAAACCGCTCCCTTCTATGCCCTTGCGCACCTTAATTAAATCTAACTCTGATTACGTCAGAGAAGGCCAGGTACCCTACACCATAAGAGGGGGTTTGAAATTTTGACTTGTCTACTTAAAGATCACCAAAATCTGATCACAAGGTCAATTACATCACTGGGTGGGAACCTTTTGGTTAATAGCCCATGTAAGTGCAAGAGATCCTGAAGCACTCACTCATCATGGGAAAGTACCAATGTGTTTCTTACAAAAATTCTCCAGATTATTGACTTTTTAAAGTTTTTCTAGGAAACGTTCTAGATGAATGCTTATTAGCCTTTGTCAGTATGTACTTTCGCAAAGTGTCGCTATGGCGCAATCAGTTAGTGTGTATGGCTATTAACCTAAAGGTTGGTGATTCAATCCCACCCAGGGACGTAATTGACCTTGTTATCAGATTTTGGTGATCTTTAAGTAGACAAGTCAAAATTTCAAACCCCCTCTTATGGTGTAGGGTACCCGGCCTTCTCTGATGTAATCAGAGTTAGATTTGATTAAGTGATTTTATAAAAAACAGCTAGGAAGCACAATTTAGCAGTGGGTTGCAGAGAAAAAAAATTATGCTGGCAGAAAAGTCCAATTGAGTGATTAAACAGCTCTTCATTTTCTGATTTTATGTTTATGCTAACAAATTTGCTCTCTGAAAAGTGTCCACAAAGCCAAGTCTCTGATTAACACCTTTAGTAGGAATGGTTTTTCACCTATTACTGAATTAAACTTGCTTCATTGGAAAGGCAGCAAGATGCATCCTCATTTCAATGTCTACTGAAATAATACAGGTTGACACCAGGAAACATAAACGTCACTGCATCCTTGCTGCTTCCTCAAGGGGAAGTCTGTTTAATGTGAAAACAAGGTGATATCTAATCAGCACACAGGTAAGGAATTAAGAAAATCTTTCTTTATGGGTGAAGATGTTTCTCACAAAATTGTTGCACCAAGGCATCATTGAAATTAAAGCTGGAAAGATGATTTTAATATATCACTTGTATATTTTGTACTGCTCTTCTGGTGACAATGTAGTTTGTTTTTGTCAATTACCATTTTAATAATAGGGTAAAGAAAATTAAGTGGATTTTTGAAAGAAAACAATACTGTCAATATACTATTAAAACAAATTAAAATGGTAAAAGTTATTGTACTTTAAGTAAAAATAAAAGAGCAAAAATATCAATCCCAGTTTTGGATTACTTTAATTAACAAAAAACAATGCATATAGCAGAGGATAGTTTCAATCTGCCTACCTCTGGGTTATGGACCCAGCATGCTTCCATTACAGTACTCTGCTGCACATGTAAGTGCAAGAGATCCTGAAGCACTCACTCATCATGGGAAAGTACCAATGTGTTTCTTCATTGGTTGATGGAAGAAACATCTTACAAAAACTCTCCAGATTATTGACTTTTTAAAGTTTTTCTAGGAAACGTTCTAGATGAATGCTTATTAGCCTTTGTCAGTATGTACTTTCGCAAAGTGTCTCTGAGGCACAAACAGTTAGCGTGTTCAGTTGTTAACCAAAAGGTTGGTGGTTCAATCCCACCTAGGGACGTAATTGACCTTGTTATCAGATTTTGGTGATCTTTAAGTAGACAAGTAAAAATTTCAAACCACCTCTTATGGTGTAGGGTACCTGGCCTTCTCTGATGTAATCAGAGTTAGATTTGATTAAGTGATTTTATAAAAAAAACAGCCACAAAGCACAATTTAGCAGTGGGTTGCAGAGAAAAAGAAATATGCTGGCAGAAAAATCCAATTGAGTGATTAAACAGCTCTTCATTTTCTGGCTTTATTTTTATGCTAACAAATTTGTGCTCTGAAAAGTGTCCACAAAGCCAAGTATCTGATTATCACCTTTGTAGGGATGGTTTTTCACCTATTATTAAATTAAACTTGCTTCATTGGAAAGGCAGCAAGTGATGTCATCCAAGCAGTGGGTCAAGGTTGGCTTCAAACCTCGTCTGCTTATGAAAAGAGAAAAGGGGTATGCAGGGCATGGCGGCCTTTTGCGGTGCTTGGATGACCCCTAGTTCGCATTAAATAATGCAGTCGAGTTTCCCACATTTGGGGAAATCACAGGGGTCAGCATACCCAGAATGCAATGAATGAACCGCACCCTGGGAGAACAGTCTTCATGACCATGGTATCTCCTATGCAAAATAAGTATGATTTGGGATAGGGCTGGGGAGGGCCGCTGCTCAGGCACATCTCTGTCAAGTAAAGGAGATTCAACTGAGGCAGCACAAGGGAACTCTCATCTGGGGACAACAACTGCAGGGAGAACACATATTTTCAGATGAACATGGGAGGGCAGAAGGCTGCCTAATACTGAAGCACCCCCAAACAACAAACCAAATGCAACAACTAGTGCAAGCATTCCTGGGGGAAGGCCTGCAGCAGATGGATTTGCATATGGCGATGTCATCCAAGCAGTGGGTCAAAGTTGGCTTCAACCCTCGTCTGCATATGAAAAGAGAAAAGGGGCGTGCAGGGCATGGCGGCCTTTTGCGGCACTTGGATGACCCCTAGTTCGCATTAAACACCTCCACCCTCCGTCGGTGTGGGGCTCATGTTGGCTATGCCCCAGCCCCTGAAGGATTCAAGCTGATTTCTTGCAGCAGCTGGGCACTGTAACAGCTCCAGAGCTGCTCTGTAATGCAAGTAAAAGGGTGTGGGCCCTGCAGCACTACCTGTAGTTCGCATTGTGCGAGACCCCTAGTTCGCATTAAACACCCCCACCCTCCTTCGGTGTGGGGCTCATGTTGGCCATGCCCCAGCCCCTGAAGCATTCACGCTGATTTCTTGCAGCAGCTGGGCACTGTAACAGCTCAAGAGCTGCTCTGTAAGGCAAGTAAAAGGGTGTGGGCCCTGCAGCACTACCTGTAGTTTGCATTGTGCATTGGAAGGCACAAAGTAAGCAGACGGGAGGAGAAGTCAGGATAGTGCACAAGGGTATAGACGGGAGGGGCTCAAGAAAAAAGAAGTGGAAACAGACAGCAAACTAGGCTTCCAATGCACAATGCAAACTACAGGTAGTGCTGCAGGGCCCACACCCTTTTACTTGCCTTACAGAGCAGCTCTGGAGCTGTTTAATCACTCAATTGGATTTTTCTGCCAGCATAATTTTTCTCTTACGTCCTAGAGGATGCTGGGGACTCCGTAAGGACCATGGGGGATAGACGGGCTCCGCAGGAGACATGGGCACTTTAAGAAAGACTTTAGATCTGGGTGTGCACTGGCTCCTCCCTCTATGCCCCTCCTCCAGACCTCAGTTTACTACTGTGCCCAGAGGAGACTGGGTGCTTTTCAGGGAGCTCTCCTGAGTTTCCTGACAGAAAGTATATTTGTTAGATTTTTTTATTTTCAGGGAGCCTGCTGGCAACAGACTCCCTGCATCGAGGGGCGGAGGGGAGAGATGCACACCTACTTCTGTGAGTTGATAGGCTCTGCTTCTTAGGCTACTGTACAGCATTAGCTCCAGAGGGATCGGTACGCAGGTCTCACCCTCGCCGTCCGTCCCAGAGCCGCGCCGCCGTCCCCCTCGCAGAGCCGGAAGATAGAAGCCGGGTGAGTATGAGAAGAAAAGAAGACTTCAGAGGCGGCGGAAGACTTCATGATCTTCACTGAGGTAACGCACAGCAGTAAAGCTGTGCTCCATTGCTCCCATACACCTCACACACGGCAGTCAGTGTAAGGGTGAAGGGCGCAGGGGGGACGCCCTGGGCAGCAATATAGACCTCTCTTTGGCAAAATAAATATATATGCAGCTAGGCACTGTATATATATATAAGAGCCCCCGCCATTTTTTTACTATATTTGAGCGGGACAGAAGCCCGTCGCTGAGGGGGTGGGGCTTCTCCCTCAGCACTCACCAGCGCCATTTTCTCCACAGCACCGCTGAGGGGAAGCTCCATGGACTCTCCCCTGCTTATACCACGGTAGAAAGAGGGTCTTAAAGAAGAGAGGGCACATAATTAGGCGCATATATATATGGAAATACAGCGCTACTGGGTAAACATAAAATGATTGTGTTTTTTTCCTGGGTCATATAGCGCTGGGGTGTGTGCTGGCATACTTTCTCTCTCTGTCTCTCCAAAGGGCCTTGTTGGGGAACTGTCCTCAGATAAGAGGATTCCCTGAGTGTATGGTGTGTCGGTACACGTGTGTCGACATGTCTGAGGTAGAAGGCTCTCCTAGAGAGGAGCAGGAGCAAATTAATGTGGTGTCTCCATCGACAACGCCGACACCTGACTGGATGGATATGTGGAATGTTTTAAGTGCTAATGTAAACTTATTACACAAGAGATTAGACAAAGCTGAAGCTAGGGAACAGTCAGGGAGTCAACCCATGCCTGTCCCTATGTCGCAGGGACCTTCGGGGTCTCAAAAGCGCCCACTATCCCAAATAGTTGACACAGATACCGACACGGATTCTGACTCCAGTGTCGACTACGATGATGCAAAGTTACAACCAAAATTGGCTAAATGTATTCGATATATGATTATTGCAATAAAAGATGTTTTGCACATCACAGAGTCCCCTGTCCCTGACACGAGGGTATACATGTATAAGGGAAAGAAACCTGAGATAACCTTTCCCCCCTCACATGAGTTGAACGAATTATGTGAAAAAGCTTGGGAATCTCCAGACAAAAAGCTGCAGATTCCCAAAAGGATTCTTATGGCGTATCCTTTCCCGCCAATGGACAGGATACGGTGGGAATCCTCCCCTAGGGTGGATAAAGCATTGACACGCTTATCCAAAAAGGTAGCGCTGCCATCCCAGGATACGGCTACCATCAGGGACCCTGCTGACCGCAAGCAGGAGGTTACCCTAAAGTCCATTTACACACATTCTGGTACCTTACTCAGACCGGCAATTGCGTCGGCCGAGGTTGTAGCGCGGTGGCAGCATGGACAGATACCTTATCAGCAGAGATTGAGACCCTAGATAAGGATGCTATGTTATTGACCATAGGGCATATAAAAGATGCTGTCCTATATATGAGAGATGCTCAAAGTGACATTAGTCTACTGGGTTCTAGAATAAACGCTATGTCGATTTCTGCTAGACGAGTCCTATGGACCCGGCAATGGACAGGTGATGCCGACTCAAAAAGGCATATGGAGGTTTTACCTTACAGGGGTGAGGAATTGTTTGGGGAAGGTCTCTCGGACCTTGTCTCCACAGCTACAGCTGGTAAATCAAATTTTTTGCCTTATATTCCCTCACAGCCTAAGAAAGCACCACATTATCAAATGCAGTCCTTTCGATCACAGAGAAACAAGAAAGTACGAGGTGCGTCCTTTCTTGCCAGAGGTAAGGGCAGAGGGAAGAAGCTGCACAACACAGCTAGTTCCCAGGAACAGAAGTCCTCCCCGGCCTCTACAAAATCCACCGCATGACGCTGGGGCTCCGCTAAAGGAGTCCGCCCAGTTGGGGGCACGTCTTCGAGTTTTCAGCCACATCTGGGTTCATTCGCAGGTGGATCCCTAGGCAATAGAAATTGTTTCTCAGGGTTACAAGCTGAAATTCGAAGAGGTGCCTCCTCGCCGGTTTTTCAAATCGGCCCTACCATCTTCTCCCCAGGAAAGGGAGATAGTGTTAAATGCAATTCACAAATTGTATCTTCAACAGGTGGTGGTCAAGGTTCCCCTGCTTCAACAAGGAAAGGGAAATTATTCGACCCTGTTTGTAGTCCCAAAACCGGACGGTTTGGTCAGACCCATATTAAATTTAAAATCCCTGAACCTATACTTGAAAAGGTTCAAGTTCAAGATGGAATCGCTAAGAGCGGTCATCGCCAGCCTAGAAGGGGGGGATTTTATGATATCTCTGGACATAAATGATGCATACCTTCATGTACTCATTTATCCACCTCATCAGGCGTACCTAAGATTTGCGGTACAGTATTGTCATTACCAATTTCAGACGTTGCCGTTTGGTCTCTCCAGAATTTTCTCCGAGAATTTTCACCAAGGTAATGACAGAAATTATGGTGCTCCTGCGAAAGCAAGGTGTCACAATTATCCCGTACTTGAACGATCTCCTCATAAAAGCGAGATCAAGAGAGCAGTTGCTGAACAGCGTATAACTTTCATTGAAGGTGTTACAGCAAAACGGCTGGATTCTCAATATCCCGAAGTCGCAGTTGGTTCCTACGACTCGTCTGACTTTGCTTGGGCATTATTCTGGATACGGACCAGAAAAGGGTTTATCTTCCGATAGAAAAGGCCCAGGAACTCATGACTCTGGTCAGGAACCTATTGAAACCAAAACAGGTGTCAGTGCATCACTGCACTCGAGTCCTGGGAATGATGGTGGCATCATACGAGGCCATTCCCTTCGGCAGGTTCCATGCGAGGATCTTGCAATGGGACCTACTGGACAAGTGGTCCGGGTCACATCTACAGATTCATCAGTTGATCACCCTGTCCCCCAGGGCCAGGGTATCTCTCCTGTGGTGGCTGCAGAGTGCTCACCTTCTAGAGGGCCGCAGGTTCGGCATTCAGGACTGGATCCTGGTGACCACGAACGCGAGCCTCCGAGGTTGGGGAGCAGCCACACAGGGAAGAAATTTCCAAGGTCTTTGGTCAAGTCAGGAGACTTGTCTTCACATCAACATCCTGGAGCTAAGGGCCATATACAACGCCCTATGTCAAGCGGAGACCTTACTTCGCGACCAACCAGTTCTGATCCAGTCAGACAACGTCACCGCAGTAGTTCATGTAAACCGCCAAGGCGGCACAAGGAGCAGAGTGGCGATGGCGGAAGCCACCAGAATTCTTCGCTGGGTGGAGAATCATGTAAGCGCACTGTCAGCAGTGTTCATTCCGGGAGTGGACAACTGGGAAGCAGACTTCCTCAGCAGACACGACCTACATCCAGGAGAGTGGGGACTCCATCAGGAAGTCTTCGCACAGATTGCAAGTCGGTGGGGACTGTTCCAGATAGACATGATGGCGTCCCGCCTCAACAAAAAGCTACAGAGGTATTGCACCAGGTCAAGAGACCCTCAGGCAGTAGCTGTTTAAACAGCTCTTCATTTTCTGATTTTATGTTTATGCTAACAAATTTGCTCTCTGAAAAGTGTCCACAAAGCCAAGTCTCTGATTAACACCTTTGTAGGAATGGTTTTTCACCTATTACTGAATTAAACTTGCTTCATTGGAAAGGCAGCAAGATGCATCCTCATTTCAATGTCTACTGAAATAATACAGGTTGACACCAGGAAACATTAACGCCACTGCATCCTTGCTGCTTTCGCATGTGGAAGTCTGTTTAATGTGAAAACAAGGTGATATCTAATTAGCACACAGGTAAGGAATTAAGAAAATCTTTATTTAAGGGTGAAGGTGTTTCTCACAAAATCGTTGCCCCAATGCATCATTGAAATTCAAGCTGGAAAGATGATTTTAATATATCACTTGTACATTTTGTATTGCTCTTCTGGTGACAATGTAGTTTGTTTTTGTCAATTACCATTTTAATAATAGGGTAAAGAAAATTAAGTGGATTTTTGAAAGAAAACAATACTGTCAATATACTATTAAAACAAAATAAAATGGTAAAAGTTATTGTACTTTAAGTAAAAATAAAAGAGCAAAAATATCAATCCCAGTTTTGGATTACTTTAATTAACAAAAAAAAATGCATATAGCAGAGGATTGTTTCAATCTGCCTACCTCTGGGTTATGGGCCCAGCATGTTTCCATTGCAGTACTCTGCTGCACATGTAAGTGCAAGAGATCCTGAAGCACTCACTCATCATGGGAAAGTACCAATGTGTTTCTTCGTTGGTTGATGGAAGAAACATCTTACAAAAACTCTCCAGATTATTGACTTTTTAAAGTTTTTCTAGGAAACGTTCTAGATGAATGCTTATTAGCCTTTGTCAGTATGTATGTTTGTAAAGTGTCTCTGTGGCGCAATCGGTTAGTGTGTTTGGTTATTAATCAAAGGGTTGGTGGTTCAATCCCACCCAGCGATGTAATTGACCTTGTTATCAGATTTTGGTGATCTTTAAGTAGACAAGTCAAAATTTCAAACCCCCTTCTTATGGTGTAGGGTACCTGGCCTACTCTGATGTAATCAGAGTTAGATTTGAATCAGTGATTTTATAAAAAAAACAGCTTGGAAGCACAATTTAGCAGTGGGTTGCAGAGAAAAAGAAATATGCTGGCAGAAAAATCCAATTGAGTGATTAAACAGCTCTTCATTTTCTGGCTTTATTTTTATGCTAACTAATTTGTTCTCTGAAAAGTGTCCACAAAGCCAAGTATCTGATTAACATATTTGTAGGGATGGTTTTTCACCTATTACTAAATTAAACTTGCTTCATTGGAAAGGCAGCAAGATGCATCCTCATTTCAATATCTACGGAAATAATACAGGTTGACACCAGGAAACATTAACGCCACTGCATCTTTGCTGTTTTCTCATGTGGAAGTCTGTTTAATGTGAAAACAAGGTGATATCTAATTAGCACACAGGTAAGGAATTAAGAAAATCTTTATTTAAGGGTGAAGATGTTTCTCACAAAATCGTTGCCCCAATGCATCATTGAAATTCAAGCTGGAAAGATGATTTTAATATATCACTTGTACATTTTGTATTGCTCTTCTGGTGACAATGTAGTTTGTTTTTGTCACTTACCATTTTAATAATCGGGTAAAGAAAATTAATTGGATTTTTGAAAGAAAACAACACTGTCAATATACTATTAAAACAAATTAAAATGGTAAAAGTTATTGTACTTTAAGTAAAAATAAAAGCTAAAATATCAATCCCAGTTTTGGATTACTTTAATGAACAAAAAAAATGCATATAGCAAAGGATAGTATCAATCTGCCTACCTCTGGGTTATGGGCCCAGCATGCTTCCATTGCAGTACTCTGCTGCACATGTAAGTGCAAGAGATCCTGAAGCACTCACTCATCATGGGAAAGTACCAATGTGTTTCTTCATTGGTTGCTGGAAGAAACATCTTACAAAAACTCTCCAGGTTATTGACTTTTTAAAGTTTTTCTAGGAAACGTTCTAGATGAATGCTTATTAGTCTTTGTCAGTATGTACTTTTTGCAAAGTGTCTCTGTGGCGCAATCGGTTAGTGTGTTCAGCTATTAATCAAAAGGTTGGTGGTTCAATCCCATCCAGGGACGTAATTGACTTTGTGATCAAATTTTGGTAATATTTAAGTAGACAAGTCATATAGCAGAGGATAGTTTCAATCTGCCTACCTCTGGGTTATGGACCCAGCATGCTTCCATTACAGTACTCTGCTGCACATGTAAGTGCAAGAGATCCTGAAGCACTCACTCATCATGGGAAAGTACCAATGTGTTTCTTCATTGGTTGATGGAAGAAACATCTTACAAAAACTCTCCAGATTATTGACTATTTAAAGTTTTTATAGGAAACGTTCTAGATGAATGCTTATTAGCCTTTGTCAGTATGTACTTTTGCAAAGTTTCGCTGTGGCGCAATCAGTTAGTGTATACGGCTATTAACCAAAAGGTTGGTGGTTCAATCCCACCCAGGGATGTAATTGAACTTATTATCAGATTTTGTTGATCTTTAAGTAGACAAGTCAAAATTTCGAAAACCCCTGCTATGGTGTAGGGTACCTGGCCTTCTCTGATGTAATCAGAGTTAGATTTGATTCATACTGTTAACTGGGTAGTATATCACAAGTTATACGGTGTGATTGGTGTGGCTGGTATGAATCTTGACCTTGGATTAACAAAAATCCTTTCCTCGTACTGTCCGTCTCCTCTGGGCACAGTTTCTCTAACTGAGGTATGGAGGAGGGGCATAGAGGGAGGAGCCAGTGCACACCCAGATCTAAAGTCTTTCTTAAAGTGCCCATGTCTGCTGCGGAGCCCGTCTATCCCCCATGGTCCTTACGGAGTCCCCATCATCCTCTACGGACTACGAGAAAAAAAAATTACCGGTAGGTTTAAAATGTTATTTTTTTCTCTGCAACCCACTGCTAAATTGTGCTTCCTAGCTGTTTTTTATAAAATCACTTAATTAAATCTAACTCTGATTACGTCAGAGAAGGCCAGGTACCCTACACCATAAGAGGGGGTTTGAAATTTTGACTTGTCTACTTAAAGATCACCAAAATCTGATGACAAGGTCAATTACATCCCTGGGTGGGATTGAACCACCAACCTTTTGGTTAATAGCCCATGTAAGTGCAAGAAATCCTGAAGCACTCACTCATCATGGGAAAGTACCAATGTGTTTCTTACAAAAATTCTCCAGATTATTGACTTTTTAAAGTTTTTCTAGGAAACGTTCTAGATGAATGATTATTAGCCTTTGTCAGTATTGACTTTTGTGGCAAAACTTGGTTTACCCTGCACCAGACTGGTTATAATTGAATGACTAAATCTCAAACAACCAACTAAACAGAAAAAATATATCAAGCCCAAGTGGGCAACTATTCTGACGTTGGAGGTGCTCCCAGGAATAGTGTACCAGATACAGAATGATTTGGTGGGTGTGGAAGAGCCCACATCTTACCAAATAGAAGAAATTCCTATATTTGGAGCACTCTTTTGATGATTAATGATGTGAAAAAGATGAAAACTGTCTATAATTAAAACTTAGCTTTTATTTATCCAATACTCAACTAAAATAAAATAACAGGGGTATATTAGACGTATCAATTACTTATTCCCCTTTTAAACAGTGGTAAAAATATGAATAATTCAAAAAAGAGCAAATATCATCATCTTAAAATTATTTGTATATTTTGCTCAACAATGGATGATAAGAAAAATGATAGTAATCTATCAAACTTATCCAATGAACAGCAGTAATCACAGAAATTAATGACAAAAAATGATAGTAATCTATCAAAAATATCCTGTGAGCAGCAGAGATGATATTGGTGATATAATTAATTACACCTTGCAGAAAAATACTGCTGTGTATGTGAGATCAGCTTCTCCCCATATTTCACAGAGTAAATCTGTGTTTTAACATCTCTTCCATGTTAAAGAGAAAATAATATCCATGTCTGTTAGAGAATACATAGTTACAATTGGGTTTTACTGCAACATTCTGTCTCCAAAATGATTCATTTGTATCTTGAATGAAAAACTGACACATTAGTGTTGTTTGTCAGGTATGTAACAAATGCAAATAAAGAAAAAACAAGATTATGCTGGCATGGATAGTAGAAAATTAGATAGTGACACTCTAGTCTGCTAGTCCCATCTGCTGTCTAACCTCATTCATGAGCGGAGGAAAGATGAGAGTAGGACCGTCGACTGTGTCACAGAAAAAAGATAGAACTGGCACACTGGCTAGAGACCCCAACGTGGTGTTAGATGGGCCCTGATGCTTATGAGCCTTGCAGGGTCCTAAATGCGCCACTTGGGTCTGAGCCAGAGTCCGAAAATGAAATAAAAAGGCCCACAGTAATAGACTAAATCACAATTGTGTTAATAACACTGCATCATTTAACAACATTTATTGTGCAATGAGATTGCACAAAACAGACCTGCTCCTAATAAAAAACATTGCTGTTGCTAGGTAACAATTGATATTATCTTAATAGGCACAAGTTAAAACAAAATCACAGGTGTTTATATCCCCAATAATTGCGCCTTGTTTATTGCCATGTTTTTGTATGCGTTGGTACTTGTTATTTTATCAAAATTACCTGCAGGTAACTGGTCAAGTGTGAGACTGTAACTCTGAGGGCAAAGGATAGTCGGCACTCCAGTTCACTGATCCCATCTGCTGTCTGACCTCATCATTGGAGCGGAGGACAGATGAGAGTGGGATCGTGGGTTGTGCCGTGGAAAGAAAGGCAGCGGACGGCAGCCTGAGAAGCCGTATGTGGTGTTAGGCGGACCCTGTTGCCACTTGCCTTGCAGGGTCCGGATGCGCCACCGGAGACCGGGTGTCTGTCCGTGAAAGTGAAAGTTGACAGGAAGAGAGAGAGTGTGTGGGGAGTGTCGGGTGAGTGAGTCTGACCCGTAGGTTATTGTACATTACCACTCGCGATCTCCCCGAACTCGATGGATCATTGCCGCTCAGCCGTTCTGAATGACTGCTGTTGGTCACGGCTCCTCCTGCAGTGAGGAGTCCGTGCGTGAGGCCGTTAGTTGGACGTACGTTTCACCACCTGGGCTTGCTCACCTGGCAGCCTATGGTGGTGTTCAGATGGTGCATTTAAAAAGGGGATCATCAACCAATCCCTTTCCTGAGTTCTTAATTGCCTAATTATGGCATAGGTTTGTTCAGCGCTTCCATCCACCTGGCTGTGCTTATTCTATTGAAGCTCCATAAGTAATAGTTAATATACGTAGACCACTAATTATGGCATAATTTTTGTTAAACAATTCTATCCACCAGGCAGTGCTTATTCTATTAAACCTCCATAAATGAAAGTTAATATATGTGGATCACAATGGAATCAATTAAAGTAATGTTCAAAGCGTATGGTGTGTTAGATCAAAAATATCGAATAACGGTTTAATTAATAAACAGAATTTTTTTATGGAGGATAATGGTTAATCAAATCACAGTTATATAAGCTGAAAATCCAACAGAAAAATAAGATTAAAGACAATGTGCGTTTTCTAAACATACATTTAACATAATTAGAATCGACAATATGTTTCAGGAGATTTAAGCTATGACATTCTTAATGCAGAAATTAATTGATTAGTAAGAGGAAATATCTCCTGTGATAATACTAATAATAATAGTGATATCAAAATAAAAGTAATAATCATAATAGGGATAATAGGAAATAATAATAAAAAATAATGAAAATAGATATAAACATGACCGACCTGTTAATCAAAATATGCCAGTGACAGAGGTTGGTGACCCAATCGTCGTAAGTAAGATAAAAGTGACTGTAATTTACTAATTAATAGACGGTTATGATAAATAATAAATAAATAAAACTCTATTTAGAGGAACAAATCTTGTTCTGGAGATGGAAATATTGTGCATTATCCTCGCCGAATATTCATCTTTGATAATATAACCTTAAAGTTTAGGCTTTCCCGCCAAAGTCCGTATAGAGTAAAATTATGCACTGATGAATACGAAGTTGAAATTTGGGGAAATACGGAGGAGAGAAAAATGCAAAATAAATAAAAGTAATAATGATAATAATAAAAAATAATAAATAAGAATAAAAATGAGTATAAATTTGAAAATAATAGTAATAATAATGATAAATGTAAATGGGTATGAGATAGGTATAGATAAGACAATAAATATAACTGTAAAATAAAAATAAATATAAAGAATGTAAAAATAAGAATAAATATAAATATAAAATTAGAAATTAAAAATGAAACATGAAAATTAAGGATTAGAGATTATAAAGATAAATATAAATATAATTTTTTTTTTTTTATAAAAGGGGGGTGGGGGGGGCGGGGGTTTGGGAGGGGGGGGGGAAATGGGTATGGAGGGACCAGGGGGAAAAAAGCGGGGGAGGGGGGGGGGAGGAAAAGGGAGGGGGGGGGGGAGGGGGGAAAAAGAGGGGGGAAAGGGGGAGGGGGGGGGGAGGGAAGTGAAAACAAAAGGGGGAGGAGAAAAGGGGGGTGTAATTGAGGGAAGGGAAAATTGGAAGGGGAGGGGGAAGGGATGACAGAATGGGGAAAAAAAGGGTTAAATAATGGGAAATGGGTGACTACAGTGCAGGGGAGGCTTGTTTGGTTGTTGTGTATCATTAGTGTTGGTGCTCTGTATTGTGAATGTTATGAAACCTGATTGTGTAGAAATTGACTGCAGGTGATTAATTTAGGTTCTATGTGTAGGTCTGCTCGAAAAATCATCGAGCAGATGTAATTGTGACCTGATGGTTGTGGTATCAGAGATGAAAAATATGTGAATAAAAGTGACAAAATTGAAAAAAGTGACATTAAACACAAAATTAAAAGTGCACATGTGAGAAAACACAAAACAAATGTTTGTGGGTGATAAAGATGTTACCTTGATAGGTAATGTCAAAAAGTGTACCTAGTTGTTGTTCAAAACGGTCTAAAGAGTGTGTATATTCAAATAATAAGAATACTAGTGAGTACAGAATGTGTAAGAATTATAGAAATAAAAATAATGATAATAATAGAACTGGTGAAAAGTGGGGAGGAAAGGGAAAGGACGGTGAGTCAAGGAGGACACCAAGGGGGGAGTAGGTTAAAAATTGGGGTAATAGTTGTATATTGTTGAAATATACTGGTGATTTAATTTGCTATTGCAATTATTATGTTGATACATCTAATGAAAAGTGGCCTGATACACAGCATGTAATGAAAATAGGTCTTGCAGGCCGGGGTAGCACGAATTTGTTGGAGCCTAAGGAAAGGTTGAGTTAAGAAAGGGGAAAGAGAGAAAGAGAGAGAGCGCATACATTGGCGCCATCGAGATCTAAATGGCGTGTCTCAATATCACATGTAAATAATCATCATAGGAACACCGTATAGTTTATGTGTTCGTTGAGACCTGATGGAGCTAAACTTCCCAATAGGTAGGTCCACTGGCTCTCCTTTTTGAGTAGTTCCTGCATTACATCGCCCCCTCTGATTCCAAGTTTGACCTTTTCCAGGCCAAAAGCTTGCATTCGATGGGTGTTGTCATTATGGTGGAGATGAAAATGTCTGGCCACCGTGGTTATTTGTCGGAAGTTCTGCATATCCCTATCCACGTTTCGGATTGTTCCTGCATGTTCCAAAATCCGTTGTTTAAACATCCGTGTGGTTATTCCCACATATCTTTTGCCACACAGGCACTGTAGGCAATACACCACATTGGTTGTTTTGCAGTTGAAGTAATCGGAGATCCTGTGTTGGTTACCAAATTTGTCTGTGATTTCTTGTGTTGGCTTCATATAGTCACAGGCCCTGCAGGTCCCACAAGGGTATGTGCCTCTTACTGAAGGAGAGACGGAAGGGAGTCGTTGGTAATGACTTTGTACCCAATAGTCCTTTAGGTTGGGTGACCTTCTCCAGCTCATCGAGACCTTGTCTCCCAGGCTAGTTGCTAGGTCTGAGTCAGACAACAGAACATGCCAGTGTTTTTGTATACCTTCTTTAAGTTGTCTCCACTCCTGACAGAAGTCTCCCACAAATCTCAGGTCATCTTGATCCTTCACTTTCTTTTCTTGGAAGATGAGGGAATTCCTAGTTGTTTTCAAAAGGGAGTTCCGTGCCTTTTTAATGGATCTATTGCTGTAGCCTCGTTCCTTGAGACGGGCCGCTACCTCCTCACTTTTGTGTCGGTAGGTTGCCTCATCCGAACAGTTCCTCTTTAATCTTAGGAACTCCCCTTTGGGGATGTTCGCCTCCTGTTAGTGCTTCATCTACACGTTATAGCCCTGAATTTTCCAATGCCTAGCTCTTTGCAAAAGAGAGATATTGGCAAGGAAAAGCTGTATTGTACCTTTGCATTTTTCTCCCAAACGAAAGACACTAGAATGAAAATTTTAAAGCCTCCTGTTAGTGCTTCATCTACACGTTATAGCCCTGAATTTTCCAATGCCTATCTCTTTGCAAAAGAGAGATATCGGCAAGGAAAAGCTGTAATGTACCTTTGCATTTTTCTCCCAAACGAAGGACACTAGAATGAAAATTTTAAAGCCTCCTGTTAGTGCTTCATCTACACGTTATAGCCCTGAATTTTCAAATGCCTATCTCTTTGCAAAAGAGAGATATCGGCAAGGAAAAGCTGTATTGTACCTTTGCATTTTTCTCCCAAACGAAAGACACTAGAATGAAAATTTTAAAGCCTCCTGTTAGTGCTTCATCTAAACGTTATAGCCCTGAATTTTCCAATGCCTATCTCTTTGCAAAAGAGAGATATCGGCAAGGAAAAACTGTATTGTACCTTTGCATTTTTCTCCCAAACGAAAGACACTAGAATGAAAATTTTAAAGCCTCCTGTTAGTGCTTCATCTACACGTTATAGCCCTGAATTTTCCAATGCCTAGCTCTTTGCAAAAGAGAGATATCGGCAAGGAAAAGCTGTATTGTACCTTTGCATTTTTCTCCCAAACGAAAGACACTAGAATGAAAATTTTAAAGTCTACTGTTAGTGCTTCATCTACACGTTATAGCCCTGAATTTTCCAATGCCTAGCTCTTTGCAAAAGAGAGATATCGGCAAGGAAAAGCTGTATTGTACCTTTGCATTTTTCTCCCAAACGAAAGACACTAGAATGAAAATTTTAAAGCCTCCTGTTAGTGCTTCATCTACACGTTATAGCCCTGAATTTTCCAATGCCTATCTCTTTGCAAAAGAGAGATATCGGCAAGGAAAAGCTGTATTGTACCTTTGCATTTTTCTCCCAAACGAAGGACACTAGAATGAAAATTTTAAAGCCTCCTATTAGTGCTTCATCTACACGTTATAGCCCTGAATTTTCCAATGCCTATCTCTTTGCAAAAGAGAGATATCGGCAAGGAAAAGCTGTATTGTACCTTTGCATTTTTCTCCCAAACGAAGGACACTAGAATGAAAATTTTAAAGCCTCCTGTTAGTGCTTCATCTACACGTTATAGCCCTGAATTTTCCAATGCCTATCTCTTAGCAAAAGAGAGATATCGGCAAGGAAAAGCTGTATTGTACCTTTGCATTTTTCTCCCAAACGAAAGACACTAGAATGAAAATTTTAAAGCCTCCTGTTAGTGCTTCATATACACGTTATAGCCCTGAATTTTCTCATGCCTATCTCTTTGCAAAAGAGAGATATCGGCAAGGAAAAGCTGCATTGTACTTTTACATTTTTCTCCCAAACGAAAGACACTAGAATGAAAATTTTAAAGCCTCCTGTTAGTGCTTCATCTACACGTTATAGCCCTGAATTTTCCAATGCCTATCTCTTTGCAAAAGAGAGATATCGGCAAGGAAAAGCTGCATTGTACTTTTACATTTTTCTCCCAAACGAAAGACACTAGAATGAAAATTTTAAAGCCTCCTTTTAGTGCTTCATCTACACGTAATAGCCCTGAATTTTCCAATGCCTATCTCTTTGCAAAAGAGAGATATCGGCAAGGAAATGCTGTATTGTACCTTTGCATTTTTCTCCCAAACGAAAGACACTAGAATGAAAATTTTAAAGCCTCCTGTTAGTGCTTCATCTACACGTAATAGCCCTGAATTTTCCAATGCCTAGCTCTTTGCAAAAGAGAGATATTGGCAAGGAAAAGCTGTATTGTACCTTTGCATTTTTCTCCCAAACGAAGGACACTAGAATGAAAATTTTAAAGCCTCCTGTTAGTGCTTCATCTACACGTAATAGCCCTGAATTTTCCAATGCCTATCTCTTTGCAAAAGAGAGATATCGGCAAGGAAAAGCAGCATTGTACTTTTGCATTTTTCTCCCAAACGAAAGACACTAGAATGAAAATTTTAAAGCCTCCTATTAGTGCTTCATCTACACGTTATAGCCCTGAATTTTCCAATGCCTAGCTCTTTGCAAAAGAGAGATATCGGCAAGGAAAAGCTGTATTGTACCTTTGCATTTTTCTCCCAAACGAAAGACACTAGAATGAAAATGTTAAAGCCTCCTGTTAGTGCTTCATCTACACGTTATAGCCCTGAATTTTCCAATGCCTATCTCTTTGCAAAAGAGAGATATCGGCAAGGAAAAGCTGTATTGTACCTTTGCATGTTTCTCCCAAACGAAGGACACTAGAATGAAAATTTTAAAGCCTCCTATTAGTGCTTCATCTACACGTTATAGCCCTGAATTTTCCAATGCCTATCTCTTTGCAAAAGAGAGATATCGGCAAGGAAAAGCTGTATTGTACCTTTGCATTTTTCTCCCAAACGAAGGACACTAGAATGAAAATTTTAAAGCCTTCTGTTAGTGCTTCATCTACACGTTATAGCCCTGAATTTTCAAATGCCTATCTCTTTGCAAAAGAGAGATATCGGCAAGGAAAAGCTGTATTGTACCTTTGCATTTTTCTCCCAAACGAAAGACACTAGAATGAAAATTTTAAAGCCTCCTGTTAGTGCTTCATCTACACGTTATAGCCCTGAATTTTCCAATGCCTATCTCTTTGCAAAAGAGAGATATCGGCAAGGAAAACTGTATTGTACCTTTGCATTTTTATCCCAAACGAAAGACACTAGAATGAAAATTTTAAAGCCTCCTGTTAGTGCTTCATCTACACGTTATAGCCCTGAATTTTCCAATGCCTAGCTCTTTGCAAAAGAGAGATATTGGCAAGGAAAAGCTGTATTGTACCTTTGCATTTTTCTCCCAAACGAAAGACACTAGAATGAAAATTTTAAAGTCTACTGTTAGTGCTTCATCTACACGTTATAGCCCTGAATTTTCCAATGCCTAGCTCTTTGCAAAAGAGAGATATCGGCAAGGAAAAGCTGTATTGTACCTTTGCATTTTTCTCCCAAACGAAAGACACTAGAATGAAAATTTTAAAGCCTCCTGTTAGTGCTTCATCTACACGTTATAGCCCTGCATTTTCCAATGCCTATCTCTTTGCAAAAGAGAGATATCGGCAAGGAAAAGCTGTATTGTACCTTTGCATTTTTCTCCCAAACGAAGGACACTAGAATGAAAATTTTAAAGCCTCCTATTAGTGCTTCATCTACACGTTATAGCCCTGAATTTTCCAATGCCTATCTCTTTGCAAAAGAGAGATATCGGCAAGGAAAAGCTGTATTGTACCTTTGCATTTTTCTCCCAAACGAAGGACACTAGAATGAAAATTTTAAAGCCTCCTTTTAGTGCTTCATCTACACGTTATAGCCCTGAATTTTCCAATGCCTATCTCTTAGCAAAAGAGAGATATCGGCAAGGAAAAGCTGTATTGTACCTTTGCATTTTTCTCCCAAACGAAAGACACTAGAATGAAAATTTTAAAGCATCCTGTTAGTGCTTCATATACACGTTATAGCCCTGAATTTTCCAATGCCTATCTCTTTGCAAAAGAGAGATATCGGCAAGGAAAAGCTGCATTGTACTTTTACATTTTTCTCCCAAACGAAAGACACTAGAATGAAAATTTTAAAGCCTCCTGTTAGTGCTTCATCTACACGTTATAGCCCTGAATTTTCCAATGCCTATCTCTTTGCAAAAGAGAGATATCGGCAAGGAAAAGCTGCATTGTACTTTTACATTTTTCTCCCAAACGAAAGACACTAGAATGAAAATTTTAAAGCCTCCTTTTAGTGCTTCATCTACACGTAATAGCCCTGAATTTTCCAATGCCTATCTCTTTGCAAAAGAGAGATATCGGCAAGGAAAAGCTGTATTGTACCTTTGCATTTTTCTCCCAAACGAAGGACACTAGAATGAAAATTTTAAAGCCTCCTTTTAGTGCTTCATCTACACGTTATAGCCCTGAATTTTCCAATGCCTATCTCTTAGCAAAAGAGAGATATCGGCAAGGAAAAGCTGTATTGTACCTTTGCATTTTTCTCCCAAACGAAAGACACTAGAATGAAAATTTTAAAGTCTACTGTTAGTGCTTCATCTACACGTTATAGCCCTGAATTTTCAAATGCCTAGCTCTTTGCAAAAGAGAGATATTGGCAAGGAAAAGCTGTATTGTACCTTTGCATTTTTCTCCCAAACGAAAGACACTAGAATGAAAATTTTAAAGCCTCCTGTTAGTGCTTCATCTACACGTTATAGCCCTGAATTTTCCAATGCCTATCTCTTTGCAAAAGAGAGATATCGGCAAGGAAAAGCTGTATTGTACCTTTGCATTTTTCTCCCAAACGAAAGACACTAGAATGAAAATTTTAAAGCCTCCTGTTAGTGCTTCATATACACGTTATAGCCCTGAATTTTCCAATGCCTATCTCTTTGCAAAAGAGAGATATCGGCAAGGAAAAGCTGCATTGTACTTTTACATTTTTCTCCCAAACGAAAGACACTAGAATGAAAATTTTAAAGCCTCCTGTTAGTGCTTCATCTACACGTTATAGCCCTGAATTTTCCAATGCCTATCTCTTTGCAAAAGAGAGATATCGGCAAGGAAAAGCTGCATTGTACTTTTACATTTTTCTCCCAAACGAAAGACACTAGAATGAAAATTTTAAAGCCTCCTTTTAGTGCTTCATCTACACGTAATACCCCTGAATTTTCCAATGCCTATCTCTTTGCAAAAGAGAGATATCGGCAAGGAAATGCTGTATTGTACCTTTGCATTTTTCTCCCAAACGAAAGACACTAGAATGAAAATTTTAAAGCCTCCTGTTAGTGCTTCATCTACACGTTATAGCCCTGAATTTTCCAATGCCTATCTCTTTGCAAAAGAGAGATATCGGCAAGGAAAAGCTGTATTGTACCTTTGCATTTTTCTCCCAAACGAAGGACACTAGAATGAAAATTTTAAAGCCTCCTTTTAGTGCTTCATCTACACGTTATAGCCCTGAATTTTCCAATGCCTATCTCTTAGCAAAAGAGAGATATCGGCAAGGAAAAGCTGTATTGTACCTTTGCATTTTTCTCCCAAACGAAAGACACTAGAATGAAAATTTTAAAGCCTCCTGTTAGTGCTTCATATACACGTTATAGCCCTGAATTTTCCAATGCCTATCTCTTTGCAAAAGAGAGATATCGGCAAGGAAAAGCTGCATTGTACTTTTACATTTTTCTCCCAAACGAAAGACACTAGAATGAAAATTTTAAAGCCTCCTGTTAGTGCTTCATCTACACGTTATAGCCCTGAATTTTCCAATGCCTATCTCTTTGCAAAAGAGAGATATCGGCAAGGAAAAGCTGCATTGTACTTTTACATTTTTCTCCCAAACGAAAGACACTAGAATGAAAATTTTAAAGCCTCCTTTTAGTGCTTCATCTACACGTAATAGCCCTGAATTTTCCAATGCCTATCTCTTTGCAAAAGAGAGATATCGGCAAGGAAATGCTGTATTGTACCTTTGCATTTTTCTCCCAAACGAAAGACACTAGAATGAAAATTTTAAAGCCTCCTGTTAGTGCTTCATCTACACGTTATAGCCCTGAATTTTCCAATGCCTAGCTCTTTGCAAAAGAGAGATATTGGCAAGGAAAAGCTGTATTGTACCTTTGCATTTTTCTCCCAAACGAAGGACACTAGAATGAAAATTTTAAAGCCTCCTGTTAGTGCTTCATCTACACGTTATAGCCCTGAATTTTCCAATGCCTATCTCTTTGCAAAAGAGAGATATCGGCAAGGAAAAACTGTATTGTACCTTTGCATTTTTCTCCCAAACGAAAGACACTAGAATGAAAATTTTAAAGCCTCCTGTTAGTGCTTCATCTACACGTTATAGCCCTGAATTTTCCAATGCCTAGCTCTTTGCAAAAGAGAGATATCGGCAAGGAAAAGCTGTATTGTACCTTTGCATTTTTCTCCCAAACGAAAGACACTAGAATGAAAATTTTAAAGCCTCCTGTTAGTGCTTCATCTACACGTTATAGCCCTGAATTTTCCAATGCCTATCTCTTTGCAAAAGAGAGATATCGGCAAGGAAAAGCTGTATTGTACCTTTGCATTTTTCTCCCAAACGAAGGACACTAGAATGAAAATTTTAAAGCCTCCTATTAGTGCTTCATCTACACGTTATAGCCCTGAATTTTCCAATGCCTATCTCTTTGCAAAAGAGAGATATCGGCAAGGAAAAGCTGTATTGTACCTTTGCATTTTTCTCCCAAACGAAGGACACTAGAATGAAAATTTTAAAGCCTCCTGTTAGTGCTTCATATACACTTTATAGCCCTGAATTTTCTCATGCCTATCTCTTTGCAAAAGAGAGATATCGGCAAGGAAAAGCTGCATTGTACTTTTACATTTTTCTCCCAAACGAAAGACACTAGAATGAAAATTTTAAAGCCTCCTGTTAGTGCTTCATCTACACGTTATAGCCCTGAATTTTCCAATGCCTATCTCTTTGCAAAAGAGAGATATCGGCAAGGAAAAGCTGCATTGTACTTTTACATTTTTCTCCCAAACGAAAGACACTAGAATGAAAATTTTAAAGCCTCCTTTTAGTGCTTCATCTACACGTAATAGCCCTGAATTTTCCAATGCCTATCTCTTTGCAAAAGAGAGATATCGGCAAGGAAATGCTGTATTGTACCTTTGCATTTTTCTCCCAAACGAAAGACACTAGAATGAAAATTTTAAAGCCTCCTGTTGGTGCTTCATCTACACGTTATAGCCCTGAATTTTCCAATGCCTAGCTCTTTGCAAAAGAGAGATATTGGCAAGGAAAAGCTGTAATGTACCTTTGCATTTTTCTCCCAAACGAAGGACACTAGAATGAAAATTTTAAAGCCTCCTGTTAGTGCTTCATCTACACGTTATAGCCCTGAATTTTCCAATGCCTATCTCTTTGCAAAAGAGAGATATCGGCAAGGAAAAGCAGCATTGTACTTTTGCATTTTTCTCCCAAACGAAAGACACTAGAATGAAAATTTTAAAGCCTCCTATTAGTGCTTCATCTACACGTTATAGCCCTGAATTTTCCAATGCCTAGCTCTTTGCAAAAGAGAGATATCGGCAAGGAAAAGCTGTATTGTACCTTTGCATTTTTCTCCCAAACGAAAGACACTAGAATGAAAATTTTAAAGCCTCCTGTTAGTGCTTCATCTACACGTTATAGCCCTGAATTTTCCAATGCCTATCTCTTTGCAAAAGAGAGATATCGGCAAGGAAAAGCTGTATTGTACCTTTGCATGTTTCTCCCAAACGAAGGACACTAGAATGAAAATTTTAAAGCCTCCTATTAGTGCTTCATCTACACGTTATAGCCCTGAATTTTCCAATGCCTATCTCTTTGCAAAAGAGAGATATCGGCAAGGAAAAGCTGTATTGTACCTTTGCATTTTTCTCCCAAACGAAGGACACTAGAATGAAAATTTTAAAGCCTCCTGTTAGTGCTTCATCTACACGTTATAGCCCTGAATTTTCAAATGCCTATCTCTTTGCAAAAGAGAGATATCGGCAAGGAAAAGCTGTATTGTACCTTTGCATTTTTCTCCCAAACGAAAGACACTAGAATGAAAATTTTAAAGCCTCCTGTTAGTGCTTCATCTACACGTTATAGCCCTGAATTTTCCAATGCCTATCTCTTTGCAAAAGAGAGATATCGGCAAGGAAAAACTGTATTGTACCTTTGCATTTTTCTCCCAAACGAAAGACACTAGAATGAAAATTTTAAAGTCTACTGTTAGTGCTTCATCTACACGTTATAGCCCTGAATTTTCCAATGCCTAGCTCTTTGCAAAAGAGAGATATCGGCAAGGAAAAGCTGTATTGTACCTTTGCATTTTTCTCCCAAACGAAAGACACTAGAATGAAAATTTTAAAGCCTCCTGTTAGTGCTTCATCTACACGTTATAGCCCTGAATTTTCCAATGCCTATCTCTTTGCAAAAGAGAGATATCGGCAAGGAAAAGCTGTATTGTACCTTTGCATTTTTCTCCCAAACGAAGGACACTAGAATGAAAATTTTAAAGCCTCCTATTAGTGCTTCATCTACACGTTATAGCCCTGAATTTTCCAATGCCTATCTCTTTGCAAAAGAGAGATATCGGCAAGGAAAAGCTGTATTGTACCTTTGCATTTTTCTCCCAAACGAAGGACACTAGAATGAAAATTTTAAAGCCTCCTGTTAGTGCTTCATCTACACGTTATAGCCCTGAATTTTCCAATGCCTATCTCTTAGCAAAAGAGAGATATCGGCAAGGAAAAGCTGTATTGTACCTTTGCATTTTTCTCCCAAACGAAAGACACTAGAATGAAAATTTTAAAGCCTCCTGTTAGTGCTTCATATACACGTTATAGCCCTGAATTTTCTCATGCCTATCTCTTTGCAAAAGAGAGATATCGGCAAGGAAAAGCTGCATTGTACTTTTACATTTTTCTCCCAAACGAAAGACACTAGAATGAAAATTTTAAAGCCTCCTGTTAGTGCTTCATCTACACGTTATAGCCCTGAATTTTCCAATGCCTATCTCTTTGCAAAAGAGAGATATCGGCAAGGAAAAGCTGCATTGTACTTTTACATTTTTCTCCCAAACGAAAGACACTAGAATGAAAATTTTAAAGCCTCCTTTTAGTGCTTCATCTACACGTAATAGCCCTGAATTTTCCAATGCCTATCTCTTTGCAAAAGAGAGATATCGGCAAGGAAATGCTGTATTGTACCTTTGCATTTTTCTCCCAAACGAAAGACACTAGAATGAAAATTTTAAAGCCTCCTGTTAGTGCTTCATCTACACGTAATAGCCCTGAATTTTCCAATGCCTAGCTCTTTGCAAAAGAGAGATATTGGCAAGGAAAAGCTGTATTGTACCTTTGCATTTTTCTCCCAAACGAAGGACACTAGAATGAAAATTTTAAAGCCTCCTGTTAGTGCTTCATCTACACGTAATAGCCCTGAATTTTCCAATGCCTATCTCTTTGCAAAAGAGAGATATCGGCAAGGAAAAGCAGCATTGTACTTTTGCATTTTTCTCCCAAACGAAAGACACTAGAATGAAAATTTTAAAGCCTCCTATTAGTGCTTCATCTACACGTTATAGCCCTGAATTTTCCAATGCCTAGCTCTTTGCAAAAGAGAGATATCGGCAAGGAAAAGCTGTATTGTACCTTTGCATTTTTCTCCCAAACGAAAGACACTAGAATGAAAATGTTAAAGCCTCCTGTTAGTGCTTCATCTACACGTTATAGCCCTGAATTTTCCAATGCCTATCTCTTTGCAAAAGAGAGATATCGGCAAGGAAAAGCTGTATTGTACCTTTGCATGTTTCTCCCAAACGAAGGACACTAGAATGAAAATTTTAAAGCCTCCTATTAGTGCTTCATCTACACGTTATAGCCCTGAATTTTCCAATGCCTATCTCTTTGCAAAAGAGAGATATCGGCAAGGAAAAGCTGTATTGTACCTTTGCATTTTTCTCCCAAACGAAGGACACTAGAATGAAAATTTTAAAGCCTTCTGTTAGTGCTTCATCTACACGTTATAGCCCTGAATTTTCAAATGCCTATCTCTTTGCAAAAGAGAGATATCGGCAAGGAAAAGCTGTATTGTACCTTTGCATTTTTCTCCCAAACGAAAGACACTAGAATGAAAATTTTAAAGCCTCCTGTTAGTGCTTCATCTACACGTTATAGCCCTGAATTTTCCAATGCCTATCTCTTTGCAAAAGAGAGATATCGGCAAGGAAAACTGTATTGTACCTTTGCATTTTTATCCCAAACGAAAGACACTAGAATGAAAATTTTAAAGCCTCCTGTTAGTGCTTCATCTACACGTTATAGCCCTGAATTTTCCAATGCCTAGCTCTTTGCAAAAGAGAGATATTGGCAAGGAAAAGCTGTATTGTACCTTTGCATTTTTCTCCCAAACGAAAGACACTAGAATGAAAATTTTAAAGTCTACTGTTAGTGCTTCATCTACACGTTATAGCCCTGAATTTTCCAATGCCTAGCTCTTTGCAAAAGAGAGATATCGGCAAGGAAAAGCTGTATTGTACCTTTGCATTTTTCTCCCAAACGAAAGACACTAGAATGAAAATTTTAAAGCCTCCTGTTAGTGCTTCATCTACACGTTATAGCCCTGCATTTTCCAATGCCTATCTCTTTGCAAAAGAGAGATATCGGCAAGGAAAAGCTGTATTGTACCTTTGCATTTTTCTCCCAAACGAAGGACACTAGAATGAAAATTTTAAAGCCTCCTATTAGTGCTTCATCTACACGTTATAGCCCTGAATTTTCCAATGCCTATCTCTTTGCAAAAGAGAGATATCGGCAAGGAAAAGCTGTATTGTACCTTTGCATTTTTCTCCCAAACGAAGGACACTAGAATGAAAATTTTAAAGCCTCCTTTTAGTGCTTCATCTACACGTTATAGCCCTGAATTTTCCAATGCCTATCTCTTAGCAAAAGAGAGATATCGGCAAGGAAAAGCTGTATTGTACCTTTGCATTTTTCTCCCAAACGAAAGACACTAGAATGAAAATTTTAAAGCATCCTGTTAGTGCTTCATATACACGTTATAGCCCTGAATTTTCCAATGCCTATCTCTTTGCAAAAGAGAGATATCGGCAAGGAAAAGCTGCATTGTACTTTTACATTTTTCTCCCAAACGAAAGACACTAGAATGAAAATTTTAAAGCCTCCTGTTAGTGCTTCATCTACACGTTATAGCCCTGAATTTTCCAATGCCTATCTCTTTGCAAAAGAGAGATATCGGCAAGGAAAAGCTGCATTGTACTTTTACATTTTTCTCCCAAACGAAAGACACTAGAATGAAAATTTTAAAGCCTCCTTTTAGTGCTTCATCTACACGTAATAGCCCTGAATTTTCCAATGCCTATCTCTTTGCAAAAGAGAGATATCGGCAAGGAAAAGCTGTATTGTACCTTTGCATTTTTCTCCCAAACGAAGGACACTAGAATGAAAATTTTAAAGCCTCCTTTTAGTGCTTCATCTACACGTTATAGCCCTGAATTTTCCAATGCCTATCTCTTAGCAAAAGAGAGATATCGGCAAGGAAAAGCTGTATTGTACCTTTGCATTTTTCTCCCAAACGAAAGACACTAGAATGAAAATTTTAAAGTCTACTGTTAGTGCTTCATCTACACGTTATAGCCCTGAATTTTCAAATGCCTAGCTCTTTGCAAAAGAGAGATATCGGCAAGGAAAAGCTGTATTGTACCTTTGCATTTTTCTCCCAAACGAAAGACACTAGAATGAAAATTTTAAAGCCTCCTGTTAGTGCTTCATCTACACGTTATAGCCCTGAATTTTCCAATGCCTATCTCTTTGCAAAAGAGAGATATCGGCAAGGAAAAGCTGTATTGTACCTTTGCATTTTTCTCCCAAACGAAAGACACTAGAATGAAAATTTTAAAGCCTCCTGTTAGTGCTTCATATACACGTTATAGCCCTGAATTTTCCAATGCCTATCTCTTTGCAAAAGAGAGATATCGGCAAGGAAAAGCTGCATTGTACTTTTACATTTTTCTCCCAAACGAAAGACACTAGAATGAAAATTTTAAAGCCTCCTGTTAGTGCTTCATCTACACGTTATAGCCCTGAATTTTCCAATGCCTATCTCTTTGCAAAAGAGAGATATCGGCAAGGAAAAGCTGCATTGTACTTTTACATTTTTCTCCCAAACGAAAGACACTAGAATGAAAATTTTAAAGCCTCCTTTTAGTGCTTCATCTACACGTAATACCCCTGAATTTTCCAATGCCTATCTCTTTGCAAAAGAGAGATATCGGCAAGGAAATGCTGTATTGTACCTTTGCATTTTTCTCCCAAACGAAAGACACTAGAATGAAAATTTTAAAGCCTCCTGTTAGTGCTTCATCTACACGTTATAGCCCTGAATTTTCCAATGCCTATCTCTTTGCAAAAGAGAGATATCGGCAAGGAAAAGCTGTATTGTACCTTTGCATTTTTCTCCCAAACGAAGGACACTAGAATGAAAATTTTAAAGCCTCCTTTTAGTGCTTCATCTACACGTTATAGCCCTGAATTTTCCAATGCCTATCTCTTAGCAAAAGAGAGATATCGGCAAGGAAAAGCTGTATTGTACCTTTGCATTTTTCTCCCAAACGAAAGACACTAGAATGAAAATTTTAAAGCCTCCTGTTAGTGCTTCATATACACGTTATAGCCCTGAATTTTCCAATGCCTATCTCTTTGCAAAAGAGAGATATCGGCAAGGAAAAGCTGCATTGTACTTTTACATTTTTCTCCCAAACGAAAGACACTAGAATGAAAATTTTAAAGCCTCCTGTTAGTGCTTCATCTACACGTTATAGCCCTGAATTTTCCAATGCCTATCTCTTTGCAAAAGAGAGATATCGGCAAGGAAAAGCTGCATTGTACTTTTACATTTTTCTCCCAAACGAAAGACACTAGAATGAAAATTTTAAAGCCTCCTTTTAGTGCTTCATCTACACGTAATAGCCCTGAATTTTCCAATGCCTATCTCTTTGCAAAAGAGAGATATCGGCAAGGAAATGCTGTATTGTACCTTTGCATTTTTCTCCCAAACGAAAGACACTAGAATGAAAATTTTAAAGCCTCCTGTTAGTGCTTCATCTACACGTTATAGCCCTGAATTTTCCAATGCCTAGCTCTTTGCAAAAGAGAGATATTGGCAAGGAAAAGCTGTATTGTACCTTTGCATTTTTCTCCCAAACGAAGGACACTAGAATGAAAATTTTAAAGCCTCCTGTTAGTGCTTCATCTACACGTTATAGCCCTGAATTTTCCAATGCCTATCTCTTTGCAAAAGAGAGATATCGGCAAGGAAAAACTGTATTGTACCTTTGCATTTTTCTCCCAAACGAAAGACACTAGAATGAAAATTTTAAAGCCTCCTGTTAGTGCTTCATCTACACGTTATAGCCCTGAATTTTCCAATGCCTAGCTCTTTGCAAAAGAGAGATATCGGCAAGGAAAAGCTGTATTGTACCTTTGCATTTTTCTCCCAAACGAAAGACACTAGAATGAAAATTTTAAAGCCTCCTGTTAGTGCTTCATCTACACGTTATAGCCCTGAATTTTCCAATGCCTATCTCTTTGCAAAAGAGAGATATCGGCAAGGAAAAGCTGTATTGTACCTTTGCATTTTTCTCCCAAACGAAGGACACTAGAATGAAAATTTTAAAGCCTCCTATTAGTGCTTCATCTACACGTTATAGCCCTGAATTTTCCAATGCCTATCTCTTTGCAAAAGAGAGATATCGGCAAGGAAAAGCTGTATTGTACCTTTGCATTTTTCTCCCAAACGAAGGACACTAGAATGAAAATTTTAAAGCCTCCTGTTAGTGCTTCATCTACACGTTATAGCCCTGAATTTTCCAATGCCTATCTCTTAGCAAAAGAGAGATATCGGCAAGGAAAAGCTGTATTGTACCTTTGCATTTTTCTCCCAAACGAAAGACACTAGAATGAAAATTTTAAAGCCTCCTGTTAGTGCTTCATATACACTTTATAGCCCTGAATTTTCTCATGCCTATCTCTTTGCAAAAGAGAGATATCGGCAAGGAAAAGCTGCATTGTACTTTTACATTTTTCTCCCAAACGAAAGACACTAGAATGAAAATTTTAAAGCCTCCTGTTAGTGCTTCATCTACACGTTATAGCCCTGAATTTTCCAATGCCTATCTCTTTGCAAAAGAGAGATATCGGCAAGGAAAAGCTGCATTGTACTTTTACATTTTTCTCCCAAACGAAAGACACTAGAATGAAAATTTTAAAGCCTCCTTTTAGTGCTTCATCTACACGTAATAGCCCTGAATTTTCCAATGCCTATCTCTTTGCAAAAGAGAGATATCGGCAAGGAAATGCTGTATTGTACCTTTGCATTTTTCTCCCAAACGAAAGACACTAGAATGAAAATTTTAAAGCCTCCTGTTGGTGCTTCATCTACACGTTATAGCCCTGAATTTTCCAATGCCTAGCTCTTTGCAAAAGAGAGATATTGGCAAGGAAAAGCTGTAATGTACCTTTGCATTTTTCTCCCAAACGAAGGACACTAGAATGAAAATTTTAAAGCCTCCTGTTAGTGCTTCATCTACACGTTATAGCCCTGAATTTTCCAATGCCTATCTCTTTGCAAAAGAGAGATATCGGCAAGGAAAAGCAGCATTGTACTTTTGCATTTTTCTCCCAAACGAAAGACACTAGAATGAAAATTTTAAAGCCTCCTATTAGTGCTTCATCTACACGTTATAGCCCTGAATTTTCCAATGCCTAGCTCTTTGCAAAAGAGAGATATCGGCAAGGAAAAGCTGTATTGTACCTTTGCATTTTTCTCCCAAACGAAAGACACTAGAATGAAAATTTTAAAGCCTCCTGTTAGTGCTTCATCTACACGTTATAGCCCTGAATTTTCCAATGCCTATCTCTTTGCAAAAGAGAGATATCGGCAAGGAAAAGCTGTATTGTACCTTTGCATGTTTCTCCCAAACGAAGGACACTAGAATGAAAATTTTAAAGCCTCCTATTAGTGCTTCATCTACACGTTATAGCCCTGAATTTTCCAATGCCTATCTCTTTGCAAAAGAGAGATATCGGCAAGGAAAAGCTGTATTGTACCTTTGCATTTTTCTCCCAAACGAAGGACACTAGAATGAAAATTTTAAAGCCTCCTGTTAGTGCTTCATCTACACGTTATAGCCCTGAATTTTCAAATGCCTATCTCTTTGCAAAAGAGAGATATCGGCAAGGAAAAGCTGTATTGTACCTTTGCATTTTTCTCCCAAACGAAAGACACTAGAATGAAAATTTTAAAGCCTCCTGTTAGTGCTTCATCTACACGTTATAGCCCTGAATTTTCCAATGCCTATCTCTTTGCAAAAGAGAGATATCGGCAAGGAAAAACTGTATTGTACCTTTGCATTTTTCTCCCAAACGAAGGACACTAGAATGAAAATTTTAAAGCCTCCTATTAGTGCTTCATCTACACGTTATAGCCCTGAATTTTCCAATGCCTATCTCTTTGCAAAAGAGAGATATCGGCAAGGAAAAGCTGCATTGTACTTTTACATTTTTCTCCCAAACGAAAGTCACTAGAATGAAAATTTTAAAGCCTCCTTTTAGTGCTTCATCTACACGTAATAGCCCTGAATTTTCCAATGCCTATCTCTTTGCAAAAGAGAGATATCGGCAAGGAAATGCTGTATTGTACCTTTGCATTTTTCTCCCAAACGAGAGACACTAGAATGAAAATTTTAAAGCCTCCTGTTAGTGCTTCATCTACACGTTATAGCCCTGAATTTTCCAATGCCTAGCTCTTTGCAAAAGAGAGATATCGGCAAGGAAAAGCTGTATTGTACCTTTGCATTTTTCTCCCAAACGAAAGACACTAGAATGAAAATTTTAAAGCCTCCTGTTAGTGCTTCATCTACACGTTATAGCCCTGAATTTTCCAATGCCTATCTCTTTGCAAAAGAGAGATATCGGCAAGGAAAAGCTGTATTGTACCTTTGCATTTTTCTCCCAAACGAAGGACACTAGAATGAAAATTTTAAAGCCTCCTATTAGTGCTTCATCTACACGTTATAGCCCTGAATTTTCCAATGCCTATCTCTTTGCAAAAGAGAGATATCGGCAAGGAAAAGCTGTATTGTACCTTTGCATTTTTCTCCCAAACGAAGGACACTAGAATGAAAATTTTAAAGCCTCCTTTTAGTGCTTCATCTACACGTTATAGCCCTGAATTTTCCAATGCCTATCTCTTAGCAAAAGAGAGATATCGGCAAGGAAAAGCTGTATTGTACCTTTGCATTTTTCTCCCAAACGAAAGACACTAGAATGAAAATTTTAAAGCCTCCTGTTAGTGCTTCATATACACGTTATAGCCCTGAATTTTCCAATGCCTATCTCTTTGCAAAAGAGAGATATCGGCAAGGAAAAGCTGCATTGTACTTTTACATTTTTCTCCCAAACGAAAGACACTAGAATGAAAATTTTAAAGCCTCCTGTTAGTGCTTCATCTACACGTTATAGCCCTGAATTTTCCAATGCCTATCTCTTTGCAAAAGAGAGATATCGGCAAGGAAAAGCTGCATTGTACTTTTACATTTTTCTCCCAAACGAAAGACACTAGAATGAAAATTTTAAAGCCTCCTTTTAGTGCTTCATCTACACGTAATAGCCCTGAATTTTCCAATGCCTATCTCTTTGCAAAAGAGAGATATCGGCAAGGAAATGCTGTATTGTACCTTTGCATTTTTCTCCCAAACGAAAGACACTAGAATGAAAATTTTAAAGCCTCCTGTTAGTGCTTCATCTACACGTTATAGCCCTGAATTTTCCAATGCCTAGCTCTTTGCAAAAGAGAGATATTGGCAAGGAAAAGCTGTATTGTACCTTTGCATTTTTCTCCCAAACGAAGGACACTAGAATGAAAATTTTAAAGCCTCCTGTTAGTGCTTCATCTACACGTTATAGCCCTGAATTTTCCAATGCCTATCTCTTTGCAAAAGAGAGATATCGGCAAGGAAAAACTGTATTGTACCTTTGCATTTTTCTCCCGAACGAAAGACACTAGAATGAAAATTTTAAAGCCTCCTGTTAGTGCTTCATCTACACGTTATAGCCCTGAATTTTCCAATGCCTAGCTCTTTGCAAAAGAGAGATATTGGCAAGGAAAAGCTGTATTGTACCTTTGCATTTTTCTCCCAAACGAAAGACACTAGAATGAAAATTTTAGTCTACTGTTAGTGCTTCATCTACACGTTATAGCCCTGAATTTTCCAATGCCTATCTCTTTGCAAAAGAGAGATATCGGCAAGGAAAAGCTGTATTGTACCTTTGCATTTTTCTCCCAAACGAAAGACACTAGAATGAAAATTTTAAAGCCTCCTGTTAGTGCTTCATATACACGTTATAGCCCTGAATTTTCCAATGCCTATCTCTTTGCAAAAGAGAGATATCGGCAAGGAAAAGCTGTATTGTACCTTTGCATTTTTCTCCCAAACGAAAGACACTAGAATGAAAATTTTAAAGCCTCCTGTTAGTGCTTCATCTACACGTTATAGCCCTGAATTTTCCAATGCCTAGCTCTTTGCAAAAGAGAGATATCGGCAAGAAAAAGCTGTATTGTACCTTTGCATTTTTCTCCCAAACGAAAGACACTAGAATGAAAATTTTAAAGCCTCCTGTTAGTGCTTCATCTACACGTTATAGCCCTGAATTTTCCAATGCCTATCTCTTTGCAAAAGAGAGATATCGGCAAGGAAAAGCTGTATTGTACCTTTGCATTTTTCTCCCAAACGAAGGACACTAGAATGAAAATTTTATAACCTCCTATTAGTGCTTCATCTACACGTTATAGCCCTGAATTTTCCAATGCCTATCTCTTTGCAAAAGAGAGATATCGGCAAGGAAAAGCTGTATTGTACCTTTGCATTTTTCTCCCAAACGAAGTACACTAGAATGAAAATGTTAAAGCCTCCTGTTAGTGCTTCATCTACACGTTATAGCCCTGCATTTTCCAATGCCTATCTCTTTGCAAAAGAGAGATATCGGCAAGGAAAAGCTGCATTGTACTTTTGCATTTTTCTCCCAAACGAAAGACACTAGAATGAAAATTTTAAAGCCTCCTGTTAGTGCTTCATCTACACGTTATAGCCCTGAATTTTCCAATGCCTATCTCTTTGCAAAAGAGAGATATCGGCAAGGAAAAGCTGTATTGTACCTTTGCATTTTTCTCCCAAACGAAGGACACTAGAATGAAAAATTTAAAGCCTCCTGTTAGTGCTTCATCTACACGTTATAGCCCTGAATTTTCCAATGCCTATCTCTTTGCAAAAGAGAGATATCGGCAAGGAAAAGCTGTATTGTACCTTTGCATTTTTCTCCCAAACGAAAGACACTAGAATGAAAATTTTAAAGCCTCCTGTTAGTGCTTCATCTACACGTTATAGCCCTGAATTTTCCAATGCCTATCTCTTTGCAAAAGAGAGATATCGGCAAGGAAAAGCTGTATTGTACCTTTGCATTTTTCTCCCAAACGAAGGACACTAGAATGAAAAATTTAAAGCCTCCTGTTAGTGCTTCATCTACACGTTATAGCCCTGAATTTTCCAATGCCTAGCTCTTTGCAAAAGAGAGATATCGGCAAGGAAAAGCTGTATTGTACCTTTGCATTTTTCTCCCAAACGAAAGACACTAGAATGAAAATTTTAAAGCCTCCTGTTAGTGCTTCATCTACACGTTATAGCCCTGAATTTTCCAATGCCTATCTCTTTGCAAAAGAGAGATATCGGCAAGGAAAAGCTGTATTGTACCTTTGCATTTTTCTCCCAAACGAAGGACACTAGAATGAAAATTTTAAAGTCTCCTATTAGTGCTTCATCTACACGTTATAGCCCTGAATTTTCCAATGCCTATCTCTTTGCAAAAGAGAGATATCGGCAAGGAAAAGCTGTATTGTACCTTTGCATTTTTCTCCCAAACGAAGGACACTAGAATGAAAATGTAAAAGCCTCCTGTTAGTGCTTCATCTACACGGTATAGCCCTGAATTTTCCAATGCCTAGCTCTTTGCAAAAGAGAGATATTGGCAAGGAAAAGCTGTATTGTACCTTTGCATTTTTCTCCTAAACGAAGGACACTAGAATGAAAATTTTAAAGCCTCCTGTTAGTGCTTCATCTACACGTTATAGCCCTGAATTTTCCAATGCCTATCTATTTGCAAAAGAGAGATATCTGCAAGGAAAAACTGTATTGTACCTTTGCATTTTTCTCCCAAACGAAAGACACTAGAATGAAAATTTTAAAGCCTCCTGTTAGTGCTTCATCTACACGTTATAGCCCTGAATTTTCCAATGCCTAGCTCTTTGCAAAAGAGAGATATTGGCAAGGAAAAGCTGTATTGTACCTTTGCATTTTTCTCCCAAACGAAAGACACTAGAATGAAAATTTTAAAGCCTCCTGTTAGTGCTTCATCTACACGTTATAGCCCTGAATTTTCCAATGCCTAGCTCTTTGCAAAAGAGAGATATTGGCAAGGAAAAGCTGTATTGTACCTTTGCATTTTTCTCCCAATCGAAAGACACTAGAATGAAAATTTTAAAGCCTCCTGTTAGTGCTTCATCTACACGTTATAGCCCTGAATTTTCCAATGCCTAGCTCTTTGCAAAAGAGAGATATTGGCAAGGAAAAGCTGTATTGTACCTTTGCATTTTTCTCCCAAACGAAGGACACTAGAATGAAAATTTTAAAGCCTCCTGTTAGTGCTTCATCTACACGTTATAGCCCTGAATTTTCCAATGCCTATCTCTTTGCAAAAGAGAGATATCGGCAAGGAAAAACTGTATTGTACCTTTGCATTTTTCTCCCGAACGAAAGACACTAGAATGAAAATTTTAAAGCCTCCTGTTAGTGCTTCATCTACACGTTATAGCCCTGAATTTTCCAATGCCTAGCTCTTTGCAAAAGAGAGATATTGGCAAGGAAAAGCTGTATTGTACCTTTGCATTTTTCTCCCAAACGAAAGACACTAGAATGAAAATTTTAGTCTACTGTTAGTGCTTCATCTACACGTTATAGCCCTGAATTTTCCAATGCCTATCTCTTTGCAAAAGAGAGATATCGGCAAGGAAAAGCTGTATTGTACCTTTGCATTTTTCTCCCAAACGAAAGACACTAGAATGAAAATTTTAAAGCCTCCTGTTAGTGCTTCATATACACGTTATAGCCCTGAATTTTCCAATGCCTATCTCTTTGCAAAAGAGAGATATCGGCAAGGAAAAGCTGTATTGTACCTTTGCATTTTTCTCCCAAACGAAAGACACTAGAATGAAAATTTTAAAGCCTCCTGTTAGTGCTTCATCTACACGTTATAGCCCTGAATTTTCCAATGCCTAGCTCTTTGCAAAAGAGAGATATCGGCAAGAAAAAGCTGTATTGTACCTTTGCATTTTTCTCCCAAACGAAAGACACTAGAATGAAAATTTTAAAGCCTCCTGTTAGTGCTTCATCTACACGTTATAGCCCTGAATTTTCCAATGCCTATCTCTTTGCAAAAGAGAGATATCGGCAAGGAAAAGCTGTATTGTACCTTTGCATTTTTCTCCCAAACGAAGGACACTAGAATGAAAATTTTATAACCTCCTATTAGTGCTTCATCTACACGTTATAGCCCTGAATTTTCCAATGCCTATCTCTTTGCAAAAGAGAGATATCGGCAAGGAAAAGCTGTATTGTACCTTTGCATTTTTCTCCCAAACGAAGTACACTAGAATGAAAATGTTAAAGCCTCCTGTTAGTGGTTCATCTACACGTTATAGCCCTGCATTTTCCAATGCCTATCTCTTTGCAAAAGAGAGATATCGGCAAGGAAAAGCTGCATTGTACTTTTGCATTTTTCTCCCAAACGAAAGACACTAGAATGAAAATTTTAAAGCCTCCTGTTAGTGCTTCATCTACACGTTATAGCCCTGAATTTTCCAATGCCTATCTCTTTGCAAAAGAGAGATATCGGCAAGGAAAAGCTGTATTGTACCTTTGCATTTTTCTCCCAAACGAAGGACACTAGAATGAAAAATTTAAAGCCTCCTGTTAGTGCTTCATCTACACGTTATAGCCCTGAATTTTCCAATGCCTATCTCTTTGCAAAAGAGAGATATCGGCAAGGAAAAGCTGTATTGTACCTTTGCATTTTTCTCCCAAACGAAAGACACTAGAATGAAAATTTTAAAGCCTCCTGTTAGTGCTTCATCTACACGTTATAGCCCTGAATTTTCCAATGCCTATCTCTTTGCAAAAGAGAGATATCGGCAAGGAAAAGCTGTATTGTACCTTTGCATTTTTCTCCCAAACGAAGGACACTAGAATGAAAAATTTAAAGCCTCCTGTTAGTGCTTCATCTACACGTTATAGCCCTGAATTTTCCAATGCCTAGCTCTTTGCAAAAGAGAGATATCGGCAAGGAAAAGCTGTATTGTACCTTTGCATTTTTCTCCCAAACGAAAGACACTAGAATGAAAATTTTAAAGCCTCCTGTTAGTGCTTCATCTACACGTTATAGCCCTGAATTTTCCAATGCCTATCTCTTTGCAAAAGAGAGATATCGGCAAGGAAAAGCTGTATTGTACCTTTGCATTTTTCTCCCAAACGAAGGACACTAGAATGAAAATTTTAAAGTCTCCTATTAGTGCTTCATCTACACGTTATAGCCCTGAATTTTCCAATGCCTATCTCTTTGCAAAAGAGAGATATCGGCAAGGAAAAGCTGTATTGTACCTTTGCATTTTTCTCCCAAACGAAGGACACTAGAATGAAAATGTAAAAGCCTCCTGTTAGTGCTTCATCTACACGGTATAGCCCTGAATTTTCCAATGCCTAGCTCTTTGCAAAAGAGAGATATTGGCAAGGAAAAGCTGTATTGTACCTTTGCATTTTTCTCCTAAACGAAGGACACTAGAATGAAAATTTTAAAGCCTCCTGTTAGTGCTTCATCTACACGTTATAGCCCTGAATTTTCCAATGCCTATCTATTTGCAAAAGAGAGATATCTGCAAGGAAAAACTGTATTGTACCTTTGCATTTTTCTCCCAAACGAAAGACACTAGAATGAAAATTTTAAAGCCTCCTGTTAGTGCTTCATCTACACGTTATAGCCCTGAATTTTCCAATGCCTAGCTCTTTGCAAAAGAGAGATATTGGCAAGGAAAAGCTGTATTGTACCTTTGCATTTTTCTCCCAAACGAAAGACACTAGAATGAAAATTTTAAAGCCTCCTGTTAGTGCTTCATCTACACGTTATAGCCCTGAATTTTCCAATGCCTAGCTCTTTGCAAAAGAGAGATATTGGCAAGGAAAAGCTGTATTGTACCTTTGCATTTTTCTCCCAATCGAAAGACACTAGAATGAAAATTTTAAAGCCTCCTGTTAGTGCTTCATCTACACGTTATAGCCCTGAATTTTCCAATGCCTAGCTCTTTGCAAAAGAGAGATATCGGCAAGGAAAAGCTGTATTGTACCTTTGCATTTTTCTCCCAAACGAAAGACACTAGAATGAAAATTTTAAAGCCTCCTGTTAGTGCTTCATCTACACGTTATAGCCCTGAATTGTCCAATGCCTAGCTCTTTGCAAAAGAGAGATATTGGCAAGGAAAAGCTGTATTGTACCTTTGCATTTTTCTCCCAAACGAAGGACACTAGAATGAAAATTTTAAAGCCTCCTGTTAGTGCTTCATCTACACGTTATAGCCCTGAATTTTCCAATGCCTATCTCTTTGCAAAAGAGAGATATCGGCAAGGAAAAACTGTATTGTACCTTTGCATTTTTCTCCCAAACGAAAGACACTAGAATGAAAATTTTAAAGCCTCCTGTTAGTGCTTCATCTACACGTTATAGCCCTGAATTTTCCAATGCCTAGCTCTTTGCAAAAGAGAGATATTGGCAAGGAAAAGCTGTATTGTACCTTTGCATTTTTCTCCCAAACGAAAGACACTAGAATGAAAATTTTAAAGCCTCCTGTTAGTGCTTCATCTACACGTTATAGCCCTGAATTTTCCAATGCCTAGCTCTTTGCAAAAGAGAGATATTGGCAAGGAAAAGCTGTATTGTACCTTTGCATTTTTCTCCCAAACGAAAGACACTAGAATGAAAATTTTAAAGCCTCCTGTTAGTGCTTCATCTACACGTTATAGCCCTGAATTTTCCAATGCCTAGCTCTTTGCAAAAGAGAGATATCGGCAAGGAAAAGCTGTATTGTACCTTTGCATTTTTCTCCCAAACGAAAGACACTAGAATGAAAATTTTAAAGCCTCCTGTTAGTGCTTCATCTACACGTTATAGCCCTGAATTGTCCAATGCCTATCTCTTTGCAAAAGAGAGATATCGGCAAGGAAAAGCTGTATTGTACCTTTGCATTTTTCTCCCAAACGAAGGACACTAGAATGAAAATTTTAAAGCCTCCTGTTAGTGCTTCATCTACACGTTATAGCCCTGAATTTTCCAATGCCTATCTCTTTGCAAAAGAGAGATATCGGCAAGGAAAAGCTGTATTGTACCTTTGCATTTTTCTCCCAAACGAAAGACACTAGAATGAAAATTTTAAAGCCTCCTGTTAGTGCTTCATCTACACGTTATAGCCCTGAATTTTCCAATGCCTAGCTCTTTGCAAAAGAGAGATATTGGCAAGGAAAAGCTGTAATGTACCTTTGCATTTTTCTCCCAAACGAAGGACACTAGAATGAAAATTTTAAAGCCTCCTGTTAGTGCTTCATCTACACGTTATAGCCCTGAATTTTCCAATGCCTATCTCTTTGCAAAAGAGAGATATCGGCAAGGAAAAGCAGCATTGTACTTTTGCATTTTTCTCCCAAACGAAAGACACTAGAATGAAAATTTTAAAGCCTCCTATTAGTGCTTCATCTACACGTTATAGCCCTGAATTTTCCAATGCCTAGCTCTTTGCAAAAGAGAGATATCGGCAAGGAAAAGCTGTATTGTACCTTTGCATTTTTCTCCCAAACGAAAGACACTAGAATGAAAATTTTAAAGCCTCCTGTTAGTGCTTCATCTACACGTTATAGCCCTGAATTTTCCAATGCCTATCTCTTTGCAAAAGAGAGATATCGGCAAGGAAAAGCTGTATTGTACCTTTGCATGTTTCTCCCAAACGAAGGACACTAGAATGAAAATTTTAAAGCCTCCTATTAGTGCTTCATCTACACGTTATAGCCCTGAATTTTCCAATGCCTATCTCTTTGCAAAAGAGAGATATCGGCAAGGAAAAGCTGTATTGTACCTTTGCATTTTTCTCCCAAACGAAGGACACTAGAATGAAAATTTTAAAGCCTCCTGTTAGTGCTTCATCTACACGTTATAGCCCTGAATTTTCAAATGCCTATCTCTTTGCAAAAGAGAGATATCGGCAAGGAAAAGCTGTATTGTACCTTTGCATTTTTCTCCCAAACGAAAGACACTAGAATGAAAATTTTAAAGCCTCCTGTTAGTGCTTCATCTACACGTTATAGCCCTGAATTTTCCAATGCCTATCTCTTTGCAAAAGAGAGATATCGGCAAGGAAAAACTGTATTGTACCTTTGCATTTTTCTCCCAAACGAAGGACACTAGAATGAAAATTTTAAAGCCTCCTATTAGTGCTTCATCTACACGTTATAGCCCTGAATTTTCCAATGCCTATCTCTTTGCAAAAGAGAGATATCGGCAAGGAAATGCTGTATTGTACCTTTGCATTTTTCTCCCAAACGAAGGACACTAGAATGAAAATTTTATAACCTCCCATTAGTGCTTCATCTACACGTTATAGCCCTGAATTTTCCAATGCCTATCTCTTTGCAAAAGAGAGATATCGGCAAGGAAAAGCTGTATTGTACCTTTGCATTTTTCTCCCAAACGAAGTACACTAGAATGAAAATGTTAAAGCCTCCTGTTAGTGCTTCATCTACACGTTATAGCCCTGCATTTTCCAATGCCTATCTCTTTGCAAAAGAGAGATATCGGCAAGGAAAAGCTGCATTGTACTTTTGCATTTTTCTCCCAAACGAAAGACACTAGAATGAAAATTTTAAAGCCTCCTGTTAGTGCTTCATCTACACGTTATAGCCCTGAATTTTCCAATGCCTATCTCTTTGCAAAAGAGAGATATCGGCAAGGAAAAGCTGTATTGTACCTTTGCATTTTTCTCCCAAACGAAGGACACTAGAATGAAAAATTTAAAGCCTCCTGTTAGTGCTTCATCTACACGTTATAGCCCTGAATTTTCCAATGCCTATCTCTTTGCAAAAGAGAGATATCGGCAAGGAAAAGCTGTATTGTACCTTTGCATTTTTCTCCCAAACGAAAGACACTAGAATGAAAATTTTAAAGCCTACTGTTAGTGCTTCATCTACACGTTATAGCCCTGAATTTTCCAATGCCTAGCTCTTTGCAAAAGAGAGATATCGGCAAGGAAATGCTGTATTGTACCTTTGCATTTTTCTCCCAAACGAAAGACACTAGAATGAAAATGTTAAAGCCTACTGTTAGTGCTTCATCTACACGTTATAGCCCTGAATTTTCCAATGCCTAGCTCTTTGCAAAAGAGAGATATCGGCAAGGAAAAGCTGCATTGTACCTTTGCATTTTTCTCCCAAACGAAAGACACTAGAATGAAAATTTTAAAGCCTCCTGTTAGTGCTTCATCTACACGTTATAGCCCTGAATTTTCCAATGCCTATCTCTTTGCAAAAGAGAGATATCAGCAAGGAAAAGCTGTATTGTACCTTTGCATTTTTCTCCCAAACGAAGGACACTAGAATGAAAATTTTAAAGCCTCCTATTAGTGCTTCATCTACACGTTATAGCCCTGAATTTTCCAATGCCTATCTCTTTGCAAAAGAGAGATATCGGCAAGGAAAAACTGTATTGTAACTTTGCATTTTTCTCCCAAACGAAAGACACTAAAATGAAAATTTTAAAGCCTCCTGTTAGTGCTTCATCTACACGTTATAGCCCTGAATTTTCCAATGCCTATCTCTTTGCAAAAGAGAGATATCGGCAAGGAAAAGCTGTATTGTACCTTTGCATTTTTCTCCCAAACGAAAGATACTAGAATGAAAATTTTAAATCCTACTGTTAGTGCTTCATCTGCACGTTATAGCCCTGAATTTTCCAATGCCTAGCTCTTTGCAAAAGAGAGATATCGGCAAGGAAAAGCTGTATTGTACCTTTGCATTTTTCTCCCAAACGAAAGACACTAGAATGAAAATTTTAAAGCCTCCTGTTAGTGCTTCATCTACACGTTATAGCCCTGAATTTTCCAATGCCTAGCTCTTTGCAAAAGAGAGATATTGGCAAGGAAAAGCTGTAATGTACCTTTGCATTTTTCTCCCAAACGAAGGACACTAGAATGAAAATTTTAAAGCCTCCTGTTAGTGCTTCATCTACACGTTATAGCCCTGAATTTTCCAATGCCTATCTCTTTGCAAAAGAGAGATATCGGCAAGGAAAAGCAGCATTGTACTTTTGCATTTTTCTCCCAAACGAAAGACACTAGAATGAAAATATTAAAGCCTCCTATTAGTGCTTCATCTACACGTTATAGCCCTGAATTTTCCAATGCCTAGCTCTTTGCAAAAGAGAGATATCGGCAAGGAAAAGCTGTATTGTACCTTTGCATTTTTCTCCCAAACGAAAGACACTAGAATGAAAATTTTAAAGCCTCCTGTTAGTGCTTCATCTACACGTTATAGCCCTGAATTTTCCAATGCCTATCTCTTTGCACAAGAGAGATATCGGCAAGGAAAAGCTGTATTGTACCTTTGCATGTTTCTCCCAAACGAAGGACACTAGAATGAAAATTTTAAAGCCTCCTATTAGTGCTTCATCTACACGTTATAGCCCTGAATTTTCCAATGCCTATCTCTTTGCAAAAGAGAGATATCGGCAAGGAAAAGCTGTATTGTACCTTTGCATTTTTCTCCCAAACGAAGGACACTAGAATGAAAATTTTAAAGCCTCCTGTTAGTGCTTCATCTACACGTTATAGCCCTGAATTTTCAAATGCCTATCTCTTTGCAAAAGAGAGATATCGGCAAGGAAAAGCTGTATTGTACCTTTGCATTTTTCTCCCAAACGAAAGACACTAGAATGAAAATTTTAAAGCCTCCTGTTAGTGCTTCATCTACACGTTATAGCCCTGAATTTTCCAATGCCTATCTCTTTGCAAAAGAGAGATATCGGCAAGGAAAAACTGTATTGTACCTTTGCATTTTTCTCCCAAACGAAGGACACTAGAATGAAAATTTTAAAGCCTCCTATTAGTGCTTCATCTACACGTTATAGCCCTGAATTTTCCAATGCCTATCTCTTTGCAAAAGAGAGATATCGGCAAGGAAAAGCTGCATTGTACTTTTACATTTTTCTCCCAAACGAAAGACACTAGAATGAAAATTTTAAAGCCTCCTTTTAGTGCTTCATCTACACGTAATAGCCCTGAATTTTCCAATGCCTATCTCTTTGCAAAAGAGAGATATCGGCAAGGAAATGCTGTATTGTACCTTTGCATTTTTCTCCCAAACGAAGGACACTAGAATGAAAATTTTATAACCTCCTATTAGTGCTTCATCTACACGTTATAGCCCTGAATTTTCCAATGCCTATCTCTTTGCAAAAGAGAGATATCGGCAAGGAAAAGCTGTATTGTACCTTTGCATTTTTCTCCCAAACGAAGTACACTAGAATGAAAATGTTAAAGCCTCCTGTTAGTGCTTCATCTACACGTTATAGCCCTGCATTTTCCAATGCCTATCTCTTTGCAAAAGAGAGATATCGGCAAGGAAAAGCTGCATTGTACTTTTGCATTTTTCTCCCAAACAAAAGACACTAGAATGAAAATTTTAAAGCCTCCTGTTAGTGCTTCATCTACACGTTATAGCCCTGAATTTTCCAATGCCTATCTCTTTGCAAAAGAGAGATATCGGCAAGGAAAAGCTGTATTGTACCTTTGCATTTTTCTCCCAAACGAAGGACACTAGAATGAAAAATTTAAAGCCTCCTGTTAGTGCTTCATCTACACGTTATAGCCCTGAATTTTCCAATGCCTATCTCTTTGCAAAAGAGAGATATCGGCAAGGAAAAGCTGTATTGTACCTTTGCATTTTTCTCCCAAACGAAAGACACTAGAATGAAAATTTTAAAGCCTACTGTTAGTGCTTCATCTACACGTTATAGCCCTGAATTTTCCAATGCCTAGCTCTTTGCAAAAGAGAGATATCGGCAAGGAAATGCTGTATTGTACCTTTGCATTTTTCTCCCAAACGAAAGACACTAGAATGAAAATGTTAAAGCCTACTGTTAGTGCTTCATCTACACGTTATAGCCCTGAATTTTCCAATGCCTAGCTCTTTGCAAAAGAGAGATATCGGCAAGGAAAAGCTGCATTGTACCTTTGCATTTTTCTCCCAAACGAAAGACACTAGAATGAAAATTTTAAAGCCTCCTGTTAGTGCTTCATCTACACGTTATAGCCCTGAATTTTCCAATGCCTATCTCTTTGCAAAAGAGAGATATCAGCAAGGAAAAGCTGTATTGTACCTTTGCATTTTTCTCCCAAACGAAGGACACTAGAATGAAAATTTTAAAGCCTCCTATTAGTGCTTCATCTACACGTTATAGCCCTGAATTTTCCAATGCCTATCTCTTTGCAAAAGAGAGATATCGGCAAGGAAAAACTGTATTGTAACTTTGCATTTTTCTCCCAAACGAAAGACACTAAAATGAAAATTTTAAAGCCTCCTGTTAGTGCTTCATCTACACGTTATAGCCCTGAATTTTCCAATGCCTATCTCTTTGCAAAAGAGAGATATCGGCAAGGAAAAGCTGTATTGTACCTTTGCATTTTTCTCCCAAACGAAAGATACTAGAATGAAAATTTTAAATCCTACTGTTAGTGCTTCATCTGCACGTTATAGCCCTGAATTTTCCAATGCCTAGCTCTTTGCAAAAGAGAGATATCGGCAAGGAAAAGCTGTATTGTACCTTTGCATTTTTCTCCCAAACGAAAGACACTAGAATGAAAATTTTAAAGCCTACTGTTAGTGCTTCATCTACACGTTATAGCCCTGAATTTTCCAATGCCTAGCTCTTTGCAAAAGAGAGATATCGGCAAGGAAAAGCTGTATTGTACCTTTGATTTTTCTCCCAAACGAAAGACACTAGAATGAAAATTTTAAAGCCTCCTGTTAGTGCTTCATCTACACGTTATAGCCCTGAATTTTCCAATGCCTATCTCTTTTCAAAAGAGAGATATCGGCAAGGAAAAGATGTATTGTACCTTTGCATTTTTCTCCCAAACGAAGGATACTAGAATGAAAATGTTAAAGCCTCCTATTAGTGCTTCATCTACACGTTATAGCCCTGAATTTTCCAATGCCTATCTCTTTGCAAAAGAGAGATATCGGCAAGGAAAAGTGTATTGTACTTTTGCATTTTTCTCCCAAACGAAAGACACTAGAATGAAAATTTTAAAGCCTCTTGTTAGTGCTACATCTACACGTTATAGCCCTGCATTTTCCAATGCCTATCTCTTTGCAAAAGAGAGATATCGGCAAGGAAAAGCTGCATTGTACTTTTGCATTTTTCTCCCAAACGAAAGACACTAGAATGAAAATTTTAAAGCCTCCTGTTAGTGCTTCATCTACACGTTATAGCCCTGAATTTTCCAATGCCTAGCTCTTTGCAAAAGAGAGATATCGGCAAGGAAAAGCTGTATTGTACCTTTGCATTTTTCTCCCAAACGAAAGACACTAGAATGAAAATTTTAAAGCCTCCTGTTAGTGCTTCATCTACACGTTATAGCCCTGAATTTTCCAATGCCTATCTCTTTGCAAAAGAGAGATATCGGCAAGGAAAAGCTGTATTGTACCTTTGCATTTTTCTCCCTAACGAAGGACACTAGAATGAAAATTTTAAAGCCTCCTATTAGTGCTTCATCTACACGTTATAGCCCTGAATTTTCCAATGCCTATCTCTTTGCAAAAGAGAGATATCGGCAAGGAAAAACTGTATTGTACCTTTGCATTTTTCTCCCAAACGAAAGACACTAGAATGAAAATTTTAAAGCCTCCTGTTAGTGCTTCATCTACACGTTATAGCCCTGAATTTTCCAATGCCTATCTCTTTGCAAAAGAGAGATATCGGCAAGGAAAAGCTGTATTGTGCCTTTGCATTTTTCTCCCAAACGAAAGACACTAGAATGAAAATGTTAAAGCCTACTGTTAGTGCTTCATCTACACGTTATAGCCCTGAATTTTCCAATGCCTAGCTCTTTGCAAAAGAGAGATATCGGCAAGGAAAAGCTGTATTGTACCTTTGCATTTTTCTCCCAAACGAAAGACACTAGAATGAAAATTTTAAAGCCTCCTGTTAGTGCTTCATCTACACGTTATAGCCCTGAATTTTCCAATGCCTATCTCTTTGCAAAAGAGAGATATCGGCAAGGAAAAGCTGTATTGTACCTTTGCATTTTTCTCCCTAACGAAGGACACTAGAATGAAAATTTTAAAGCCTCCTATTAGTGCTTCATCTACACGTTATAGCCCTGAATTTTCCAATGCCTATCTCTTTGCAAAAGAGAGATATCGGCAAGGAAAAACTGTATTGTACCTTTGCATTTTTCTCCCAAACGAAAGACACTAGAATGAAAATTTTAAAGCCTCCTGTTAGTGCTTCATCTACACGTTATAGCCCTGAATTTTCCAATGCCTATCTCTTTGCAAAAGAGAGATATCGGCAAGGAAAAGCTGTATTGTACCTTTGCATTTTTCTCCCAAACGAAAGACACTAGAATGAAAATTTTAAATCCTACTGTTAGTGCTTCATCTACACGTTATAGCCCTGAATTTTCCAATGCCTAGCTCTTTGCAAAAGAGAGATATCGACAAGGAAAAGCTGTATTGTACCTTTGCATTTTTCTCCCAAACGAAAGACACTAGAATGAAAATTTTAAAGCCTCCTGTTAGTGCTTCATCTACACGTTATAGCCCTGAATTTTCCAATGCCTATCTCTTTGCAAAAGAGAGATATCGGCAAGGAAAAGCTGTATTGTACCTTTGCATTTTTCTCCCAAACGAAGGACACTAGAATGAAAATTTTAAAGCCTCCTGTTAATGCTTCATCTACACGTAATAGCCCTGAATTTTCCAATGCCTATCTCTTTGCAAAAGAGAGATATCGGCAAGGAAATGCTGTATTGTACCTTTGCATTTTTCTCCCAAACGAAAGACACTAGAATGAAAATTTTAAAGCCTCCTGTTAGTGCTTCATCTACACGTTATAGCCCTGCATTTTCCAATGCCTATCTCTTTGCAAAAGAGAGATATCGGCAAGGAAAAGTTGCATTGTACTTTTGCATTTTTCTCCCAAACGAAAGACACTAGAATGAAAATTGTAAAGCCTCCTGTTAGTGCTTCATCTACACGTTATAGCCCTGCATTTTCCAATGCCTATCTCTTTGCAAAAGAGAGATATCGGCAAGGAAAAGCTGTATTGTACCTGTGCATTTTTCTCCCAAACGAAAGACACTAGAATGAAAATGTTAAAGCCTACTGTTAGTGCTTCATCTACACGTTATAGCCCTGAATTTTCCAATGCCTATCTCTTTGCAAAAGAGAGATATCGGCAAGGAAAAGCTGTATTGTACCTTTGCATTTTTCTCCCAAACGAAAGACACTAGAATGAAAATTTTAAAGCCTCCTGTTAGTGCTTCATCTACACGTTATAGCCCTGAATTTTCCAATGCCTACCTCTTTGCAAAAGAGAGATATCGGCAAGGAAAAGCTGTATTGTACCTTTGCATTTTTCTCCCAAACGAAAGACACTAGAATGAAAATTTTAAAGCCTCCTGTTAGTGCTTCATCTACACGTTATAGCCCTGAATTTTCCAATGCCTATCTCTTTGCAAAAGAGAGATATCGGCAAGGAAAAGCTGTATTGTACCTTTGCATTTTTCTCCCAAACGAAGGACACTAGAATGAAAATTTTAAAGCCTCCTATTAGTGCTTCATCTACACGTTATAGCCCTGAATTTTCCAATGCCTATCTCTTTGCAAAAGAGAGATATCGGCAAGGAAAAGCTGTATTGTACCTTTGCATTTTTCTCCCAAACGAAGTACACTAGAATGAAAATTTTAAAGCCTCCTGTTAGTGCTTCATCTACACGTTATAGCCCTGAATTTTCCAATGCCTATCTCTTTGCAAAAGAGAGATATCGGCAAGGAAATGCTGTATTGTACCTTTGCATTTTTCTCCCAAACGAAAGACACTAGAATGAAAATTTTAAAGCCTCCTGTTAGTGCTTCATCTACACGTTATAGCCCTGCATTTTCCAATGCCTATCTCTTTGCAAAAGAGAGATATCGGCAAGGAAAAGCTGCATTGTACTTTTGCATTTTTCTCCCAAACGAAAGACACTAGAATGAAAATTTTAAAGCCTCCTGTTAGTGCTTCATCTACACGTTATAGCCCTGAATTTTCCAATGCCTAGCTCTTTGCAAAAGAGAGATATTGGCAAGGAAAAGCTGTATTGTACCTTTGCATTTTTCTCCCAAACGAAAGACACTAGAATGAAAATTTTAAAGCCTCCTGTTAGTGCTTCATCTACACGATATAGCCCTGAATTTTCCAATGCCTATCTCTTTGCAAAAGAGAGATATCGGCAAGGAAAAGCTGTATTGTACCTTTGCATTTTTCTCCCAAACGAAGGACACTAGAATGAAAATTTTAAAGCCTCCTGTTAGTGCTTCATCTACACGTTATAGCCCTGAATTTTCCAATGCCTATTTCTTTGCAAAAGAGAGATATCGGCAAGGAAAAGCTGTATTGTACCTTTGCATTTTTCTCCCAAACGAAAGACACTAGAATGAAAATTTTAAAGCCTACTGTTAGTGCTTCATCTACACGTTATAGCCCTGAATTTTCCAATGCCTATCTCTTTGCAAAAGAGAGATATCGGCAAGGAAAAGCTGCATTGTACTTTTGCATTTTTCTCCCAAACGAAAGACACTAGAATGAAAATTTTAAAGCCTCCTGTTAGTGCTTCATCTACACGTTATAGCCCTGAATTTTCCAATGCCTATCTCTTTGCAAAAGAGAGATATCGGCAAGGAAAAGCTGTATTGTACCTTTGCATTTTTCTCCCTAACGAAGGACACTAGAATGAAAATTTTAAAGCCTCCTATTAGTGCTTCATCTACACGTTATAGCCCTGAATTTTCCAATGCCTATCTCTTTGCAAAAGAGAGATATCGGCAAGGAAAAGCTGTATTGTACCTTTGCATTTTTCTCCCAAACGAAGGACACTAGAATGAAAATTTTAAAGCCTCCTGTTAGTGCTTCATCTACACGTAATAGCCCTGAATTTTCCAATGCCTATCTCTTTGCAAAAGAGAGATATCGGCAAGGAAATGCTGTATTGTACCTTTGCATTTTTCTCCCAAACGAAAGACACTAGAATGAAAATTTTAAAGCCTCCTGTTAGTGCTTCATCTACACGTTATAGCCCTGCATTTTCCAATGCCTTATCTCTTTGCAAAAGAGAGATATCGGCAAGGAAAAGTTGCATTGTACTTTTGCATTTTTCTCCCAAACGAAAGACACTAGAATGAAAATTGTAAAGCCTCCTGTTAGTGCTTCATCTACACGTTATAGCCCTGCATTTTCCAATGCCTATCTCTTTGCAAAAGAGAGATATCGGCAAGGAAAAGCTGTATTGTACCTTTGCATTTTTCTCCCAAACGAAAGACACTAGAATGAAAATGTTAAAGCCTACTGTTAGTGCTTCATCTACACGTTATAGCCCTGAATTTTCCAATGCCTATCTCTTTGCAAAAGAGAGATATCGGCAAGGAAAAGCTGTATTGTACCTTTGCATTTTTCTCCCAAACGAAAGACACTAGAATGAAAATTTTAAAGCCTCCTGTTAGTGCTTCATCTACACGTTATAGCCCTGAATTTTCCAATGCCTAGCTCTTTGCAAAAGAGAGATATCGGCAAGGAAAAGCTGTATTGTACCTTTGCATTTTTCTCCCAAACGAAAGACACTAGAATGAAAATTTTAAAGCCTCCTGTTAGTGCTTCATCTACACGTTATAGCCCTGAATTTTCCAATGCCTATCTCTTTGCAAAAGAGAGATATCGGCAAGGAAAAGCTGTATTGTACCTTTGCATTTTTCTCCCAAACGAAGGACACTAGAATGAAAATTTTAAAGCCTCCTATTAGTGCTTCATCTACACGTTATAGCCCTGAATTTTCCAATGCCTATCTCTTTGCAAAAGAGAGATATCGGCAAGGAAAAGCTGTATTGTACCTTTGCATTTTTCTCCCAAACGAAGTACACTAGAATGAAAATTTTAAAGCCTCCTGTTAGTGCTTCATCTACACGTTATAGCCCTGAATTTTCCAATGCCTATCTCTTTGCAAAAGAGAGATATCGGCAAGGAAATGCTGTATTGTACCTTTGCATTTTTCTCCCAAACGAAAGACACTAGAATGAAAATTTTAAAGCCTCCTGTTAGTGCTTCATCGACACGTTATAGCCCTGCATTTTCCAATGCCTATCTCTTTGCAAAAGAGAGATATCGGCAAGGAAAAGCTGCATTGTACTTTTGCATTTTTCTCCCAAACGAAAGACACTAGAATGAAAATTTTAAAGCCTCCTGTTAGTGCTTCATCTACACGTTATAGCCCTGAATTTTCCAATGCCTAGCTCTTTGCAAAAGAGAGATATTGGCAAGGAAAAGCTGTATTGTACCTTTGCATTTTTCTCCCAAACGAAAGACACTAGAATGAAAATTTTAAAGCCTCCTGTTAGTGCTTCATCTACACGTTATAGCCCTGAATTTTCCAATGCCTAGCTCTTTGCAAAAGAGAGATATCGGCAAGGAAAAGCTGTATTGTACCTTTGCATTTTTCTCCCAAACGAAAGACACTAGAATGAAAATTTTAAAGCCTCCTGTTAGTGCTTCATCTACACGTTATAGCCCTGAATTTTCCAATGCCTATCTCTTTGCAAAAGAGAGATATCGGCAAGGAAAAGCTGTATTGTACCTTTGCATTTTTCTCCCAAACGAAGGACACTAGAATGAAAATTTTAAAGCCTCCTATTAGTGCTTCATCTACACGTTATAGCCCTGAATTTTCCAATGCCTATCTCTTTGCAAAAGAGAGATATCGGCAAGGAAAAGCTGTATTGTACCTTTGCATTTTTCTCCCAAACGAAGTACACTAGAATGAAAATTTTAAAGCCTCCTGTTAGTGCTTCATCTACACGTTATAGCCCTGAATTTTCCAATGCCTATCTCTTTGCAAAAGAGAGATATCGGCAAGGAAAAGCTGCATTGTACTTTTGCATTTTTCTCCCAAACGAAAGACACTAGAATGAAAATTTTAAAGCCTCACGTTATAGCCCTGAATTTTCCAATGCCTAGCTCTTTGCAAAAGAGAGATATTGGCAAGGAAAAGCTGTATTGTACCTTTGCATTTTTCTCCCAAACGAAAGACACTAGAATGAAAATTTTAAAGCCTCCTGTTAGTGCTTCATCTACACGATATAGCCCTGAATTTTCCAATGCCTATCTCTTTGCAAAAGAGAGATATCGGCAAGGAAAGCTGTATTGTACCTTTGTTTTTTTCTCCCAAACGAAAGACACTAGAATGAAAATTTTAAAGCCTCCTGTTAGTGCTTCATCTACACGTTATTGCCCTGAATTTTCCAATGCCTATTTCTTTGCAAAAGAGAGATATCGGCAAGGAAAAGCTGTATTGTACCTTTGCATTTTTCTCCCAAACGAAAGACACTAGAATGAAAATTTTAAAGCCTCCTGTTAGTGCTTCATCTACACGTTATAGCCCTGAATTTTCCAATGCCTATCTCTTTGCAAAAGAGAGATATCGGCAAGGAAAAGCTGTATTGTACCTTTGCATTTTTCTCCCAAACGAAGGACACTAGAATGAAAATTTTAAAGCCTCCTATTAGTGCTTCATCTACACGTTATAGCCCTGAATTTTCCAATGCCTATCTCTTTGCAAAAGAGAGATATCGGCAAGGAAAAGCTGTATTGTACCTTTGCATTTTTCTCCCAAACGAAGTACACTAGAATGAAAATTTTAAAGCCTCCTGTTAGTGCTTCATCTACACGTTATAGCCCTGAATTTTCCAATGCCTATCTCTTTGCAAAAGAGAGATATCGGCAAGGAAATGCTGTATTGTACCTTTGCATTTTTCTCCCAAACGAAAGACACTAGAATGAAAATTTTAAAGCCTCCTGTTAGTGCTTCATCTACACGTTATAGCCCTGCATTTTCCAATGCCTAGCTCTTTGCAAAAGAGAGATATTGGCAAGGAAAAGCTGTATTGTACCTTTGCATTTTTCTCCCAAACGAAAGACACTAGAATGAAAATTTTAAAGCCTCCTGTTAGTGCTCCATCTACACGTTATAGCCCTGAATTTTCCAATGCCTATCTCTTTGCAAAAGAGAGATATCGGCAAGGAAATGCTGTATTGTACCTTTGCATTTTTCTCCCAAACGAAAGACACTAGAATGAAAATTTTAAAGCCTCCTGTTAGTGCTTCATCTACACGTTATAGCCCTGAATTTTCCAATGCCTAGCTCTTTGCAAAAGAGAGATATTGGCAAGGAAAAGCTGTATTGTACCTTTGCATTTTTCTCCCAAACGAAGGACACTAGAATGAAAATTTTAAAGCCTCCTATTAGTGCTTCATCTACACGTTATAGCCCTGAATTTTCCAATGCCTATCTCTTTGCAAAAGAGAGATATCGGCAAGGAAAAGCTGTATTGTACCTTTGCATTTTTCTCCCAAACGAAGTACACTAGAATGAAAATTTTAAAGCCTCCTGTTAGTGCTTCATCTACACGTTATAGCCCTGAATTTTCCAATGCCTATCTCTTTGCAAAAGAGAGATATCGGCAAGGAAATGCTGTATTGTACCTTTGCATTTTTCTCCCAAACGAAAGACACTAGAATGAAAATTTTAAAGCCTCCTGTTAGTGCTTCATCTACACGTTATAGCCCTGCATTTTCCAATGCCTATCTCTTTGCAAAAGAGAGATATCGGCAAGGAAAAGCTGCATTGTACTTTTGCATTTTTCTCCCAAACGAAAGACACTAGAATGAAAATTTTAAAGCCTCCTGTTAGTGCTTCATCTACACGTTATAGCCCTGAATTTTCCAATGCCTAGCTCTTTGCAAAAGAGAGATATTGGCAAGGAAAAGCTGTATTGTACCTTTGCATTTTTCTCCCAAACGAAAGACACTAGAATGAAAATTTTAAAGCCTCCTGTTAGTGCTTCATCTACACGTTATAGCCCTGAATTTTCCAATGCCTAGCTCTTTGCAAAAGAGAGATATCGGCAAGGAAAAGCTGTATTGTACCTTTGCATTTTTCTCCCAAACGAAAGACACTAGAATGAAAATTTTAAAGCCTCCTGTTAGTGCTTCATCTACACGTTATAGCCCTGAATTTTCCAATGCCTATCTCTTTGCAAAAGAGAGATATCGGCAAGGAAAAGCTGTATTGTACCTTTGCATTTTTCTCCCAAACGAAGGACACTAGAATGAAAATTTTAAAGCCTCCTATTAGTGCTTCATCTACACGTTATAGCCCTGAATTTTCCAATGCCTATCTCTTTGCAAAAGAGAGATATCGGCAAGGAAAAGCTGTATTGTACCTTTGCATTTTTCTCCCAAACGAAGTACACTAGAATGAAAATTTTAAAGCCTCCTGTTAGTGCTTCATCTACACGTTATAGCCCTGAATTTTCCAATGCCTATCTCTTTGCAAAAGAGAGATATCGGCAAGGAAATGCTGTATTGTACCTTTGCATTTTTCTCCCAAACGAAAGACACTAGAATGAAAATTTTAAAGCCTCCTGTTAGTGCTTCATCTACACGTTATAGCCCTGCATTTTCCAATGCCTATCTCTTTGCAAAAGAGAGATATCGGCAAGGAAAAGCTGCATTGTACTTTTGCATTTTTCTCCCAAACGAAAGACACTAGAATGAAAATTTTAAAGCCTCCTGTTAGTGCTTCATCTACACGTTATAGCCCTGAATTTTCCAATGCCTAGCTCTTTGCAAAAGAGAGATATTGGCAAGGAAAAGCTGTATTGTACCTTTGCATTTTTCTCCCAAACGAAAGACACTAGAATGAAAATTTTAAAGCCTCCTGTTAGTGCTTCATCTACACGATATAGCCCTGAATTTTCCAATGCCTATCTCTTTGCAAAAGAGAGATATCGGCAAGGAAAGCTGTATTGTACCTTTGTTTTTTTCTCCCAAACGAAAGACACTAGAATGAAAATTTTAAAGCCTCCTGTTAGTGCTTCATCTACACGTTATTGCCCTGAATTTTCCAATGCCTATTTCTTTGCAAAAGAGAGATATCGGCAAGGAAAAGCTGTATTGTACCTTTGCATTTTTCTCCCAAACGAAAGACACTAGAATGAAAATTTTAAAGCCTCCTGTTAGTGCTTCATCTACACGTTATAGCCCTGAATTTTCCAATGCCTATCTCTTTGCAAAAGAGAGATATCGGCAAGGAAAAGCTGTATTGTACCTTTGCATTTTTCTCCCAAACGAAGGACACTAGAATGAAAATTTTAAAGCCTCCTATTAGTGCTTCATCTACACGTTATAGCCCTGAATTTTCCAATGCCTATCTCTTTGCAAAAGAGAGATATCGGCAAGGAAAAGCTGTATTGTACCTTTGCATTTTTCTCCCAAACGAAGTACACTAGAATGAAAATTTTAAAGCCTCCTGTTAGTGCTTCATCTACACGTTATAGCCCTGAATTTTCCAATGCCTATCTCTTTGCAAAAGAGAGATATCGGCAAGGAAATGCTGTATTGTACCTTTGCATTTTTCTCCCAAACGAAAGACACTAGAATGAAAATTTTAAAGCCTCCTGTTAGTGCTTCATCTACACGTTATAGCCCTGCATTTTCCAATGCCTAGCTCTTTGCAAAAGAGAGATATTGGCAAGGAAAAGCTGTATTGTACCTTTGCATTTTTCTCCCAAACGAAAGACACTAGAATGAAAATTTTAAAGCCTCCTGTTAGTGCTTCATCTACACGATATAGCCCTGAATTTTCCAATGCCTATCTCTTTGCAAAAGAGAGATATCGGCAAGGAAAAGCTGTATTGTACCTTTGTTTTTTTCTCCCAAACGAAAGACACTAGAATGAAAATTTTAAAGCCTCCTGTTAGTGCTCCATCTACACGTTATAGCCCTGAATTTTCCAATGCCTATCTCTTTGCAAAAGAGAGATATCGGCAAGGAAATGCTGTATTGTACCTTTGCATTTTTCTCCCAAACGAAAGACACTAGAATGAAAATTTTAAAGCCTCCTGTTAGTGCTTCATCTACACGTTATAGCCCTGAATTTTCCAATGCCTAGCTCTTTGCAAAAGAGAGATATTGGCAAGGAAAAGCTGTATTGTACCTTTGCATTTTTCTCCCAAACGAAAGACACTAGAATGAAAATTTTAAAGCCTCCTGTTAGTGCTTCATCTACACGATATAGCCCTGAATTTTCCAATGCCTATCTCTTTGCAAAAGAGAGATATCGGCAAGGAAAAGCTGTATTGTACCTTTGTTTTTTTCTCCCAAACGAAAGACACTAGAATGAAAATTTTAAAGCCTCCTGTTAGTGCTTCATCTACACGTTATAGCCCTGAATTTTCCAATGCCTATTTCTTTGCAAAAGAGAGATATCGGCAAGGAAAAGCTGTATTGTACCTTTGCATTTTTCTCCCAAACGAAAGACACTAGAATGAAAATTTTAAAGCCTACTGTTAGTGCTTCATCTACACGTTATAGCCCTGAATTTTCCAATGCCTAGCTCTTTGCAAAAGAGAGATATCGGCAAGGAAAAGCTGTATTGTACCTTTGCATTTTTCTCCCAAACGAAAGACACTAGAATGAAAATTTTAAAGCCTCCTGTTAGTGCTTCATCTACACGTTATAGCCCTGAATTTTCCAATGCCTATCTCTTTGCAAAAGAGAGATATCGGCAAGGAAAAGCTGTATTGTACCTTTGTTTTTTTCTCCCAAACGAAAGACACTAGAATGAAAATTTTAAAGCCTCCTATTAGTGCTTCATCTACACGTTATAGCCCTGAATTTTCCAATGCCTATCTCTTTGCAAAAGAGAGATATCGGCAAGGAAAAGCTGCATTGTACTTTTGCATTTTTCTCCCAAACGAAAGACACTAGAATGAAAATTTTAAAGCCTCCTGTTAGTGCTTCATCTACACGTTATAGCCCTGAATTTTCCAATGCCTAGCTCTTTGCAAAAGAGAGATATTGGCAAGGAAAAGCTGTATTGTACCTTTGCATTTTTCTCCCAAACGAAAGACACTAGAATGAAAATTTAAAAGCCTCCTGTTAGTGCTTCATGTACGCGGTATAGCCCTGAATTTTCCAATGCCTAGCTCTTTGCAAAAGAGAGATATCGGCAAGGAAAAGCTGTATTGTACCTTTGCATTTTTCTCCCAAACGAAAGACACTAGAATGAAAATTTTAAAGCCTCCTGTTAGTGCTTCATCTACAAGTTATAGCCCTGAATTTTCCAATGCCTATCTCTTTGCAAAAGAGAGATATCGGCAAGGAAATGCTGTATTGTACCTTTGCATTTTTCTCCCAAACGAAAGACACTAGAATGAAAATTTTAAAGCCTCCTGTTAGTGCTTCATCTACACGTTATAGCCCTGCATTTTCCAATGCCTATCTCTTTGCAAAAGAGAGATATCGGCAAGGAAAAGCTGCATTGTACTTTTGCATTTTTCTCCCAAACGAAAGACACTAGAATGAAAATTTTAAAGCCTCCTGTTAGTGCTTCATCTACACGTTATAGCCCTGAATTTTCCAATGCCTAGCTCTTTGCAAAAGAGAGATATTGGCAAGGAAAAGCTGTATTGTACCTTTGCATTTTTCTCCCAAACGAAAGACACTAGAATGAAAATTTTAAAGCCTCCTGTTAGTGCTTCATCTACACGATATAGCCCTGAATTTTCCAATGCCTATCTCTTTGCAAAAGAGAGATATCGGCAAGGAAAAGCTGTATTGTACCTTTGCATTTTTCTCCCAAACGAAGGACACTAGAATGAAAATTTTAAAGCCTCCTGTTAGTGCTTCATCTACACGTTATAGCCCTGAATTTTCCAATGCCTATTTCTTTGCAAAAGAGAGATATCGGCAAGGAAAAGCTGTATTGTACCTTTGCATTTTTCTCCCAAACGAAAGACACTAGAATGAAAATTTTAAAGCCTACTGTTAGTGCTTCATCTACACGTTATAGCCCTGAATTTTCCAATGCCTAGCTCTTTGCAAAAGAGAGATATCGGCAAGGAAAAGCTGTATTGTACCTTTGCATTTTTCTCCCAAACGAAAGACACTAGAATGAAAATTTTAAAGCCTCCTGTTAGTGCTTCATCTACACGTTATAGCCCTGAATTTTCCAATGCCTATCTCTTTGCAAAAGAGAGATATCGGCAAGGAAAAGCTGTATTGTACCTTTGTTTTTTTCTCCCAAACGAAAGACACTAGAATGAAAATTTTAAAGCCTCCTATTAGTGCTTCATCTACACGTTATAGCCCTGAATTTTCCAATGCCTATCTCTTTGCAAAAGAGAGATATCGGCAAGGAAATGCTGTATTGTACCTTTGCATTTTTCTCCCAAACGAAAGACACTAGAATGAAAATTTTAAAGCCTCCTGTTAGTGCTTCATCTACACGTTATAGCCCTGCATTTTCCAATGCCTATCTCTTTGCAAAAGAGAGATATCGGCAAGGAAAAGCTGCATTGTACTTTTGCATTTTTCTCCCAAACGAAAGACACTAGAATGAAAATTTTAAAGCCTCCTGTTAGTGCTTCATCTACACGTTATAGCCCTGAATTTTCCAATGCCTAGCTCTTTGCAAAAGAGAGATATTGGCAAGGAAAAGCTGTATTGTACCTTTGCATTTTTCTCCCAAACGAAAGACACTAGAATGAAAATTTTAAAGCCTCCTGTTAGTGCTTCATCTACACGATATAGCCCTGAATTTTCCAATGCCTATCTCTTTGCAAAAGAGAGATATCGGCAAGGAAAAGCTGTATTGTACCTTTGCATTTTTCTCCCAAACGAAGGACACTAGAATGAAAATTTTAAAGCCTCCTGTTAGTGCTTCATCTACACGTTATAGCCCTGAATTTTCCAATGCCTATTTCTTTGCAAAAGAGAGATATCGGCAAGGAAAAGCTGTATTGTACCTTTGCATTTTTCTCCCAAACGAAAGACACTAGAATGAAAATTTTAAAGCCTACTGTTAGTGCTTCATCTACACGTTATAGCCCTGAATTTTCCAATGCCTAGCTCTTTGCAAAAGAGAGATATCGGCAAGGAAAAGCTGTATTGTACCTTTGCATTTTTCTCCCAAACGAAAGACACTAGAATGAAAATTTTAAAGCCTCCTGTTAGTGCTTCATCTACACGTTATAGCCCTGAATTTTCCAATGCCTATCTCTTTGCAAAAGAGAGATATCGGCAAGGAAAAGCTGTATTGTACCTTTGTTTTTTTCTCCCAAACGAAAGACACTAGAATGAAAATTTTAAAGCCTCCTATTAGTGCTTCATCTACACGTTATAGCCCTGAATTTTCCAATGCCTATCTCTTTGCAAAAGAGAGATATCGGCAAGGAAAAGCTGCATTGTACTTTTGCATTTTTCTCCCAAACGAAAGACACTAGAATGAAAATTTTAAAGCCTCCTGTTAGTGCTTCATCTACACGTTATAGCCCTGAATTTTCCAATGCCTAGCTCTTTGCAAAAGAGAGATATTGGCAAGGAAAAGCTGTATTGTACCTTTGCATTTTTCTCCCAAACGAAAGACACTAGAATGAAAATTTAAAAGCCTCCTGTTAGTGCTTCATGTACGCGGTATAGCCCTGTATTTTCCAATGCCTAGCTCTTTGCAAAAGAGAGATATCGGCAAGGAAAAGCTGTATTGTACCTTTGCATTTTTCTCCCAAACGAAAGACACTAGAATGAAAATTTTAAAGCCTCCTGTTAGTGCTTCATCTACACGTTATAGCCCTGAATTTTCCAATGCCTATCTCTTTGCAAAAGAGAGATATCGGCAAGGAAATGCTGTATTGTACCTTTGCATTTTTCTCCCAAACGAAAGACACTAGAATGAAAATTTTAAAGCCTCCTGTTAGTGCTTCATCTACACGTTATAGCCCTGCATTTTCCAATGCCTATCTCTTTGCAAAAGAGAGATATCGGCAAGGAAAAGCTGCATTGTACTTTTGCATTTTTCTCCCAAACGAAAGACACTAGAATGAAAATTTTAAAGCCTCCTGTTAGTGCTTCATCTACACGTTATTGCCCTGAATTTTCCAATGCCTAGCTCTTTGCAAAAGAGAGATATTGGCAAGGAAAAGCTGTATTGTACCTTTGCATTTTTCTCCCAAACGAAAGACACTAGAATGAAAATGTTAAAGCCTCCTGTTAGTGCTTCATCTACACGTTATAGCCCTGAATTTTCCAATGCCTATCTCTTTGCAAAAGAGAGATATCGGCAAGGAAAAACTGTATTGTACCTTTGCATTTTTCTCCCAAACGAAAGACACTAGAATGAAAATTTTAAAGCCTCCTGTTAGTGCTTCATCTACACGTTATAGCCCTGAATTTTCCAATGCCTATCTCTTTGCAAAAGAGAGATATCGGCAAGGAAAAGCTGTATTGTACCTTTGCATTTTTCTCCCAAACGAAGGACACTAGAATGAAAATTTTAAAGCCTCCTATTAGTGCTTCATCTACACGTTATAGCCCTGAATTTTCCAATGCCTATCTCTTTGCAAAAGAGAGATATCGGCAAGGAAAAGCTGTATTGTACCTTTGCATTTTTCTCCCAAACGAAGTACACTAGAATGAAAATGTTAAAGCCTCCTGTTAGTGCTTCATCTACACGTTATAGCCCTGAATTTTCCAATGCCTATCTCTTTGCAAAAGAGAGATATCGGCAAGGAAAAGCTGTATTGTACCTTTGCATTTTTCTCCCAAACGAAAGACACTAGAATGAAAATTTTAAAGCCTCCTGTTAGTGCTTCATCTACACGTTATAGCCCTGAATTTTCCAATGCCTATCTCTTTGCAAAAGAGAGATATCGGCAAGGAAATGCTGTATTGTACCTTTGCATTTTTCTCCCAAACGAAAGACACTAGAATGAAAATTTTAAAGCCTCCTGTTAGTGCTTCATCTACACGTTATAGCCCTGCATTTTCCAATGCCTATCTCTTTGCAAAAGAGAGATATCGGCAAGGAAAAGCTGCATTGTACTTTTGCATTTTTCTCCCAAACGAAAGACACTAGAATGAAAATTTTAAAGCCTCCTGTTAGTGCTTCATCTACACGTTATAGCCCTGAATTTTCCAAAGCCTAGCTCTTTGCAAAAGAGAGATATTGGCAAGGAAAAGCTGTATTGTACCTTTGCATTTTTCTCCCAAACGAAAGACACTAGAATGAAAATTTTAAAGCCTACTCTTAGTGCTTCATCTACACGTTATAGCCCTGAATTTTCCAATGCCTAGCTCTTTGCAAAAGAGAGATATCGGCAAGGAAAAGCTGTATTGTACCTTTGCATTTTTCTCCCAAACGAAAGACACTAGAATGAAAATTTTAAAGCCTACTCTTAGTGCTTCATCTACACGTTATAGCCCTGAATTTTCCAATGCCTAGCTCTTTGCAAAAGAGAGATATCGGCAAGGAAAAGCTGTATTGTACCTTTGCATTTTTCTCCCAAACGAAAGACACTAGAATGAAAATTTTAAAGCCTCCTGTTAGTGCTTCATCTACACGTTATAGCCCTGAATTTTCCAATGCCTATCTCTTTGCAAAAGAGAGATATCGGCAAGGAAAAGCTGTATTGTACCTTTGCTTTTTTCTCCCAAACGAAAGACACTAGAATGAAAATTTTAAAGCCTCCTATTAGTGCTTCATCTACACGTTATAGCCCTGAATTTTCCAATGCCTATCTCTTTGCAAAAGAGAGATATCGGCAAGGAAAAGCTGCATTGTACTTTTGCATTTTTCTCCCAAACGAAAGACACTAGAATGAAAATTTTAAAGCCTCCTGTTAGTGCTTCATCTACACGTTATAGCCCTGAATTTTCCAATGCCTAGCTCTTTGCAAAAGAGAGATATTGGCAAGGAAAAGCTGTATTGTACCTTTGCATTTTTCTCCCAAACGAAAGACACTAGAATGAAAATTTAAAAGCCTCCTGTTAGTGCTTCATCTACACGGTATAGCCCTGAATTTTCCAATGCCTAGCTCTTTGCAAAAGAGAGATATCGGCAAGGAAAAGCTGTATTGTACCTTTGCATTTTTCTCCCAAACGAAAGACACTAGAATGAAAATTTTAAAGCCTCCTGTTAGTGCTTCATCTACACGTTATAGCCCTGAATTTTCCAATGCCTATCTCTTTGCAAAAGAGAGATATCGGCAAGGAAATGCTGTATTGTACCTTTGCATTTTTCTCCCAAACGAAAGACACTAGAATGAAAATTTTAAAGCCTCCTGTTAGTGCTTCATCTACACGTTATAGCCCTGCATTTTCCAATGCCTATCTCTTTGCAAAAGAGAGATATCGGCAAGGAAAAGCTGCATTGTACTTTTGCATTTTTCTCCCAAACGAAAGACACTAGAATGAAAATTTTAAAGCCTCCTGTTAGTGCTTCATCTACACGTTATTGCCCTGAATTTTCCAATGCCTAGCTCTTTGCAAAAGAGAGATATTGGCAAGGAAAAGCTGTATTGTACCTTTGCATTTTTCTCCCAAACGAAAGACACTAGAATGAAAATTTTAAAGCCTCCTGTTAGTGCTTCATCTACACGTTATAGCCCTGAATTTTCCAATGCCTATCTCTTTGCAAAAGAGAGATATCGGCAAGGAAAAACTGTATTGTACCTTTGCATTTTTCTCCCAAACGAAAGACACTAAAATGAAAATTTTAAAGCCTCCTGTTAGTGCTTCATCTACACGTTATAGCCCTGAATTTTCCAATGCCTATCTCTTTGCAAAAGAGAGATATCGGCAAGGAAAAGCTGTATTGTACCTTTGCATTTTTCTCCCAAACGAAGGACACTAGAATGAAAATTTAAAAGCCTCCTGTTAGTGCTTCATCTACACGGTATAGCCCTGAATTTTCCAATGCCTATCTCTTTGCAAAAGAGAGATATCGGCAAGGAAAAGCTGTATTGTACCTTTGCATTTTTCTCCCAAACGAAAGACACTAGAATGAAAATTTTAAAGCCTCCTGTTAGTGCTTCATCTACACGTTATAGCCCTGAATTTTCCAATGCCTAGCTCTTTGCAAAAGAGAGATATTGTGCTTCCTAGCTGTTTTTTATAAAATCACTTAATTAAATCTAACTCTGATTACGTCAGAGAAGGCCAGGTACCCTACACCATAAGAGGGGGTTTGAAATTTTGACTTGTCTACTTAAAGATCACCAAAATCTGATGACAAGGTCAATTACATCCCTGGGTGGGATTGAACCTCCAACCTTTTGGTTAATAGCCCATGTAAGTGCAAGAAATCCTGAAGCACTCACTCATCATGGGAAAGTACCAATGTGTATCTTGATTATTGACTTTTTAAAGTTTTTCTAGGAAACGTTCTAGATGAATGATTATTAGCCTTTGTCAGTATTGACTTTTGCAAGGTGTCTCTGTGGCGCAATCAGTTAGTGTGTAAGGCTATTAACCAAAAGGTTGGTGGTTCAATCCCACCCAGGGACTTAATTGACCTTGTTATCAGATTTTGGTGATCTTTAAGTAGACAAGTCAAAATTTCAAACCCACTGTTATGGTGTAGGGTACCTGGCCTTCTCTGATGTTTAGATTTGATTCAGTGATTTTATAAAAACAGCTAGGAAGCACAATTTAGCAGTGGGTTGCAGAGAAAAAGAAATATGCTGGCAGAAAAATCCAATTGAGTGATTAAACAGCTCTTCATTTTCTGGCTTTATTTTTATACTAACAAATTTGTTCTCTGAAAAGTGTCCACAAAGCCAAGTCTCTGATTAACACCTTTGTAGGGATGGTTTTTCACCTATTACTAAATTAAACTTGCTTCATTGGAAAGGCAGCAAGATGCATCCTCATTTCAATGTCTACTGAAATAATACAGGTTGACACCAGGAAACATTAACGCCACTGCATCCTTGCTGCTTTCGCATGTGGAAGTCTGTTTAATGTGAAAACAAGGTGATATCTAATTAGCACACAGGTAAGGAATTAAGAAAATCTTTATTTAAGGGTGAAGATGTTTCTCACAAAATCGTTGCCCCAATGCATCATTGAAATTCAAGCTGGAAAGATGATTTTAATATATCACTTGTACATTTTGCATTGCTCTTCTGGTGACAATGTAGTTTGTTTTGTCAATTACCATTTTAATAATCGGGTAAAGAAAATTAATTGGATTTTTGAAAGAAAACAATACTGTCAATATACTATTAAAACAAATTAAAATGGTAAAAGTTATTGTACTTTAAGTAAAAATAAAAGAGCAAAAATATCAATCCCAGTTTTTGATTACTTTAATTAACAAAAAAAAATGCACATAGCAGAGGATAGTTTCGATCAATCAACCTCTGGGTTATGGGCCCAGCATGCTTCCATTGCACTACTCTGCTGCTCATGGAAGTGTAAGAGATCCTGAAGACTAAATTGATTAAAGGCCTAAAAGTACTGGACTATAAGGAAAGACTTACTAGGCTGAATATTTATACACTAGAAAAGAGGTGCCTAAGAGGAGATATTATTAATATCTTCAAATATGTAAAGATACATAACAAAGAGTTATCAGAGGAATTATTTATTAAACGAACACGTGGTCACTCGCTGCGACTGGAGGAAAGTTCAGAACGCAATGGAGGAAAGGTTTCTTCACTGTTAGGGCAATCAGGATGTGGAATTCCCTGCCAGGGAAGGTGGTAATGGCGGACTCTGTAATTGGATTTAAAAAAGGAATGGATACATTTCTGAATGAAAAAGCTATCCAAGGTTATAATACTTAAAATATCAACATGGTTAATCCGGGGGTAACATGAGTTATAGTAGCTAACTAGTCATAAAACATTATTCAGCAAGTATGTAGAATCATCACAACTTAAAACAGGTTGAACACGATGGGCAATTTGCCTCTATTCAACCTCAAAAACTATGTTACTATATTACTATGTTATTGTAGTATACAGAACACCACAATGCAATGAGCAGTGATAGTGAGCACTGATGAGGATACTAGAACTGACACTGAGCAGCAAGATGCAGCACTGGACTATTAGTAATGTACTGTAGTATGCTGAGCACCACAATGCAGCACAAGACAATGAGCAGTGATACTGAGCACTGATGAGGATACTACTGAGAACTGACACTGAGCAGGAGAGACACACTACTAGTATTACTGAGCAGCAATAAGTAACCACTGATACTGAGCACTGATATTGAGATTTCCACTGAGAGAACATAGCCACGTCCTCTCCGCTCTCTCTTCAATGCACGAGTAAAAATGGCAGCAACGCGCAGCTCTTTATATGGAATCCGAATCTCGCGAGAATCCGACAGCGGGATGATGACATTTTCCCTTGTTCAGGTTTTCCGAGTCAGGCGGGAACAACCGAGCCTGCCTCGGACCAGTGTAAACAACGTGGAGTTCGTGGGGAATTCGGTTCTCGGAGAACCGAACCCGCTCCTCTCTACCTTATACCCATCAATTTTTTTATTTTCAATCTAAGCCCCTGCAGTTTTCTGTAAGCATCTGCTTCGCTATGATGATCAACAAGTCACAAGGGCAAACACTCAGGGTTTGAGGCGTAGATCTTAGGACCAGCTGCTACAAGCATGGCAGAGGTGTCACTATCACTGGTGACACCCAGAGAGGTGGCGAGGGAGATTGTAATGCAGTGCGCGCAGATAAGCAGCGCAATGGTAAAAGGAGGCATGGTTTCATAGGTAGGGGCGTGGCCTGGTGGCCTGAATCTACATTTTGTTGCTCCGGGTGTCCCGGGGGTTGGGGGCTGCACCCGGGGACTAGTGTGTGAGCGGTGCTGGCTCCTGCACAGTGACAGGGCATGGCCACCCAGCATGACGCCTCCCTTCTTGACCATGCTGTAATTGCAGTCGCACTGCAGTTCAGCGTGATCATAAAAAATGGTGTAGGCTCCTGCTGGTGCAGACTGTATGTGCGCGCAGGAAGCCGCCACCATTTTTGTGATCACAGCGGCTGAATGTGATGTCATACAGCCGCTGTGACCACGCCCCCTGTGTCTCCTCCGTTGCAGACCCCATTTTGAAGCCTTGCCCCCGCACCGCTCCATCCCTGACTTGGAAATGGAGTGTTGCTGACCCACCTCTCCCCCCCTTCCCCGCCCCGATTGACAGGCAGAGGCGATCACATTCTCTGCGGGGTGCCGCAGAAAATGCAGGCACATGCGTATGCTCTTAGCAATTTTTGCAGTTGGATCGCTTATTGCGATTGCAATCCAACCTGAATCAGGCCCTATTACCTATCACAATGCGCTGCGGGCAGTACAAAATTGGGTTAATATAGGAGAAAAACCCCCAGACCTGTGCTCCTTAACTGTACCTGGTGGCTAGTGGAGCGGCTGCCCAGTAATCAGTGTCCACCGCAGTGCGCACACGGCCCACCCCCTACGGCCTCGCTCCCCTTCATCAGCGGCCTCGTGATCCGGAAGGGTGGTGTGTGTGTGACTGACCTTAGGATGAAACCGGAGCCTCCGCTGCAGTGACCCAGCAACCAGGGCACGGGAGTATACAGCGCCGCTGGGAGTGATGAAGCTGCAGTAAAGATGTCTATTAGACCTAGCCTGCTGCAGCCCTTGTAGATTCTCATAAAACAAGTTCTTCTTTTCTTGTCAAAATTAATAGCTAAGAATAGGCTGCCTGAGGCAGGCCCCTGTTAATTGGCCTGCTACTGAAGGCACCAACTACAAACTGAGCTCCCTGTTCATGGAAGCGGGGTTATAGAGGAGAATGCACTGAGCTTCTTGGGAACAGTCAAAAGCTTTGAGCCGGTTGGTGCCTCAGATCAAGATCCTACTCTACACCCCAATGTGAATCCTTGTGGAGTCCAGTGTACCCCACAGAAGAAATTAATGTGTCACACCCATTGGCAGCAACCTTAGAATAGCTGCTGACGGGCACAATTGAGAAAGGAAGGGGGGGGGGGGACATTTGAATCCAGCACATAGATGCAATTCAAATATGTAATTTGTACCTTCCTATTTTAAAATATAATGGATGAACCTCACCCTGTGAGAACAATCTTCATGATCAAGAGATCTAATATGTAAAATAAGTATGAGTTGGGATAGGGCTGGGGAGGGTGGCAGCTCGGGCAGCCCCTCCCCCGTCAAGTTAAGGAGATTCAACTGAGGAAGCACAAGGGAACTCTCGTCTGGGGACAACAACTGCAGGGAGACCACATCTTTTCAGATGAACATGGGAGGGCGGAAGGCTGCCTAATACTGAAGCACCATCAAATATCAAACCATATCCAACAACTAGTACAAGCATTCCTGGGGGAAGGTCTGCAGCAGACGGATTTGCATACGGTGATGTCATCCAAGCAGTGGGCCAAAGTTGGCTGGAACCCTCATCTGCATATAAAAAGAGAAAAGGGGCATGCAGGGCATGGCGGCCTTTTGCAGTGCTTGGATGACCCCTAGTTCGCATTAAACACCCCCACCCTCCTTTGGTGTGGGGCTCATGTTGGCCATGCCCCATCCCCTGAAGCATTCATGCTGATTTCTTGCAGCAGCTGGGCACTGTAACAGCTCCAGAGCTGCTCTGTAAGGCAAGTAAAAGGGTGTGGGCCCTGCAGCACCACCTGTAGTTCGCATTGTGCGTTGGAAGGCACAAAGTAAGCAGACGGGAGGAGAAGTCAGGATAGTACACAAGGGCATCCTTTTCTCTTAGTCCGTAGAGGATGCTGGGGTCACATTAAGAACCATGGGGTATAGACGGGATCCGCAAGAGACATGGGCACTTTAAGACTTTCAAAGGGTGTGAACTGGCTCCTCCCTCTATGCCCCTCCTCCAGACTCCAGTTATAGGAACTGTGCCCAGGGAGACGGACATTTCGAGGAAAGGATTTATTGTTAAACTAAGGTGAGCATCTTACCAGCTCACACCTTAAGCATGCCGCAGAACGTGGCATTCAACAGAACACAAGCCAACGGCATGAACAATTGCAGCAAAAAGCTGACCAGAACCGTAACACAACATGTGTATAACCACAAGTAATAACTGCAGACACAGTATGGACTGGGACGGGTGCCCAGCATCCTCTACGTACTAAGAGAAAAGGATTTACCGGTAGGTATTAAAATCCTATTTTCTCATACGACCTAGAGGATGCTGGGGTCACATTAAGAACCGTGGGGTTATACCAAAGCTCTTGAACGGGTGGGAGAGTGCGTACGACTCTGCAGCACCGAATGACCCAACTTGAGGTTATCATCAGCCAAGGTATCAAACTTGTAAAACTTAGCAAAAGTGTTTACTAAATAGCTGCTCGGCAAAGTTGCAATGCCGAGACTCCCCGACCAGCTGCCCAGGATGAACCCACCTTTCTAGTAGAATGGGTCTTCACCTAATTCAGTAACGGCAATCCTGCCGTGGAATGAGCATGCTGAATCTTACCACAGATCCAGCGCATAATGGTCTGCATGGAAGCAGGACACCCAATCATGTTGGGAGCATACAGGACAAACAGAGCCTCTGTTTTCCTAATCTGAACCGTTCTGGTGACATAAATTTTCAAAGTTCTGACCACAGCCAGAGACTTTGACTCAACGAAGGTGTCAGTGGCCAAAGGCACCATGTGGAAAGATGAACCACCTTCGGCAGAAATTGTTGACGTGTCCTCAATTCTGCTCTATCTTCATGAAAGATCAAATAAAGGCTCTTGTGATACTGCATGGTTTGTACTGTTTTCCATGTGCTCCCAGATCTTTCAAGCAAGTAGCATGGTCAAGAAAGTTCTGTTTGAAAAGAAACAAACATTTACTGTCATTGTTATGCAAATAAACTTACATTAAAGCTAACAAGAAAGCACACTCGTTCTGTCTTTAAACTGATAAAAGAAACCCCAATAATATGGGGCATGCAAAAATTGAGATAAAACTCAGTTTTGCTCCTCTCCACGGAAATCTTTAATAAAAGGCGAAATATTTGTTAGTTCTGAAGAGAAACCAGAGCATGACCAAGATTCCACCTGTCGCCTGAGTGCCATGCCAGCAGTTCTCATTCAGCTCAAAGTGAGCACCCAATTTGAATGAAAGAAAGCAGATTTCTCACCAGGCTTCCCCTTGCTATAAACATGGTTTGTACTCTTTTCCATGTGCTCCCAGATCTTTCAAACAATTAGTGTGGTCAAGAAAGTTCTGTTTGAAAAGAAACAAACATTTACTGTCATTTCTATGCAAATGAGCTTACATTAAAGCACACTCGTTCTATCTTTAAACCAATAAAATAAAACCCCAATAAGATGGGGCATGCAAAAATTGAGATAAAACTCAGTTTTGCTCCTCTCCACGGAAATCTTTAGTAAAAGGCGAAAGATTTGTTCGTTCTGAAGAGAAACCACAGCATGACCAAGATTCTACCTGTCGCCTGAGTGCCATGCCAGCAGTCCTCATTCAGCTCAAAGTGAGCACCCAATTTGAAAGAAAGAAAGCAGATTTCTCACCAGGCTTCCCCTTGCTATAAACATGGTTTGTACTCTTTTCCATGTGCTCCCAGATCTTTCAAGCAATTAGTATAGTCAAGAAAGTTCTGTTTGAAAAGAAACAAACATTTACTGTCATTTCTACGCAAATGAGCTTACATTAAAGCACACTCGTTCTATCTTTAAACTGATAAAAGAAACCCCAATAAGACGGGGCATGCAAAAATTGAGATAAAACTCAGTTTTGCTCCTCTCCATGGAAATCTTTAGTAAAAGGCGAAAGATTTGTTCGTTCTGAAGAGAAACCAGAGCATGACCAAGATTCCACCTGTCGCCTGAGTGCCGTGCCAGCAGTCCTCATTCAGCTCAAAGTGAGCACCCAATTTGAAAGAAAGAAAGCAGATTTCTCACCAGGCTTCCCCTTGCTATAAGCATGGTTTGTACTCTTTTCCATGTGCTCCCAGATCTTTCAAGCAATTAGTATGGTCAAGAAAGTTCTGCTTGAAAAGAAACAGACATTTATTGTCATTGTTATGCAAATAAACTTACATTAAAGCTAACAAGAAAGCACACTCGTTCTGTCTTTAATCCGATAAAAGAAACCCCAATAATATGGGGCATGCAAAAATTGAGATAAAACTCAGTTTTGCTCCTCTCCACGGAAATCTTTAGTAAAAGGCGAAAGATTTGTTCGTTCTGAAGAGAAACCAGAGCATGACCAAGATTCCACCTGTCGCCTGAGTGCCGTGCCAGCAGTCCTTATTCAGATCAAAGTGAGCGCCCAATTTGAAAGAAAGCAGATTTCTCACCTGTCTTCTCCTTGCTATAAGCATGGTTTGTACTGTATTCCATGTGCTCCCAGATCTTTCAAGCAAGTAGCATGGTCAAGAAAGTTCTGTTTGAAAAGAAACAAACATTTACTGTCATTTCTATGCAAATGAGCTTACATTAAAGCACACTCATTCTATCTTTAAACCGATAAAAGAAACCCCAAAAAGATGGGGCATGCAAAAATTGAGATAAAACTCGGTTTTGCTCCTCTCCACGGAAATCTTTAGTAAAAGGCGAAAGATTTGTTCGTTCTGAAGAGAAACCAGAGCATGACCAAGATTTTTATCTGAAAATATGTGTTCTCCCTGCAGTTGTTGTCCCCAGATGAGAGTTCCCTTGTGCTGCCTCAGTTGAATCTCCTTTACTTGACAGGGGGATGCTCGAGCAGCGACCCTCCCCAGCTCTAGCCCAACTCCTACTTACCTGCCAGGTGAGATACTATGATCATGAAGGTGCTTCTCCCAGGGCAAGGCTCACCCATTGCACTCTGGGTGTGCTGCTTCTGCGATTTCCCCAAATGTGGGAAACTTGACTGCATAATTTGTGTTTCCCCTGGTCGGCTCTCGTATAATTCAGATCTCTTTGTCTCAGGTCTCTCTCCAGCCTAGTTTGTTGTCTGTTTCTACTTCTCTTTTCTTGAGCCGCTCCCTTCTATGCCCTTGCGCACTATCCTGACTTCTCCCGTCTGCTTACTTCGTGCCTTCCAACGCACAATGCAAACTACAGGTAGTGCTGCAGGACCCACACCCTTTTACTTGCCTTACAGAGCGTCTCTGGAGCAGTTACAGTGCCCAGCTGCTGCAAGAAATCAGCTTGAATGCTTCAGGGGCTGGGGAATAGCCAACATGAGCCCCACACCGAAGGAGGGTGGAGGTGTGTAATGCGAACTAGGGGTCATCCAAGCGCCGCAAAAGGCTGCCATGCCCTGCACGCCCCTTGTCTCTTTTCATATGCAGACGAGGGTTGAAGCCAACTTTGACCCACTGTTTGGATGACATCACCATATGCAAATCCATCTGCTGCAGGCCTTCCCCCAGGAATGCTTGCACTAGTTGTTGCATTTGGTTTGTTGTTTGGGGGTGCTTCAGTATTAGGCAGCCTTCTGCCCTCCCATGTTCATCTGAAAATATGTGTTCTCCCTGCAGTTGTTGTCCCCAGATGAGAGTTCCCTTGTGCTGCCTCAGTTGAATCTCCTTTACTTGACAGAGATGTGCCTGAGCAGCGGCCCTCCCCAGCCCTATCCCAAATCATACTTATTTTGCATAGGCGATACCATGGTCATGAAGATTGTTCTCCCAGGGTGAGGTTCATTCATTGCATTCTGGGTATGCTGACCCCTGTGATTTCCCCAAATGTGGGAAACTCGACTGCATTATTTGTGGTAGTGGGGGACTGTGTTTGTGCTTTCCTCTGGTCAGCTCTGGTAAAAATCAGATTTCTTTATCTCAGATCTTCCTCTAGCCTTGTTCTTCTTTCGAGAGTTCCCTTGTGCTGCCTCAGTTGGATCTCTTTCACTTGACAGGGGGGTGCCCGAGCAGCGACCCTCCCCAGCTCTAGCCCAACTCCTACTTACCTGCCAGGTGAGATACTATGATCATGAAGGTGCTTCTCCCAGGGCAAGGCTCACCCATTGCACTCTAGTTGTGCTGCCCCTGTGATTTCCCCAAATGTGGGAAACTTGACTGCATAATTTGTGTTTCCCTTGGTCGGCTCTCGTATAATTCAGATCTCTTTGTCTCAGGTCTCTCTCCAGCCTAGTTTGCTGTCTGTTTCCACTTCTCTTTTCTTGAGCCGCTCCCTTCTATGCCCTTGCGCACTATCCTGACTTCTCCCGTCTGCTTACTTCGTGCCTTCCAACGCACAATGCAAACTACAGGTAGTGCTGCAGGGCCCACACCCTTTTACTTGCCTTACAGAGCAGCTCTGGAGCAGTTACAGTGCCCAGCTGCTGCAAGAAATCAGCTTGAATGCTTCAGGGGCTGGGGCATAGCCAACATGAGCCCCACACCGAAGGAGGGTGGAGGTGTGTAATGCGAACTAGGGGTCATCCAAGCGCCGCAAAAGGCCGCCATGCCCTGCACGCCCCTTTTCTCTTTTCATATGCAGACGAGGGTTGAAGCCAACTTTGACCCACTGCTTGGATGGCATCACCATATGCAAATCCATCTGCTGCAGGCCTTCCCCCAGGAATGCTTGCACTAGTTGTTGCATTTGGTTTGTTGTTTGGGGGTGCTTCAGTATTAGGCAGCCTTCTGCCCTCCCATGTTCATCTGAAAATATGTGTTCTCCCTGCAGTTGTTGTCCCCAGATGAGAGTTCCCTTGTGCTGCCTCAGTTGAATCTCCTTTACTTGACAGAGATGTGCCTGAGCAGCGGCCCTCCCCAGCCCTATCCCAAATCATACTTATTTTGCATAGGAGAGACCATGGTCTTGAAGATTGTTCTCCCAGGGTGAGGTTCATTCATTGCATTCTGGGTATGCTGACCCATGTGATTTCCCCAAATGTGGGAAACTCAACTGCATTATTTGTGGTAGTGGGGGACTGTGTTTGTGCTTTCCTCTGGTCAGCTCTAGTAAAAGTCAGATTTCTTTGTTTCAGTTCTTCCTCTAGCCTTGTTCTTCTTTCGAGAGTTCCCTTGTGCTGCCTCAGTGTGTATGGTTATTAATCAAAAGGTTGGTGGTTCAATCCCACTAAGGGACGTAATTGACCTTGTTATCAGATTTTGGTGATATTTAAGTAGACAAGTCAAAATTTCAAACCCCCTGTTATGGTGTAGGGTACCTGGCCTTCTCTGATGTAATCAGAGTTAGATTTGATTCAGTGATTTTATAAAAACAGCTAGGAAGCACAATTTAGCAGTGGGTTGCAGAGAAAAAGAAATATGCTGGCAAAAAAATCCAATTGAGTGATTAAACAGCTCTTCATTTTCTGGCTTTATTTTTATGCTAACAAATTTGTTCTCTGAAAAGTGTCCACAAAGCCAAGTCTCTGATTAACACCTTTGTAGGGATGGTTTTTCACCTATTACTAAATTAAACTTGCTTCATTGGAAAGGCAGCAAGATGCATCCTCATTTCAATGTCTACTGAAATAATACAGGTTGACACCAGGAAACATTAACGCCACTGCATCCTTGCTGCTTTCGCATGTGGAAGTCTGTTTAATGTGAAAACAAGGTGATATCTAATTAGCACACAGGTAAGGAATTAAGAAAATCTTTATTTAAGGGTGAAGGTGTTTCTCACAAAATCGTTGCCCCAATGCATCATTGAAATTCAAGCTGGAAAGATGATTTTAATATATCACTTGTACATTTTGTATTGCTCTTCTGGTGACAATGTAGTTTGTTTTTGTCAATTACCATTTTAATAATAGGGTAAAGAAAATTAAGTGGATTTTTGAAAGAAAACAATACTGTCAATATACTATTAAAACAAATTAAAATGGTAAAAGTTATTGTACTTTAAGTAAAAATAAAAGAGCAAAAATATCAATCCCAGTTTTGGATTACTTTAATTAACAAAAAAAATGCATATAGCAGAGGATAGTTTCAATCTGCCTACCTCTGGGTTATGGGCCCAGCATTTTTCCATTGCAGTACTCTGCTGCACATGTAAGTGCAAGAGATCCTGAAGCACTCACTCATCATGGGAAAGTACCAATGTGTTTCTTCGTTGGTTGATGGAAGAAACATCTTACAAAAACTCTCCAGATTATTGACTTTTTAAAGTTTTTCTAGGAAACGTTCTAGATGAATGCTTATTAGCCTTTGTCAGTACGGACGTTTGTAAAGTGTCTCTGTGGCGCAATCTGTTAGTGTGTTTGGTTATTAATCAAAGGGTTGGTGGTTCAATCCCACCCAGGGATGTAATTGACCTTGTTATCAGATTTTGGTGATCTTTAAGTAGACAAGTCAAAATTTCAAACCCCCTTCTTATGGTGTAGGGTACCTGGCCTACTCTGATGTAATCAGAGTTAGATTTGAATCAGTGATTTTATAAAAAAAACAGCTAGGAAGCACAATTTAGCAGTGGGTTGCAGAGAAAAAGAAATATGCTGGCAGAAAAATCCAATTGAGTGATTAAACAGCTCTTCATTTTCTGGCTTTATTTTTATGCTAACGAATTTGTTCTCTGAAAAGTGTCCACAAAGCCAAGTATCTGATTAACATATTTGTAGGGATGGTTTTTCACCTATTACTAAATTAAACTTGCTTCATTGGAAAGGCAGCAAGATGCATCCTCATTTCAATATCTACTGAAATAATACAGGTTGACACCAGGAAACATTAACGCCACTGCATCCTTGCTGCTTTCTCATGTGGAAGTCTGTTTAATGTGAAAACAAGGTGATATCTAATTAGCACACAGGTAAGGAATTAAGAAAATCTTTATTTAAGGGTGAAGATGTTTCTCACAAAATCGTTGCCCCAATGCATCATTGAAATTCAAGCTGGAAAGATGATTTTAATATATCACTTGTACATTTTGTATTGCTCTTCTGGTGACAATGTAGTTTGTTTTTGTCAATTACCATTTTAATAATCGGATAAAGAAAATTAATTGGATTTTTGAAAGAAAACAATACTGTCAATATACTATTAAAACAAATTAAAATGGTAAAAGTTATTGTACTTTAAGTAAAAATAAAAGCTAAAATATCAATCCCAGTTTTGGATTACTTTAATGAACAAAAAAAAAATGCATATAGCAAAGGATAGTTTCAATCTGCCTACCTCTGGGTTATGGGCCCAGCATGCTTCCATTGCAGTACTCTGCTGCACATGTAAGTGCAAGAGATCCTGAAGCACTCACTCATCATGCGAAAGTACTAATGTGTTTCTTCATTGGTTGCTGGTGAAACATCTTACAAAAACTCTCCAGATTATTGACTTTTTAAAGTTTTTCTAGGAAACGTTCTAGATGAATGCTTATTAGTCTTTGTCAGTATGTGCTTTTTGCAAAGTGTCTCTGTGGCGCAATCGGTTAGTGTGTTCAGCTATTTATCAAAAGGTTGGTGGTTCAATCCCACCCAGGGACGTAATTGACCTTGTGATCACATTTTGGTGATATTTAAGTAGACAAGTCAAAATTGCAAACCCCCTCTTATGGTATAGGGTACCTGGCCTTCTCTGATGTAATCAGAGTTAGATTTGATTAAGTGATTTTATAAAAAAACAGCTAGGAAGCACAATTTAGCAGTGGGTTGCAGAGAAAAAGAAAAATGCTGGCAGAAAAATCCAATTGAGTGATTAAACAGCTCTTCATTTTCTGGCTTTATTTTTATGATTACAAATTTGTTCTCTGAAAAGTGTCCACAAAGCCAAGTATCTGATTAACATCTTTGTAGGGATGGTTTTTCACCTATTACTAAATTAAACTTGCTTCATTGGAAAGGCAGCAAGATGCATCCTCATTTCAATATCTACGGAAATAATACAGGTTGACACCAGGAAACATTAACGCCACTGCATCTTTGCTGTTTTCTCATGTGGAAGTCTGTTTAATGTGAAAACAAGGTGATATCTAATTAGCACACAGGTAAGGAATTAAGAAAATCTTTATTTAAGGGTGAAGATGTTTCTCACAAAATCGTTGCCCCAATGCATCATTGAAATTCAAGCTGGAAAGATGATTTTAATATATCACTTGTACATTTTGTATTGCTCTTCTGGTGACAATGTAGTTTGTTTTTGTCAATTACCATTTTAATAATCGGGTAAAGAAAATTAATTGGATTTTTGAAAGAAAACAATACTGTCAATATACTATTAAAACAAATTAAAATGGTAAAAGTTATTGTACTTTAAGTAAAAATAAAAGAGCAAAAATATCAATCCCAGTTTTGGATTACTTTAATTAACAAAAAAAAATGCATATAGCAGAGGATAGTTTCAATATGCCTACCTCTGGGTTATGGACCCAGCATGCTTCCATTACAGTACTCTGCTGCACATGTAAGTGCAAAAGATCCTGAAGCACTCACTCATCATGGGAAAGTACCAATGTGTTTCTTCATTGGTTGATGGAAGAAACATCTTACAAAAACTCTCCACATTATTGACTTTTTAAAATGTTTCTAGGAATCGTTCTAGATGAATGCTTATTAGCCTTTGTCAGTATGTACTTTTGCAAAGTGTCGCTGTGGCGCAATCAGTTAGTGTGTAAGGCTATTAACCAAAAGGTTGGTGGTTCAATCCCACCCAGGGACTTAATTGACCTTGTTATCAGATTTTGGTGATCTTTAAGTAGACAAGTCAAAATTTCAAACCCCCTGTTATGGTGTAGGGTACCTGGCCTTCTCTGATGTAATCAGAGTTAGATTTGATTCAGTGATTTTATAAAAACAGCTAGGAAGCACAATTTAGCAGTGGGTTGCAGAGAAAAAGAAATATGCTGGCAGAAAAATCCAATTGAGTGATTAAACAGCTCTTCATTTTCTGGCTTTATTTTTATGCTAACAAATTTGTGCTCTGAAAAGTGTCCACAAAGCCAAGTATCTGATTAACACCTTTGTAGGGATGGTTTTTCACCTATTATTAAATTAAACTTGCTTCATTGGAAAGGCAGCAAGTGATGTCATCCAAGCATTGGGTCAAAGTTGGCTTCAAACCTCGTCTGCTTATGAAAAGAGAAAAGGGGTATGCAGGGCATGGCGGCCTTTTGCGGTGCTTGGATGACCCCTAGTTCGCATTAAATAATGCAGTCGAGTTTCCCACATTTGGGGAAATCACAGAGGTCAGCATACCCAGAATGCAATGAATGAACCGCACCCTGGGAGAACAGTCTTCATGACCATGGTATCTCCTATGCAAAATAAGTATGATTTGGGATAGGGCTGGGGAGGGCCGCTGCTCAGGCACATCTCTGTCAAGTAAAGGAGATTCAACTGAGGCAGCACAAGGGAACTCTCATCTGGGGACAACAACTGCAGGGAGAACACATATTTTCAGATGAACATGGGAGGGCAGAAGGCTGCCTAATACTGAAGCACCCCCAAACAACAAACCAAATGCAACAACTAGTGCAAGCATTCCTGGGGGAAGGCCTGCAGCAGATGGATTTGCATATGGCGATGTCATCCAAGCAGTGGGTCAAAGTTGGCTTCAACCCTCGTCTGCATATGAAAAGAGAAAAGGGGTGTGCAGGGCATGGCGGCCTTTTGCGGCACTTGGATGACCCCTAGTTCGCATTAAACACCTCCACCCTCCGTCGGTGTGGGGCTCATGTTGGCTATGCCCCAGCCCCTGAAGGATTCAAGCTGATTTCTTGCAGCAGCTGGGCACTGTAACAGCTCCAGAGCTGCTCTGTAAGGCAAGTAAAAGGGTGTGGGCCCTGCAGCAATACCTGTAGTTCGCATTGTGCGAGACCCCTAGTTCGCATTAAACACCCCCACCCTCCTTCGGTGTGGGGCTCATGTTGGCCATGCCCCAGCCCCTGAAGCATTCACGCTGATTTCTTGCAGCAGCTGGGCACTGTAACAGCTCAAGAGCTGCTCTGTAAGGCAAGTAAAAGGGTGTGGGCCCTGCAGCACTACCTGTAGTTTGCATTGTGCATTGGAAGGCACAAAGTAAGCAGACGGGAGGAGAAGTCAGGATAGTGCACAAGGGTATAGACGGGAGGGGCTCAAGAAAAAAGAAGTGGAAACAGACAGCAAACTAGGCTTCCAATGCACAATGCAAACTACAGGTAGTGCTGCAGGGCCCACACCCTTTTACTTGCCTTACAGAGCAGCTCTGGAGCTGTTTAATCACTCAATTGGATTTTTCTGCCAGCATAATTTTTCTCTTACGTCCTAGAGGATGCTGGGGATTCCGTAAGGACCATGGGGGATAGACGGGCTCCGCAGGAGACATGGGCACTTTAAGAAAGACTTTAGATCTGGGTGTGCACTGGCTCCTCCCTCTATGCCCCTCCTCCAGACCTCAGTTTACTACTGTGCCCAGAGGAGACTGGGTGCTTTTCAGGGAGCTCTCCTGAGTTTCCTGACAGAAAGTATATTTGTTAGATTTTTTTATTTTCAGGGAGCCTGCTGGCAACAGACTCCCTGCATCGAGGGGCGGAGGGGAGAGATGCACACCTACTTCTGTGAGTTGATAGGCTCTGCTTCTTAGGCTACTGTACAGCATTAGCTCCAGAGGGATCGGTACGCAGGTCTCACCCTCGCCGTCCGTCCCAGAGCCGCGCCGCCGTCCCCCTCGCAGAGCCGGAAGATAGAAGCCGGGTGAGTATGAGAAGAAAAGAAGACTTCAGAGGCGGCGGAAGACTTCATGATCTTCACTGAGGTAACGCACAGCAGTAAAGCTGTGCTCCATTGCTCCAATACACCTCACACACGGCAGTCAGTGTAAGGGTGAAGGGCGCAGGGGGGACGCCCTGGGCAGCAATATAGACCTCTCTTTGGCAAAATAAATATATATGCAGCTAGGCACTGTATATATATATATAAGAGCCCCCGCCATTTTTTTACTATATTTGAGCGGGACAGAAGCCCGTCGCTGAGGGGGTGGGGCTTCTCCCTCAGCACTCACCAGCGCCATTTTCTCCACAGCACCGCTGAGGGGAAGCTCCACGGACTCTCCCCTGCTTATACCACGGTAGAAAGAGGGTCTTAAAGAAGAGGGGGGCACATAATTAGGCGCATATATATATGGAAATACAGCGCTACTGGGTAAACATAAAATTATTGTGTTTTTTTCCTGGGTCATATAGCGCTGGGGTGTGTGCTGGCATACTCTCTCTCTCTGTCTCTCCAAAGGGCCTTGTTGGGGAACTGTCCTCAGATAAGAGGATTCCCTGAGTGTATGGTGTGTCGGTACACGTGTGTCGACATGTCTGAGGTAGAAGGCTCTCCTAGAGAGGAGCAGGAGCAAATTAATGTGGTGTCTCCATCGACAACGCCGACACCTGACTGGATGGATATGTGGAATGTTTTAAGTGCTAATGTAAACTTATTACACAAGAGATTAGACAAAGCTGAAGCTAGGGAACAGTCAGGGAGTCAACCCATGCCTGTCCCTATGTCGCAGGGACCTTCGGGGTCTCAAAAGCGCCCACTATCCCAAATAGTTGACACAGATACCGACACAGATTCTGACTCCAGTGTCGACTACGATGATGCAAAGTTACAGCCAAAATTGGCTAAATGTATTCGATATATGATTATTGCAATAAAAGATGTTTTGCACATCACAGAGTCCCCTGTCCCTGACACGAGGGTACACATGTATAAGGGAAAGAAACCTGAGATAACCTTTCCCTCCTCACATGAGTTGAACGAATTATGTGAAAAAGCTTGGGAATCTCCAGACAAAAAGCTGCAGATTCCCAAAAGGATTCTTATGGCGTATCCTTTCCCGCCAATGGACAGGATACGGTGGGAATCCTCCCCTAGGGTGGATAAAGCATTGACACGCTTATCCAAAAAGGTAGCGCTGCCATCCCAGGATACGGCTACCATCAGGGACCCTGCTGACCGCAAGCAGGAGGTTACCCTAAAGTCCATTTACACACATTCTGGTACCTTACTCAGACCGGCAATTGCGTCGGCCGGGGTTGTAGCGCGGTGGCAGCATGGACAGATACCTTATCAGCAGAGATTGAGACCCTAGATAAGGATGCTATGTTATTGACCATAGGGCATATAAAAGATGCTGTCCTATATATGAGAGATGCTCAAAGTGACATTAGTCTACTGGGTTCTAGAATAAACGCTATGTCGATTTCTGCTAGACGAGTCCTATGGACCCGGCAATGGACAGGTGATGCCGACTCAAAAAGGCATATGGAGGTTTTACCTTACAGGGGTGAGGAATTGTTTGGGGAAGGTCTCTCAGACCTAGTCTCCACAGCTACAGCTGGTAAATCAAATTTTTTGCCTTATATTCCCTCACAGCCTAAGAAAGCACCACATTATCAAATACAGTCCTTTCGATCACAGAGAAACAAGAAAGTACGAGGTGCGTCCTTTCTTGCCAGAGGTAAGGGCAGAGGGAAGAAGCTGCACAACACAGCTAGTTCCCAGGAACAGAAGTCCTCCCCGGCCTCTACAAAATCCACCGCATGACGCTGGGGCTCCGCTAAAGGAGTCCGCCCAGTTGGGGGCACGTCTTCGAGTTTTCAGCCACATCTGGGTTCATTCGCAGGTGGATCCCTAGGCAATAGAAATTGTTTCTCAGGGTTACAAGCTGAAATTCGAAGAGGTGCCTCCTCGCCGGTTTTTCAAATCGGCCCTACCATCTTCTCCCCAGGAAAGGGAGATAGTGTTAAATGCAATTCACAAATTGTATCTTCAACATATGCAGATGAGGGTTCCAGCCAACTTTGGCCCACTGCTTGGATGACATCACCGTATGCAAATCCGTCTTCTGCAGACCTTCTCCCAGGAATGCTTGTACTAGTTGTTGCATTTGGTTTGTTGTTTGGGCGTGCTTCAGTATTAGGCAGCCTTCTGCCCTCCCATGTTCATCTGAAAATATGTGTTCTCCCGGCAGTTGTTGTCCCCAGATGAGAGTTCCCTTGTGCTGCCTCAGTTGAATCTCCTTTACTTGACAGAGATGTGCCTGAGCAGCGGCCCTCCCCAGCCCTATCTCAAATCATACTTATTTTGCATAGGAGATACCATGGTCATAAAGATTGTTCTCCCAGGGTGAGGTTCATTCATTGCATTCTGGGTATGCTGACCCCTGTGATTTCCCCAAATGTGGGAAACTCAACTGCATTATTTGTGGTAGTGGGGGACTGTGTTTGTGTTTTCCTCTGGTCAGCTCTGGTAAAAGTCAGATTTCTTTGTCTCAGATCTTCCTCTAGCCTTGTTCTTCTTTCGAGAGTTCCATTGTGCTGCCTCAGTTTGACCTCCTTCACTTGACAGGGGGGTACCCGAGCAGCGACCCTCCCCAGCTCTAGCCCAACTCCTACATACCTGCCAGGTGAGATACTATGATCATGAAGGTGCTTCTCCCAGGGCAAGGCTCACCCATTGCACTCTGGGTGTGCTGCTCCTGCGATTTCCCCAAATGTGGGAAACTTGACTGCATAATTTGTGTTTCCCCTGGTCGGCTCTCGTATAATTCAGATCTCTTTGTCTCAGGTCTCTCTCCAGCCTAGTTTGCTGTCTGTTTCCACTTCTGTTTTCTTGAGCCGCTCCCTTCTATGCCCTTGCGCACTATCCTGACTTCTCCCGTCTGCTTACTTTGTGCCTTCCAACGCACAATGCGAACTACAGGTAGTGCTGCAGGGCCCACACCCTTTTACTTGCCGTACAGAGCAGCTCTGGAGCTGTTACAGTGCCCAGCTGCTGCAAGAAATCAGCTTGAATGCTTCAGGGGCTGGGGCATAGCCAACATGAGCCCCACACCGAAGGAGGGTGGAGGTATTTAATGCGAACTAGGGGTCATCCAAGCACCGCAAAAGGCCGCCATGCCCTGCATTACCCTTTTCTCTTTTCATATGCAGATGAGGGTTCCAGACAACTTTGGCCCACTGCTTGGATGACATCACCGTATGCAAATCCGTCTTCTGCAGACCTTCTCCCAGGAATGCTTTTACTAGTTGTTACATTTGGTTTGTTGTTTGGGGGTGCTTCAGTATTAGGCAGCCTTCTGCCCTCCCATGTTCATCTGAAAATATGTGTTCTCCCTGCAGTTGTTGTCCCCAGATGAGAGTTCCCTTGTGCTGCCTCAGTTGAATCTCCTTTACTTGACAGAGATGTGCCTGAGCAGCGGCCCTCCCCAGCCCTATCCCAAATCATACTTATTTTGCATAGAAGTTTCCATGGTCATGAAGATTGTTCTCCCAGGGTGAGGTTCATTCATTGCATTCTGGGTATGCTGACCCCTGTGATTTCCCCAAATGTGGGAAACTCGACTGCATTAATTGTGGTAGTGGGGGACTGTGTTTGTGCTTTCCTCTGGTCAGCTCTGGTAAAAGACAGATTTCTTTGTCTCAGATCTTCCTCTAGCCTTGTTCTTTTTTCGAGAGTTTCCTTGTGCTGCCTCAGTTGGATCTCCTTCACTTGACAGGGGGGTGCCCGAGCAGCGACCCTCCCCATCTCTAGCCCAACTCCTACTTACCTGCCAGGTGAGATACTATGATCAGGAAGGTGCTTCTCCCAGGGCAAGGCTCACCCATTGCACTCTGGGTGTGCTGCTCCTACGATTTCCCCAAATGTGGGACACTTGACTGCATAATTTGTGTTTCCTCTAGTCGGCTACTCGTATAATTCAGATCTCTTTGTCTCAGGTCTCTCTCCAGCCTAGTTTGCTGTCTGTTTCCACTTCTCTTTTCTTGAGCCGCTGCCTTCTATGCCCTTGTGCACTCTCCTGACTTCTCCTGTCTGCTTACTTTGTGCCTTCCAACGCACAATGCAAACTACAGGTAGTGCTGCAGGGCCCACACCCTTTTACTTGCCTTTCAGAGCAGCTCTGGAGCTGTTACAGTGCCCAGCTGCTGCAAGAAATCAGCTTGAATGCTTCAGGGGCTGGGGCATAGCCAACATGAGCCCCACACCGACGGAGGGTGGAGGTGTTTAATGCGAACTAAGGGTCATCCAAGCGCCGCAAAAGGTCGCCATGCCCTGCATACCCCTTTTCTCTTTTCATATGCAGATGAGGGTTCCAGCCAACTTTGGCCCACTGCTTGGATGACATCACCGTATGCAAATCCGTCTTCTGCAGACCTTCCCCCAGGAATGCTTGTACTAGTTGTTGCATTTGGTTTGTTGTTTGGGGTGCTTCAGTATTAGGCAGCCTTCAGCTCTCCCATGTTCATCTGAAAATATGTGTTCTCCCTGCAGTTGTTGTCCCCAGATGAGAGTTCCCTTGTGCTGCCTCAGTTGAATCTCCTTTACTTGAAAGAGATGTGCCTGAGCAGCGGCCCTCCCCAGCCCTATCCCAAATCATACTTATTTTGCATAGGAGATACCATGGTCATGAAGATTGTTCTCCCAGGGTGAGGTTCATTCATTGCATTCTGGGTATGCTGACCCCTGTGATTTCCCCAAATGTGGGAAACTCGACTGCATTATTTGTGGTAGTGGGGGACTGTGTTTGTGCTTTCCTCTGGTCAGCTCTGGTAAAAGTCAGATTTCTTTGTCTCAGATCTTCCTCTAGCCTTGTTCTTTTTTTGAGAGTTTCCTTGTGCTGCCTCAGTTGGATCTCCTTCTCTTGACAGGGGGGTGCCCGAGCAGCGACCCTCCCCAGCTCAAGCCCAACTCCTACTTACCTGCCAAGTGAGATACTATGATCAGGAAGGTGCTTCTACCAGGGCAAGGCTCACCCATTGCACTCTGGGTGTGCTGCTCCTACGATTTCCCCAAATGTGGGACACTTGACTGCATAATTTGTGTTTCCTCTGGTCGGCTACTCGTATAATTCAGATCTCTTTGTCTCAGGTCTCTCTCCAGCCTAGTTTGCTGTCTGTTTCCACTTCTCTTTTCTTGAGCCCCTGCCTTCTATGCCCTTGTGCACTCTCCTGACTTCTCCTGTCTGCTTACTTTGTGCCTTCCAACGCACAATGCAAACTACAGGTAGTGCTGCAGGGCCAACACCCTTTTACTTGCCTTACAGAGCAGCTCTGGAGCTGTTACAGTGCCCAGCTGCTGCAAGAAATCAGCTTGAATGCTTCAGGGGCTGGGGCATAGCCAACATGAGCAGCAAGATGCAGCACTGGACTATTAGTAATGTACTGTTGTATGCTGAGCACCACAATGCAGCACAAGACAATGAGCAGTGATACTGAGCACTGATGAGGATACTACTGAGAACTGACACTGAGCAGGAGAGACACACTACTAGTATTACTGAGCAGCAATAAGTAACCACTGATACTGGGCACTGATATTGAGATTTCCACTGAGAGAACATAGCCACGTCCTCTCCGCTCTCTCTTCAATGCACGAGTAAAAATGGCGGCAACGCGCAGCTCTTTATATGGAATCCGAATCTCGCGAGAATCTGACAGCGGGATGATGACATTTTCCCTTGTTCAGGTTTTCATAGTCAGGCGGGAACAACCGAGCCTGCCACGGACCAGTGTAAACCACGTGGAGTTCGTCGGGAATTCGGTTCTCGGAGAACCGAACCCGCTCCTCTATATATACTATATTACTATGTTACTGTAGTATACAGAACACCACAATGCAATGAGCAGTGATAGTGAGCACTGATGAGGATACTAGAACTGACACTGAGCAGCAAGATGCAGCACTGGACTATTAGTAATGTACTGTAGTATGCTGAGCACCACAATGCAGCACAAGACAATGAGCAGTGATACTGAGCACTGATGAGGATACTACTGAGAACTGACACTGAGCAGGAGAGACACACTACTAGTATTACTGAGCAGCAATAAGTAACCACTGATACTGAGCACTGATATTGAGATTTCCACTGAGAGAACATAGCCACGTCCTCTCCGCTCTCTCTTCAATGCACGAGTAAAAATGGCAGCAACGCGCAGCTCTTTATATGGAATCCGAATCTCGCAAGAATCCGACAGCGGGATGATGACATTTTCCCTTGTTCAGGTTTTCCGAGTCAGGCGGGAACAACCGAGCCTGCCTCGGACCAGTGTAAACCACGTGGAGTTCGTGGGGAATTCGGTTCTCGGAGAACCGAACCCGCTCCTCTCTACCTTATACCCATCAATTTTTTTATTTTCAATCTAAGCCCCTGCAGTTTTCTGTAAGCATCTGCTTCGCTATGATGATCAACAAGTCACAAGGGCAAACACTCAGGGCTTGAGGCGTAGATCTTAGGACCAGCTGCTACAAGCATGGCAGAGGTGTCACTATCACTGGTGACACCCAGAAAGGTAGCGAGGGAGATTGTAATGCAGTGCGCGCAGATAAACAGCGCAATGGTAAAAAGGAGGCATGGTTTCATAGGTAGGGGCGTGGCCTGGTGGCCTGAATCTACATTTTGTTGCTCCGGGTGTCCCGGGGGTTGGGGGCTGCACCCGGGGACTAGTGTGTGAGCTGTGCTGGCTCCTGCACAGTGACAGGGCATGGCCACCCAGCATGACGCCTCCCTTCTTGACCATGCTGTAATTGCAGTCGCACTGCAGTTCAGCGTGATCATAAAAAATGGTGTAGGCTCCTGCTGGTGCAGGCTGTAGAGAAAAGCTGCTGTGACCACGCCCCCTGTGTCTCCTCCGTTGCAGACCCCATTTTGAAGCCTTGCCCCCGGACTAAGAGAAAAGTATGCCCTTGCGCACTATCCTGACTTCTCCTCCCGTCTGCTTAATTTGTGCCTTCCAACGCACAATGCGAACAACAGGTGGTGCTGCAGGGCCCACACCCTTTTACTTGCCTTACAGAACAGCTCTGGAGCTGTTACAGTGCCCAGCTGCTGCAAGAAATCAGCTTGAATGCTTCAGGGGATGGGGCATGGCCAACATGAGCCCCACACCAAAGGAGGGTGGTGGTGTTTAATGCGAACTAGGGGTCATCCAAGCACTGCAAAAGGCCGCCATGCCCTGCATGCCCCTTTTCTCTTTTCATATGCAGATGAGGGTTCCAGTCAACTTTGGCCCACTGCTTGGATAACATCACCGTATGCAAATCCGTCTGCTGCAGACCTTCCCCAAGGAGTGCTTGTACTAGTTGTTGCATATGGTTTGATATTTGATGGTGCTTCAGTATTAGGCAGCCTTCCGCCCTCCCATGTTCATCTGAAAAGATGTGGTCTCCCTGCAGTTGTTGTCCCCAGATGAGAGTTCCCTTGTGCTGCCTCAGTTGAATCTCCTTTACTTGACAGAGATGTGCCTGAGCAGCGGCCCTCACCAGCCCTATCCCAAATCATACTTATTTTGCATAGGAGATACCATGGTCATGAAGATTGTTCTCCCAGGGTGAGGTTCATTCATTGCATTCTGGGTATGCTGACCCCTGTGATTTTCCCAAATGTGGGAAACTCGACTGCATTATTTGTGGTAGTGGGGGACTGTGTTTGTGCTTTCCTCTGGTCAGCTCTGGTAAAAGTCAAATTTCTTTGTCTCAGATCTTCCTCTAGCCTTGTTCTTCTTTCGAGAGTTCCCTTGTGCTGCCTCAGTTGGATCTCTTTCACTTGACAGGGGGGTGCCCGAACAGCGACCCTCCCCAGCTCTAGCCCAACTCCTACTTACCTGCCAGGTGAGATACTATGATCATGAAGGTGCTTCTCCCAGGGCAAGGCTCACCCATTGCACTCTGGGTGTGCTGCCCCTGCGATTTCCCCAAATGTGGGAAACTTGACTGCATAATTTGTGTTTCCCCTGGTCGGCTCTCGTATAATTCAGATCTCTTTGTCTCAGGTCTCTCTCCAGCCTAGTTTGCTGTCTGTTTCCACTTCTCTTTTCTTCAACCGCTCCCTTCTATACCCTTGTGCACTATCCTGACTTCTCCTCCCGTCTGCTTACTTTGTGCCTTCCAATGCACAATGCAAACTACAGGTAGTGCTGCAGGGCCCACACCCTTTTACTTGCCTTACAGAGCAGCTCTGGAGCTGTTACAGTGCCCAGCTGCTGCAAGAAATCAGCTTGAATGCTTCAGGGGATGGGGCATGGCCAACATGAGCCCCACACCAAAGGAGGGTGGAGGTGTTTAATGCGAACTAGGGGTCATCCAAGCACCACAAAAGGCCGCCATGCCCTGCACGCCCCTTTTCTCTTTTCATATGCAGATGAGGGTTGAAGCCAACTTTGACCCACTGCTTGGATGACATCACCGTATGCAAATCCGTCTTCTGCAGAACTTCCCCCAGGAATGCTTGCACTAGTTGTTGCATTTGGTTTGTTGTTTGGGGGTGCTTCAGTATTAGGCAGCCTTCTGCCCTCCCATGTTCATCTGAAAATATGTGTTCTCCCTGCAGTTGTTGTCCCCAGATGAGAGTTCCCTTGTGCTGCCTCAGTTGAATCTCCTTTACTTGACAGAGATGTGCATGAGCAGCGGCCCTCCCCAGCCCTATTCCAAATCATACTTATTTTGCATAGGAGATACCATGGTCATGAAGATTGTTCTCCCAGGGTGAGGTTCATTCATTGCATTTTGGGTATGCTGACCCCTGTGATTTCCCCAAATGTGGGAAACTTGACTGCATTATTTGTGGTAGTGGGGGACTGTGTTTGTGCTTTCCTCTGGTCAGCTCTGGTAAAAGTCAGATTTCTTTGTCTCAGATTTTCCTCTAGCCTTGTTCTTCTTTCGAGAGTTCCATTGTGCTGCCTCAGTTGGATCTCCTTCACTTGACAGGGGGGTACCCGAGCAGCGACCCTCCCCAGCTCTAGCCCAACTCCTACTTACCTGCCAGGTGAGATACTATGATCATGAAGGTGCTTCTCCCAGGGCAAGGCTCACCCATTGCACTCTGGGTGTGCTGCCCCTGCGATTTCCCCAAATGTGGGAAACTTGACTGCATAATTTGTGTTTCCCCTGGTCGGCTCTCGTATAATTCAGATCTATTTGTCTCAGGTCTCTCTCCAGCCTAGTTTGCTGTCTGTTTCCACTTCTCTTTTCTTCAGCCGCTCCCTTCTATACCCTTGTGCACTATCCTGACTTCTCCTCCCGTCTGCTTACTTTGTGCCTTCCAATGCACAATGCAAACTACAGGTAGTGCTGCAGGGCCCACACCCTTTTACTTGCCTTACAGAGCAGCTCTGGAGCTGTTACAGTGCCCAGCTGCTGCAAGAAATCAGCTTGAATGCTTCAGGGGATGGGGCATGGCCAACATGAGCCCCACACCAAAGGAGGGGGGAGGTGTTTAATGCGAACTAGGGGTCATCCAAGCACTGCAAAAGGCCGCCATGCCCTGCATGCCCCTTTTCTCTTTTCATATGCAGATGAGGGTTCCAGTCAACTTTGGCCCACTGCTTGGATAACATCACCGTATGCAAATCCGTCTGCTGCAGACCTTCCCCCAGGAGTGCTTGTACTAGTTGTTGCATATGGTTTGATATTTGATGGTGCTTCAGTATTAGGCAGCCTTCCGCCCTCCCATGTTCATCTGAAAAGATGTGGTCTCCCTGCAGTTGTTGTCCCCAGATGAGAGTTCACTTGTGCTGCCTCAGTTGAATCTCCTTTACTTGACAGAGATGTGCCTGAGCAGCTGCCCTCACCAGCCCTATCCCAAATCATACTTATTTTGCATAGGAGATACCATGGTCATGAAGATTGTTCTCCCAGGGTGAGGTTCATTCATTGCATTCTGGGTATGCTGACCCCTGTGATTTTCCCAAATGTGGGAAACTCGACTGCATTATTTGTGGTAGTGGGGGACTGTGTTTGTGCTTTCCTCTGGTCAGCTCTGGTAAAAGTCAGATTTCTTTGTCTCAGATCTTCCTCTAGCCTTGTTCTTCTTTCGAGAGTTCCCTTGTGCTGCCTCAGTTGGATCTCTTTCACTTGACAGGGGGGTGCCCGAACAGCGACCCTCCCCAGCTCTAGCCCAACTCCTACTTACCTGCCAGGTGAGATACTATGATCATGAAGGTGCTTCTCCCAGGGCAAGGCTCACCCATTGCACTCTGGGTGTGCTGCCCCTGCGATTTCCCCAAATGTGGGAAACTTGACTGCATAATTTGTGTTTCCCCTGGTCGGCTCTCGTATAATTCAGATCTCTTTGTCTCAGGTCTCTCTCCAGCCTAGTTTGCTGTCTGTTTCCACTTCTCTTTTCTTCAACCGCTCCCTTCTATACCCTTGTGCACTATCCTGACTTCTCCTCCCGTCTGCTTACTTTGTGCCTTCCAATGCACAATGCAAACTACAGGTAGTGCTGCAGGGCCCACACCCTTTTACTTGCCTTACAGAGCAGCTCTGGAGCTGTTACAGTGCCCAGCTGCTGCAAGAAATCAGCTTGAATGCTTCAGGGGATGGGGCATGGCCAACATGAGCCCCACACCAAAGGAGGGTGGAGGTGTTTAATGCGAACTAGGGGTCATCCAAGCACCGCAAAAGGCCGCCATGCCCTGCACGCCCCTTTTCTCTTTTCAAATGCAGATGAGGGTTGAAGCCAACTTTGACCCACTGCTTGGATGACATCACCGTATGCAAATCCGTCTTCTGCAGAACTTCCCCCAGGAATGCTTGCACTAGTTGTTGCATTTGGTTTGTTGTTTGGGGGTGCTTCAGTATTAGGCAGCCTTCTGCCCTCCCATGTTCATCTGAAAATATGTGTTCTCCCTGCAGTTGTTGTCCCCAGATGAGAGTTCCCTTGTGCTGCCTCAGTTGAATCTCCTTTACTTGACAGAGATGTGCATGAGCAGCGGCCCTCCCCAGCCCTATTCCAAATCATACTTATTTTGCATAGGAGATACCATGGTCATGAAGATTGTTCTCCCAGGGTGAGGTTCATTCATTGCATTTTGGGTATGCTGACCCCTGTGATTTCCCCAAATGTGGGAAACTTGACTGCATTATTTGTGGTAGTGGGGGACTGTGTTTGTGCTTTCCTCTGGTCAGCTCTGGTAAAAGTCAGATTTCTTTGTCTCAGATTTTCCTCTAGCCTTGTTCTTCTTTCGAGAGTTCCATTGTGCTGCCTCAGTTGGATCTCCTTCACTTGACAGGGGGGTACCCGAGCAGCGACCCTCCCCAGCTCTAGCCCAACTCCTACTTACCTGCCAGGTGAGATACTATGATCATGAAGGTGCTTCTCCCAGGGCAAGGCTCACCCATTGCACTCTGGGTGTGCTGCCCCTGCGATTTCCCCAAATGTGGGAAACTTGACTGCATAATTTGTGTTTCCCCTGGTCGGCTCTCGTATAATTCAGATCTATTTGTCTCAGGTCTCTCTCCAGCCTAGTTTGCTGTCTGTTTCCACTTCTCTTTTCTTCAGCCGCTCCCTTCTATACCCTTGTGCACTATCCTGACTTCTCCTCCCGTCTGCTTACTTTGTGCCTTCCAATGCACAATGCAAACTACAGGTAGTGCTGCAGGGCCCACACCCTTTTACTTGCCTTACAGAGCAGCTCTGGAGCTGTTACAGTGCCCAGCTGCTGCAAGAAATCAGCTTGAATGCTTCAGGGGATGGGGCATGGCCAACATGAGCCCCACACCAAAGGAGGGGGGAGGTGTTTAATGCGAACTAGGGGTCATCCAAGCACTGCAAAAGGCCGCCATGCCCTGCATGCCCCTTTTCTCTTTTCATATGCAGATGAGGGTTCCAGTCAACTTTGGCCCACTGCTTGGATAACATCACCGTATGCAAATCCGTCTGCTGCAGACCTTCCCCCAGGAGTGCTTGTACTAGTTGTTGCATATGGTTTGATATTTGATGGTGCTTCAGTATTAGGCAGCCTTCCGCCCTCCCATGTTCATCTGAAAAGATGTGGTCTCCCTGCAGTTGTTGTCCCCAGATGAGAGTTCACTTGTGCTGCCTCAGTTGAATCTCCTTTACTTGACAGAGATGTGCCTGAGCAGCTGCCCTCACCAGCCCTATCCCAAATCATACTTATTTTGCATAGGAGATACCATGGTCATGAAGATTGTTCTCCCAGGGTGAGGTTCATTCATTGCATTCTGGGTATGCTGACCCCTGTGATTTTCCCAAATGTGGGAAACTCGACTGCATTATTTGTGGTAGTGGGGGACTGTGTTTGTGCTTTCCTCTGGTCAGCTCTGGTAAAAGTCAGATTTCTTTGTCTCAGATCTTCCTCTAGCCTTGTTCTTCTTTCGAGAGTTCCCTGGTGCTGCCTCAGTTGGATCTCCTTCACTTCACAGGGGGGAACCCGAGCAGCGACCCTCCCCAGCTCTAGCCCAACTCCTACTTACCTGCCAGGTGAGATACTATGATCATGAAGGTGCTTCTCCCAGGGCAAGGCTCAACCATTGCACTCTGGGTGTGCTGCTCCTGCGATTTCCCCAAATGTGGGAAACTTGACTGCATAATTTGTGTTTCCCCTCGTCGGCTCTCGTATAATTCAGATCTCTTTGTCTCAGGTCTCTCTCCAGCCTAGTTTGCTGTCTGTTTCCACTTCTCTTTTCTTCAGCCGCTCCCTTCTATACCCTTGTGCACTATCCTGACTTCTCCTCCCGTCTGCTTACTTTGTGCCTTCCAATGCACAATGCAAACTACAGGTAGTGCTGCAGGGCCCACACCCTTTTACTTGCCTTACAGAGCAGCTCTGGAGCTGTTACAGTGCCCAGCTGCTGCAAGAAATCAGCTTGAATGCTTCAGGGGCTGGGGCATAGCCAACATGAGCCCCACACCAAAGGAGGGTGGAGGTGTTTAATGCAAACTAGGGGTCAGCCAAGCGCCGCAAAAGGCCACCATGCCCTGCACGCCCCTTTTCTCTTTTCATATGCAGACGAGGGTTGAAGCCAACTTTGACCCACTGCTTGGATGACATCACCATATGCAAATCCATCTGCGGCAGGCCTTCCCCCAGGAATGCTTGCACTAGTTGTTGCATTTGGTTTGTTGTTTGGGGGTGCTTCAGTATTAGGCAGCCTTCTGCCCTCCCATGTTCATCTTCAGGGGATGGGGCATGGCCAACATGAGCCCCACACCAAAGGAGGGTGGAGGTGTTTAATGCGAACTAGGGGTCATCCAAGCACCGCAAAAGGCCGCCATGCCCTGCACGCCCCTTTTCTCTTTTCATATGCAGATGAGGGTTGAAGCCAACTTTGACCCACTGCTTGGATGACATCACCGTATGCAAATCCGTCTTCTGCAGAACTTCACTTGACAGGGGGGTGCCCGAGCAGCGACCCTCCCCATCTCTAGCCCAACTCCTACTTACCTGCCAGGTGAGATACTATGATCAGGAAGGTGCTTCTCCCAGGGCAAGGCTCACCCATTGCACTCTGGGTGTGCTGCTCCTACGATTTCCCCAAATGTGGGACACTTGACTGCATAATTTGTGTTTCCTCTAGTCGGCTACTCGTATAATTCAGATCTCTTTGTCTCAGGTCTCTCTCCAGCCTAGTTTGCTGTCTGTTTCCACTTCTCTTTTTTTGAGCCGCTGCCTTCTATGCCCTTGTGCACTCTCCTGACTTCTCCTGTCTGCTTACTTTGTGCCTTCCAACGCACAATGCAAACTACAGGTAGTGCTGCAGGGCCCACACCCTTTTACTTGCCTTTCAGAGCAGCTCTGGAGCTGTTACAGTGCCCAGCTGCTGCAAGAAATCAGCTTGAATGCTTCAGGGGCTGGGGCATAGCCAACATGAGCCCCACACCGACGGAGGGTGGAGGTGTTTAATGCGAACTAAGGGTCATCCAAGCGCCGCAAAAGGCCGCCATGCCCTGCATACCCCTTTTCTCTTTTCATATGCAGATGAGGGTTCCAGCCAACTTTGGCCCACTGCTTGGATGACATCACCGTATGCAAATCCGTCTTCTGCAGACCTTCCCCCAGGAATGCTTGTACTAGTTGTTGCATTTGGTTTGTTGTTTGGGGTGCTTCAGTATTAGGCAGCCTTCAGCTCTCCCATGTTCATCTGAAAATATGTGTTCTCCCTGCAGTTGTTGTCCCCAGATGAGAGTACCCTTGTGCTGCCTCAGTTGAATCTCCTTTACTTGAAAGAGATGTGCCTGAGCAGCGGCCCTCCCCAGCCCTATCCCAAATCATACTTATTTTGCATAGGAGATACCATGGTCATGAAGATTGTTCTCCCAGGGTGAGGTTCATTCATTGCATTCTGGGTATGCTGACCCCTGTGATTTCCCCAAATGTGGGAAACTCGACTGCATTATTTGTGGTAGTGGGGGACTGTGTTTGTGCTTTCCTCTGGTCAGCTCTGGTAAAAGTCAGATTTCTTTGTCTCAGATCTTCCTCTAGCCTTGTTCTTTTTTTGAGAGTTTCCTTGTGCTGCCTCAGTTGGATCTCCTTCACTTGACAGGGGGGTGCCCGAGCAGCGACCCTCCCCAGCTCAAGCCCAACTCCTACTTACCTGCCAAGTGAGATACTATGATCAGGAAGGTGCTTCTACCAGGGCAAGGCTCACCCATTGCACTCTGGGTGTGCTGCTCCTACGATTTCCCCAAATGTGGGACACTTGACTGCATAATTTGTGTTTCCTCTGGTCGGCTACTCGTATAATTCAGATCTCTTTGTCTCAGGTCTCTCTCCAGCCTAGTTTGCTGTCTGTTTCCACTTCTCTTTTCTTGAGCCCCTGCCTTCTATGCCCTTGTGCACTCTCCTGACTTCTCCTGTCTGCTTACTTTGTGCCTTCCAACGCACAATGCAAACTACAGGTAGTGCTGCAGGGCCAACACCCTTTTACTTGCCTTACAGAGCAGCTCTGGAGCTGTTACAGTGCCCAGCTGCTGCAAGAAATCAGCTTGAATGCTTCAGGGGCTGGGGCATAGCCAACATGAGCAGCAAGATGCAGCACTGGACTATTAGTAATGTACTGTTGTATGCTGAGCACCACAATGCAGCACAAGACAATGAGCAGTGATACTGAGCACTGATGAGGATACTACTGAGAACTGACACTGAGCAGGAGAGACACACTACTAGTATTACTGAGCAGCAATAAGTAACCACTGATACTGGGCACTGATATTGAGATTTCCACTGAGAGAACATAGCCACGTCCTCTCCGCTCTCTCTTCAATGCACGAGTAAAAATGGCGGCAACGCACAGCTCTTTATATGGAATCCGAATCTCGCGAGAATCCGACAGCGGGATGATGACATTTTCCCTTGTTCAGGTTTTCCGAGTCAGGCGGGAACAACCGAGCCTGCCACGGACCAGTGTAAACCACGTGGAGTTCGTCGGGAATTCGGTTCTCGGAGAACCGAACCCGCTCCTCTATATATACTATATTACTATGTTACTGTAGTATACAGAACACCACAATGCAATGAGCAGTGATAGTGAGCACTGATGAGGATACTAGAACTGACACTGAGCAGCAAGATGCAGCACTGGACTATTAGTAATGTACTGTAGTATGCTGAGCACCACAATGCAGCACAAGACAATGAGCAGTGATACTGAGCACTGATGAGGATACTACTGAGAACTGACACTGAGCAGGAGAGACACACTACTAGTATTACTGAGCAGCAATAAGTAACCACTGATACTGAGCACTGATATTGAGATTTCCACTGAGAGAACATAGCCACGTCCTCTCCGCTCTCTCTTCAATGCACGAGTAAAAATGGCAGCAATGCGCAGCTCTTTATATGGAATCCGAATCTCGCAAGAATCCGACAGCGGGATGATGACATTTTCCCTTGTTCAGGTTTTCCGAGTCAGGCGGGAACAACCGAGCCTGCCTCGGACCAGTGTAAACCACGTGGAGTTCGTGGGGAATTCGGTTCTCGGAGAACCGAACCCGCTCCTCTCTACCTTATACCCATCAATTTTTTTATTTTCAATCTAAGCCCCTGCAGTTTTCTGTAAGCATCTGCTTCGCTATGATGATCAACAAGTCACAAGGGCAAACACTCAGGGCTTGAGGCGTAGATCTTAGGACCAGCTGCTACAAGCATGGCAGAGGTGTCACTATCACTGGTGACACCCAGAAAGGTGGCGAGGGAGATTGTAATGCAGTGCGCGCAGATAAACAGCGCAATGGTAAAAAGGAGGCATGGTTTCATAGGTAGGGGCGTGGCCTGGTGGCCTGAATCTACATTTTGTTGCTCCGGGTGTCCCGGGGGTTGGGGGCTGCACCCGGGGACTAGTGTGTGAGCTGTGCTGGCTCCTGCACAGTGACAGGGCATGGCCACCCAGCATGACGCCTCCCTTCTTGACCATGCTGTAATTGCAGTCGTACTGCAGTTCAGCGTGATCATAAAAAATGGTGTAGGCTCCTGCTGGTGCAGGCTGTAGAGAAAAGCTGCTGTGACCACGCCCCCTGTGTCTCCTCCGTTGCAGACCCCATTTTGAAGCCTTGCCCCCGGACTAAGAGAAAAGTATGCCCTTGCGCACTATCCTGACTTCTCCTCCCGTCTGCTTAATTTGTGCCTTCCAACGCACAATGCGAACAACAGGTGGTGCTGCAGGGCCCACACCCTTTTACTTGCCTTACAGAACAGCTCTGGAGCTGTTACAGTGCCCAGCTGCTGCAAGAAATCAGCTTGAATGCTTCAGGGGATGGGGCATGGCCAACATGAGCCCCACACCAAAGGAGGGTGGGGGTGTTTAATGCGAACTAGGGGTCATCCAAGCACTGCAAAAGGCCGCCATGCCCTGCATGCCCCTTTTCTCTTTTCATATGCAGATGAGGGTTCCAGTCAACTTTGGCCCACTGCTTGGATAACATCACCGTATGCAAATCCGTCTGCTGCAGACCTTCCCCAAGGAGTGCTTGTACTAGTTGTTGCATATGGTTTGATATTTGATGGTGCTTCAGTATTAGGCAGCCTTCCGCCCTCCCATGTTCATCTGAAAAGATGTGGTCTCCCTGCAGTTGTTGTCCCCAGATGAGAGTTCCCTTGTGCTGCCTCAGTTGAATCTCCTTTACTTGACAGAGATGTGCCTGAGCAGCGGCCCTCACCAGCCCTATCCCAAATCATACTTATTTTGCATAGGAGATACCATGGTCATGAAGATTGTTCTCCCAGGGTGAGGTTCATTCATTGCATTCTGGGTATGCTGACCCCTGTGATTTTCCCAAATGTGGGAAACTCGACTGCATTATTTGTGGTAGTGGGGGACTGTGTTTGTGCTTTCCTCTGGTCAGCTCTGGTAAAAGTCAGATTTCTTTGTCTCAGATCTTCCTCTAGCCTTGTTCTTCTTTCGAGAGTTCCCTTGTGCTGCCTCAGTTGGATCTCTTTCACTTGACAGGGGGGTGCCCGAACAGCGACCCTCCCCAGCTCTAGCCCAACTCCTACTTACCTGCCAGGTGAGATACTATGATCATGAAGGTGCTTCTCCCAGGGCAAGGCTCACCCATTGCACTCTGGGTGTGCTGCCCCTGCGATTTCCCCAAATGTGGGAAACTTGACTGCATAATTTGTGTTTCCCCTGGTCGGCTCTCGTATAATTCAGATCTCTTTGTCTCAGGTCTCTCTCCAGCCTAGTTTGCTGTCTGTTTCCACTTCTCTTTTCTTCAACCGCTCCCTTCTATACCCTTGTGCACTATCCTGACTTCTCCTCCCGTCTGCTTACTTTGTGCCTTCCAATGCACAATGCAAACTACAGGTAGTGCTGCAGGGCCCACACCCTTTTACTTGCCTTACAGAGCAGCTCTGGAGCTGTTACAGTGCCCAGCTGCTGCAAGAAATCAGCTTGAATGCTTCAGGGGATGGGGCATGGCCAACATGAGCCCCACACCAAAGGAGGGTGGAGGTGTTTAATGCGAACTAGGGGTCATCCAAGCACCGCAAAAGGCCGCCATGCCCTGCACGCCCCTTTTCTCTTTTCATATGCAGATGAGGGTTGAAGCCAACTTTGACCCACTGCTTGGATGACATCACCGTATGCAAATCCGTCTTCTGCAGAACTTCCCCCAGGAATGCTTGCACTAGTTGTTGCATTTGGTTTGTTGTTTGGGGGTGCTTCAGTATTAGGCAGCCTTCTGCCCTCCCATGTTCATCTGAAAATATGTGTTCTCCCTGCAGTTGTTGTCCCCAGATGAGAGTTCCCTTGTGCTGCCTCAGTTGAATCTCCTTTACTTGACAGAGATGTGCATGAGCAGCGGCCCTCCCCAGCCCTATTCCAAATCATACTTATTTTGCATAGGAGATACCATGGTCATGAAGATTGTTCTCCCAGGGTGAGGTTCATTCATTGCATTTTGGGTATGCTGACCCCTGTGATTTCCCCAAATGTGGGAAACTTGACTGCATTATTTGTGGTAGTGGGGGACTGTGTTTGTGCTTTCCTCTGGTCAGCTCTGGTAAAAGTCAGATTTCTTTGTCTCAGATTTTCCTCTAGCCTTGTTCTTCTTTCGAGAGTTCCATTGTGCTGCCTCAGTTGGATCTCCTTCACTTGACAGGGGGGTACCCGAGCAGCGACCCTCCCCAGCTCTAGCCCAACTCCTACTTACCTGCCAGGTGAGATACTATGATCATGAAGGTGCTTCTCCCAGGGCAAGGCTCACCCATTGCACTCTGGGTGTGCTGCCCCTGCGATTTCCCCAAATGTGGGAAACTTGACTGCATAATTTGTGTTTCCCCTGGTCGGCTCTCGTATAATTCAGATCTATTTGTCTCAGGTCTCTCTCCAGCCTAGTTTGCTGTCTGTTTCCACTTCTCTTTTCTTCAGCCGCTCCCTTCTATACCCTTGTGCACTATCCTGACTTCTCCTCCCGTCTGCTTACTTTGTGCCTTCCAATGCACAATGCAAACTACAGGTAGTGCTGCAGGGCCCACACCCTTTTACTTGCCTTACAGAGCAGCTCTGGAGCTGTTACAGTGCCCAGCTGCTGCAAGAAATCAGCTTGAATGCTTCAGGGGATGGGGCATGGCCAACATGAGCCCCACACCAAAGGAGGGGGGAGGTGTTTAATGCGAACTAGGGGTCATCCAAGCACTGCGAAAGGCCGCCATGCCCTGCATGCCCCTTTTCTCTTTTCATATGCAGATGAGGGTTCCAGTCAACTTTGGCCCACTGCTTGGATAACATCACCGTATGCAAATCCGTCTGCTGCAGACCTTCCCCCAGGAGTGCTTGTACTAGTTGTTGCATATGGTTTGATATTTGATGGTGCTTCAGTATTAGGCAGCCTTCCGCCCTCCCATGTTCATCTGAAAAGATGTGGTCTCCCTGCAGTTGTTGTCCCCAGATGAGAGTTCACTTGTGCTGCCTCAGTTGAATCTCCTTTACTTGACAGAGATGTGCCTGAGCAGCTGCCCTCACCAGCCCTATCCCAAATCATACTTATTTTGCATAGGAGATACCATGGTCATGAAGATTGTTCTCCCAGGGTGAGGTTCATTCATTGCATTCTGGGTATGCTGACCCCTGTGATTTTCCCAAATGTGGGAAACTCGACTGCATTATTTGTGGTAGTGGGGGACTGTGTTTGTGCTTTCCTCTGGTCAGCTCTGGTAAAAGTCAGATTTCTTTGTCTCAGATCTTCCTCTAGCCATGTTCTTCTTTCGAGAGTTCCCTGGTGCTGCCTCAGTTGGATCTCCTTCACTTCACAGGGGGGAACCCGAGCAGCGACCCTCCCCAGCATTAGCCCAACTCCTACTTACCTGCCAGGTGAGATACTATGATCATGAAGGTGCTTCTCCCAGGGCAAGGCTCAACCATTGCACTCTGGGTGTGCTGCTCCTGCGATTTCCCCAAATGTGGGAAACTTGACTGCATAATTTGTGTTTCCCCTCGTCGGCTCTCGTATAATTCAGATCTCTTTGTCTCAGGTCTCTCTCCAGCCTAGTTTGCTGTCTGTTTCCACTTTTCTTTTCTTCAGCCGCTCCCTTCTATACCCTTGTGCACTATCCTGACTTCTCCTCCCGTCTGCTTACTTTGTGCCTTCCAATGCACAATGCAAACTACAGGTAGTGCTGCAGGGCCCACACCCTTTTACTTGCCTTACAGAGCAGCTCTGGAGCTGTTACAGTGCCCAGCTGCTGCAAGAAATCAGCTTGAATGCTTCAGGGGCTGGGGCATAGCCAACATGAGCCCCACACCAAAGGAGGGTGGAGGTGTTTAATGCAAACTAGGGGTCAGCCAAGCGCCGCAAAAGGCCACCATGCCCTGCACGCCCCTTTTCTCTTTTCATATGCAGACGAGGGTTGAAGCCAACTTTGACCCACTGCTTGGATGACATCACCATATGCAAATCCATCTGCGGCAGGCCTTCCCCCAGGAATGCTTGCACTAGTTGTTGCATTTGGTTTGTTGTTTGGGGGTGCTTCAGTATTAGGCAGCCTTCTGCCCTCCCATGTTCATCTGAAAATATATGTTCTCCCTGCAGTTGTTGTCCCAAGATGAGAGTTCCCTTGTGCTGCCTCAGTTGAATCTCCTTTACTTGACAGAGATGTGCATGAGCAGCGGCCCTCCCCAGCCCTATTCCAAATCATACTTATTTTGCATAGGAGATACCATGGTCATGAAGATTTTTCTCCCAGGGTGAGGTTCATTCATTGCATTTTGGGTATGCTGACCCCTGTGATTTCCCCAAATGTGGGAAACTTGACTGCATTATTTGTGGTAGTGGGAGACTGTGTTTGTGCTTTCCTCTGGTCAGCTCTGGTAAAAGTCAGATTTCTTTGTCTCAGATTTTCCTTTAGCCTTGTTCTTTTTTCGAGAGTTCCCTTGTGCTGCCTCAGTTGGATCTCCTTCACTTTACAGGGGGGTACCCGAGCAGCGACCCTCCCCAGCTCTAGCCCAACTCCTACTTACCTGCCAGGTGAGATACTATGATCATGAAGGTGCTTCTCCCAGGGCAAGGCTCACCCATTGTACTCTGGGTGTGCTGCTCCTGCGATTTCCCCAAATGTGGGAAACTTGACTGCATAATTTGTGTTTCCCCTGGTCGGCTCTCGTATAATTCAGATCTCTTTGTCTCAGGTCTCTCTCCAGCCTAGTTTGCTGTCTGTTTCCACTTCTCTTTTCTTCAGCCGCTCCCTTTTATACCCTTGTGCACTATCCTGACTTCTCCTCCCGTCTGCTTACTTTGTGCCTTCCAATGCACAATGCAAACTACAGGTAGTGCTGCAGGGCCCACACCCTTTTACTTGCCTTACAGAGCAGCTCTGGAGCTGTTACAGTGCCCAGCTGCTGCAAGAAATCAGCTTGAATGCTTCAGGGGATGGGGCATGGCCAACATGAGCCCCACACCAAAGGAGGGTGGAGGTGTTTAATGCGAACTAGGGGTCATCCAAGCACCGCAAAAGGCCGCCATGCCCTGCACGCCCCTTTTCTCTTTTCATATGCAGATGAGGGTTGAAGCCAACTTTGACCCACTGCTTGGATGACATCACCGTATGCAAATCCGTCTTCTGCAGAACTTCCCCCAGGAATGCTTGCACTAGTTGTTGCATTTGGTTTGTTGTTTGGGGGTGCTTCAGTATTAGGCAGCCTTCTGCCCTCCCATGTTCATCTGAAAATATGTGTTCTCCCTGCAGTTGTTGTCCCCAGATGAGAGTTCCCTTGTGCTGCCTCAGTTGAATCTCCTTTACTTGACAGAGATGTGCCTGAGCAGCGGCCCTCCCCAGCTCTATCCCAAATCATACTTATTTTGCATAGGAGATACCATGGTCATGAAGATTATTCTCCCAGGGTGAGGTTCATTCATTGCATTATGGGTATGCTGACCCCTGTGATTTCCCCAAATGTGGGAAACTCGACTGCTTTATTTGTGGTAGTGGGGGACTGTGTTTGTGTTTTCCTCTGGTCAGCTCTGGTAAAAGTCAGATTTCTTTGTTCAGATCTTCCTCTAGCCTTGTTCTTCTTTCGAGAGTTCCCTTGTGCTGCCTCAGTTGGATCTCCTTCACTTGACAGGGGGGTGCCCAAGCAGAGACCCTCCCCAGCTCTAGCCCAACTCCTACTTACCTGCCAGGTGAGATACTATGATCATGAAGGTGCTTCTCCCAGGGCAAGGCTCACCCATTGCACTCTGGGTGTGCTGCCCCTGCGATTTCCCCAAATGTGGGAAACTTGACTGCATAATTTGTGTTTCCCCTGGTCGGCTCTCGTGTAATTCAGATCTCTTTGTCTCAGGTCTCTCTCCAACCTAGTTTGCTGTCTGTTTCCACTTCTCTTTTCTTCAGCCGCTCCCTTCTATACCCTTGTGCACTATCCTGACTTCTCCTCCCGTCTGCTTACTTTGTGCCTTCCAATGCACAATGCAAACTACAGGTAGTGCTGCAGGGCCCACACCCTTTTACTTGCCTTACAGAGCAGCTCTGGAGATGTTACAGTGCCCAGCTGCTGCAAGAAATCAGCTTGAATGCTTCAGGGGATGGGGCATGGCCAACATGAGCCCCACACCAAAGGAGGGTGGAGGTGTTTAATGCGAACTAGGGGTCATCCAAGCACCGCAAAAGGCCGCCATGCCCTGCACGCTCCTTTTCTCTTTTCATATGCAGATGAGGGTTGAAGCCAACTTTGACCCACTGCTTGGATAACATCACCGTATGCAAATCCGTCTTCTGCAGAACTTCCCCCAGGAATGCTTGCACTAGTTGTTGCATTTGGTTTGTTGTTTGGGGGTGCTTCAGTATTAGGCAGCCTTCTGCCCTCCCATGTTCATCTGAAAATATGTGTTCTCCCTGCAGTTGTTGTCCCCAGATGAGAGTTCCCTTGTGCTGCCTCAGTTGAATCTCCTTTACTTGACAGAGATGTGCATGAGCAGCGGCCCTCCCCAGCCCTATTCCAAATCATACTTATTTTGCATAGGAGATACCATGGTCATAAAGATTGTTCTCCCAGGGTGAGGTTCATTCATTGCATTTTGGGTATGCTGACCCCTGTGATTTCCCCAAATGTGGGAAACTTGACTGCATTATTTGTGGTAGTGGGGGACTGTGTTTGTGCTTTCCTCTGGTCAGCTCTGGTAAAAGTCAGATTTCTTTGTCTCAGATTTTCCTCTAGCCTTGTTCTTCTTTCGAGAGTTCCCTTGTGCTGCCTCAGTTGGATCTCCTTCAGTTTACAGGGGGGTACCCGAGCAGCGATCCTCCCCAGCTCTAGCCCAACTCCTACTTACCTGCCAGGTGAGATACTATGATCATGAAGGTGCTTCTCCCAGGGCAAGGCTCACCCATTGCACTCTAGGTGTGCTGCTCCTGCGATTTCCCCAAATGTGGGAAACTTGACTGCATAATTTGTGTTTCCCCTGGTCGGCTCTCGTATAATTCAGATCTCTTTGTCTCAGGTCTCTCTCCAGCCTAGTTTGCTGTCTGTTTCCACTTCTCTTTTCTTGAGCCGCTCCCTTCTATGCCCTTGCGCACTATCCTGACTTCTCCTCCTGTCTGCTTACTTTGTGCCTTCCAACGCACAATGCGAACTACAGGTAGTGCTGCAGGGCCCACACCCTTTTACTTGCCTTACAGAGCAGCTCTGGAGCTGTTACAGTGCCCAGCTGCTGCAAGAAATCAGCTTGAATGCTTCAGGGGCTGGGGCATAGCCAACATGAGCCCCACACCAAAGGAGGGTGGAGGTGTTTAATGCAAACTAGGGGTCAGCCAAGTGCCGCAAAAGGCCACCATGCCCTGCACGCCCCTTTTCTCTTTTCATATGCAGACGAGGGTTGAAGCCAACTTTGACCCACTGCTTGGATGACATCACCATATGCAAATCCATCTGCGGCAGGCCTTCCCCCAGGAATGCTTGCACTAGTTGTTGCATTTGGTTTGTTGTTTGGGGGTGCTTCAGTATTAGGCAGCTTTCTGCCCTCCCATGTTCATCTGAAAATATATGTTCTCCCTGCAGTTGTTGTCCCCAGATGAGAGTTCCCTTGTGCTGCCTCAGTTGAATCTCCTTTACTTGACAGAGATGTGCATGAGCAGCGGCCCTCCCCAGCCCTATTCCAAATCATACTTATTTTGCATAGGAGATACCATGGTCATGAAGATTTTTCTCCCAGGGTGAGGTTCATTCATTGCATTTTGGGTATGCTGACCCCTGTGATTTCCCCAAATGTGGGAAACTCAACTGCATTATTTGTGGTAGTGGGGGACTGTGTTTGTGCTTTCCTCTGGTCAGCTCTAGTAAAAGTCAGATTTCTTTGTCTCACATTTTCCTCTAGCCTTGTTCTTCTTTCGAGAGTTCCCTTGTGCTGCCTTTGTTGGATCTCCTTCACTTTACAGGGGGGTACCCGAGCAGCGACCCTCCCCAGCTCTAGCCCAACTCCTACTTACCTGCCAGGTGAGATACTATGATCATGAAGGTGCTTCTCCCAGGGCAAGGCTCACCCATTGTACTCTGGGTGTGCTGCTCCTGCGATTTCCCCAAATGTGGGAAACTTGACTGCATAATTTGTGTTTCCCCTCGTCGGCTCTCGTATAATTCAGATCTCTTTGTCTCAGGTCTCTCTCCAGCCTAGTTTGCTGTCTGTTTCCACTTCTCTTTTCTTCAGCCGCTCCCTTCTATACCCTTGTGCACTATCCTGACTTCTCCTCCCGTCTGCTTACTTTGTGCCTTCCAATGCACAATGCAAACTACAGGTAGTGCTGCAGGGCCCACACCCTTTTACTTGCCTTACAGAGCAGCTCTGGAGCTGTTACAGTGCCCAGCTGCTGCAAGAAATCAGCTTGAATGCTTCAGGGGCTGGGGCATAGCCAACATCAGCCCCACACCGAAGGAGGGTGGAGGTGTTTAATGCAAACTAGGGGTCAGTCAAGCGCCGCAAAAGGCCACCATGCCCTGCACGCCCCTTTTCTGTTTTCATATGCAGATGAGGGTTGAAGCCAACTTTGACCCACTGCTTGGATGACATCACCATATGCAAATCCATCTGCGGCAGGCCTTCCCCCAGGAATGCTTGCACTAGTTGTTGCATTTGGTTTGTTGTTTGGGGGTGCTTCAGTATTAGGCAGCCTTCTGCTGCACCCTGCTTTGGTGTGGGGCTCATGTTGGCCATGCCCCATCCCCTGAAGCTTTCAAGCAGATTTCTTGCAGCAGCTGGGCACTGTAACAGCTCAAGAGCTGCTCTGTAAGGCAAGTAAAAGGGTGTGGGCCCTGCAGCACTACCTGTAGTTTGCATTGTGCATTGGAAGGCACAAAGTAAGCAGACGGGAGGAGAAGTCAGGATAGTGCACAAGGGTATAGAAGGGAGCGGCTGAAGAAAAGAGAAGTGGAAACAGAAAGCAAACTAGGCTGGAGAGAGATCTGAGACAAAGAGATCTGAATTATACGATAGCCGACCAGGGGAAACACAAATTATGCAGTCAAGTTTCCCACATTTGGGGAAATCGCAGGGGCAGCACACCCAGAGTGCAATGGGTGAGCCTTGCCCTGGGAGAAGCACCTTCATGATCATAGTATCTCACCTGGCAGGTAAGTATGAGTTGGGCTAGAGCTGGGGAGGGTCGCTGCTCGGGCACCTCCCTGTTAAGTGAAGGAGATCCAACTGAGGCAGCACAAGGGAACTCTCAAAAGAAGAACAAGGCTAGAGGAAGATCTGAAACAAAGAAATCTGACTTTTACCAGAGCTGACCAGAAGAAAACACAAACACAGTCCCCCACTACCACAAATAAAGCAGTCGAGGTGAGGTTCATTCATTGCATTTTGGGTATGCTGACCCCTGTGATTTCCCCAAATGTGGGAAACTCGACTGCTTTATTTGTGGTAGTGGGGGACTGTGTTTGTGTTTTCTTCTGGTCAGCTCTGGTAAAAGTCAGATTTCTTTGTTTCAGATCTTCCTCTAGCCTTGTTCTTCTTTTGAGAGTTCCCTTGTGCTGCCTCAGTTGGATCTCCTTCACTTAACAGGGGGGTGCCCGAGCAGCGACCCTCCCCAGCTCTAGCCCAACTCCTACTTACCTGCCAGGTGAGATACTATGATCATGAAGGTGCTTCTCCCAGGGCAAGGCTCACCCATTGCACTCTGGGTGTGCAGTCCCTGCGATTTCCCCAAATGTGGGAAACTTGACTGCATAATTTGTGTTTCCCCTGGTCGGCTCTCGTATAATTCAGATCTCTTTGTCTCAGATCTCTCTCCAGCCTAGTTTGCTGTCTGTTTCCACATCTCTTTTCTTCAGCCGCTCCCTTCTATACCCTTGTGCACTATCCTGACTTCTCCTCCCGTCTGCTTACTTTGTGCCTTCCAATGCACAATGCAAACTACAGGTAGTGCTGCAGGGCCCACACCCTTTTACTTGCCTTACAGAGCAGCTCTGGAGCTGTTACAGTGCCCAGCTGCTGCAAGAAATCTGCTTGAATGCTTCAGGGGATGGGACATGGCCAACATGAGCCCCACACCAAAGGAGGGTGGAGCAGAAGGCTGACTAATACTGAAGCACCCCCAAACAACAAACCAAATGCAACAACTAGTGCAAGCATTCCTGGGGGAAGGCCTGCCGCAGATGGATTTGCATATGGTGATGTCATCCAAGCAGTGGGTCAAAGTTGGCTTCAACCCTCGTCTGCATATGAAAACAGAAAAGGGGCGTGCAGGGCATGGTGGCCTTTTGCGGCGCTTGACCGACCCCTAGTTTGCATTAAACACCTCCACCCTCCTTCGGTGTGGGGCTCATGTTGGCTATGCCCCAGCCCCTGAAGCATTCAAGCTGATTTCTTGCAGCAGCTGGGCACTGTAACAGCTCCAGAGCTGCTCTGTAAGGCAAGTAAAAGGGTGTGGGCCCTGCAGCACTACCTGTAGTTTGCATTGTGCATTGGAAGGCACAAAGTAAGCAGACGGGAGGAGAAGTCAGGATAGTGCACAAGGGTATAGAAGGGAGCGGCTGAAGAAAAGAGAAGTGGAAACAGACAGCAAACTAGGCTGGAGAGAGACAAAGAGATCTGAATTATACGAGAGCCGACCAGGGGAAACACAAATTATGCAGTCAAGTTTCCCACATTTGGGGAAATCGCAGGAGCAGCACACCCAGAGTGCAATGGGTGAGCCTTGCCCTGGGAGAAGCACCTTCATGATCATAGTATCTCACCTGGCAGGTAAGTAGGAGTTGGGCTAGAGCTGGGGAGGGTCGCTGCTCGGGTACCCCCCTGTCAAGTGAAGGAGATCCAACTGAGGCAGCACAAGGGAACTCTCGAAAGAAGAACACGGCAAGAGGAAAATCTGAGACAAAGAAATCTGACTTTTACCAGAGCTGACCAGAGGAAAGCACAGACACAGTCCCCCACTACCACAAATAATGCAGTTGAGTTTCCCACATTTGGGGAAATCACAGGGGTCAGCATACCCAAAATGCAATGAATGAACCTCACCCTGGGAGAACAATCTTCATGACCATGGTATCTCCTATGCAAAATAAGTATGATTTGGAATAGGGCTGGGGAGGGCCGCTGCTCTGGCACATCTCTGTCAAGTAAAGGAGATTCAACTGAGGCAGCACAAGGGAACTCTCATCTGGGGACAACAACTGCAGGGAGAACACATATTTTCAGATGAACATGGGAGGGCAGAAGGCTGCCTAATACTGAAGCACCCCCAAACAACAAACCAAATGCAACAACTAGTGCAAGCATTCCTGGGGGAAGTTCTGCAGAAGACGGATTTGCATACGGTGATGTCATACAAGCAGTGGGTCAAAGTTGGCTTCAACCCTCATCTGCATATGAAAAGAGAAAAGGGGCGTGCAGGGCATGGCGGCCTTTTGCGGTGCTTGGATGACCCCTAGTTCGCATTAAACACCTCCACCCTCCTTTGGTGTGGGGCTCATGTTGGCCATGCCCCATCCCCTGAAGCATTCAAGCAGATTTCTTGCAGCAGCTGGGCACTGTAACAGCTCCAGAGCTGCTCTGTAAGGCAAGTAAAAGGGTGTGGGCCCTGCAGCACTACCTGTAGTTTGCATTGTGCATTGGAAGGCACAAAGTAAGCAGACGGGAGGAGAAGTCAGGATAGTGCACAAGGGTATAGAAGGGAGCGGCTGAAGAAAAGAGAAGTGGAAACAGACAGCAAACTAGGCTGGAGAGAGACCTGAGACAAAGAGATCTGAATTATACGAGAGCCGACCAGGGGAAACACAAATTATGCAGTCAAGTTTCCCACATTTGGGGAAATCGCAGGGGCAGCACACCCAGAGTGCAATGGGTGAGCCTTGCCCTGGGAGAAGCACCTTCATGATCATAGTATCTCACCTGGCAGGTAAGTAGGAGTTGGGCTAGAGCTGGGGAGGGTCTCTGCTCGGGCACCCCCCTGTCAAGTGAAGGAGATCCAACTGAGGCAGCACAAGGGAACTCTCAAAAGAAGAACAAGGCTCTGAAACAAAGAAATCTGACTTTTACCAGAGCTGACCAGAGGAAAACACAAACACAGTCCCCCACTACCACAAATAAAGCAGTCGAGTTTCCCACATTTGGGGAAATCACAGGGGTCAGCATACCCAGAATGCAATGAATGAACCTCACCCTGGGAGAATAATCTTCATGACCATGGTATCTCCTATGCAAAATAAGTATGATTTGGGATAGAGCTGGGGAGGGCCGCTGCTCAGGCACATCTCTGTCAAGTTAAGGAGATTCAACTGAGGCAGCACAAGGGAACTCTCATCTAGGGACAACAACTGCAGGGAGAACACATATTTTCAGATGAACATGGGAGGGCAGACGGCTGCCTAATACTGAAGCACCCCCAAACAACAAACCAAATGCAACAACTAGTGCAAGCATTCCTGGGGGAAGGCCTGCCGCAGATGGATTTGCATATGGTGATGTCATCCAAGCAGTGGGTCAAAGTTGGCTTCAACCCTCGTCTGCATATGAAAACAGAAAAGGGGCGTGCAGGGCATGGTGGCCTTTTGCTGCGCTTGTCTGACCCCTAGTTTGCATTAAACACCTCCACCCTTCTTCGGTGTGGGGCTCATGTTGGCTATGCCCCAGCCCCTGAAGCATTCAAGCTGATTTCTTGCAGCAGCTTGGCACTGCAACAGCTCCAGAGCTGCTCTGTAAGGCAAGTAAAAGGGTGTGGGCCCTGCAGCACTACCTGTAGTTTGCATTGTGCATTGGAAGGCACAAAGTAAGCAGACGGGAGGAGAAGTCAGGATAGTGCACAAGGGTATAGAAGGGAGCGGCTGAAGAAAAGAGAAGTGGAAACAGACAGCAAACTAGGCTGGAGAGAGACCTGAGACAAAGAGATCTGAATTATACGAGAGCCGACCAGGGGAAACACAAATTATGCAGTCAAGTTTCCCACATTTGGGGAAATCGCAGGAGCAGCACACCCAGAGTACAATGGGTGAGCCTTGCCCTGGGAGAAGCACCTTCATGATCATAGTATCTCACCTGGCAGGTAAGTAGGAGTTGGGCTAGAGCTGGTGAGGGTCGCTGCTCGGGTACCCCCCTGTAAAGTGAAGGAGATCCAACTGAGGCAGCACAAGGGAACTCTCGAAAGAAGAACAAGGCTAAAGGAAAATCTGAGACAAAGAAATCTGACTTTTACCAGAGCTGACCAGAGGAAAGCACAAACACAGTCTCCCACTACCACAAATAATGCAGTCAAGTTTCCCACATTTGGGGAAATCACAGGGGTCAGCATACCCAAAATGCAATGAATGAACCTCACCCTGGGAGAAAAATCTTCATGACCATGGTATCTCCTATGCAAAATAAGTATGATTTGGAATAGGGCTGGGGAGGGCCGCTGCTCATGCACATCTCTGTCAAGTAAAGGAGATTCAACTGAGGCAGCACAAGGGAACTCTCATCTTGGGACAACAACTGCAGGGAGAACATATATTTTCAGATGAACATGGGAGGGCAGAAGGCTGCCTAATACTGAAGCACCCCCAAACAACAAACCAAATGCAACAACTAGTGCAAGCATTCCTGGGGGAAGGCCTGCCGCAGATGGATTTGCATATGGTGATGTCATCCAAGCAGTGGGTCAAAGTTGGCTTCAACCCTCGTCTGCATATGAAAAGAGAAAAGGGGCGTGCAGGGCATGGTGGCCTTTTGCGGCGCTTGGCTGACCCCTAGTTTGCATTAAACACCTCCACCCTCCTTTGGTGTGGGGCTCATGTTGGCTATGCCCCAGCCCCTGAAGCATTCAAGCTGATTTCTTGCAGCAGCTGGGCACTGTAACAGCTCCAGAGCTGCTCTGTAAGGCAAGTAAAAGGGTCTGGGCCCTGCAGCACTACCTGTAGATCGCATTGTGCGTTGGAAGGCACAAAGTAAGCAGACAGGAGGAGAAGTCAGGATAGTGCGCAAGGGCATAGAAGGGAGCGGCTCAAGAAAAGAGAAGTGGAAACAGACAGCAAACTAGGCTGGAGAGAGACCTGAGACAAAGAGATCTGAATTATACGAGAGCCGACCAGGGGAAACACAAATTATGCAGTCAAGTTTCCCACATTTGGGGAAATCGCAGGGGCAGCACACCCAGAGTGCAATGGGTGAGCCTTGCCCTGGGAGAAGCACCTTCATGATCATAGTATCTCACCTGGCAGGTAAGTAGGAGTTGGGCTAGAGCTGGGGAGGGTCGCTGTTCGGGCACCCCCCTGTCAAGTGAAAGAGATCCAACTGAGGCAGCACAAGGGAACTCTCGAAAGAAGAACAAGGCTAGAGGAAGATCTGAGACAAAGAAATCTGACTTTTTCCAGAGCTGACCAGAGGAAAGCACAAACACAGTCCCCCACTACCACAAATAATGCAGTCGAGTTTCCCACATTTGGGGAAATCACAGGGGTCAGCATACCCAGAATGCAATGAATGAACCTCACCTTGGGAGAACAATCTTCATGACCATGGTATCGCCTATGCAAAATAAGTATGATTTGGGATAGGGCTGGGGAGGGCCGCTGCTCAGGCACATCTCTGTCAAGTAAAGGAGATTCAACTGAGGCAGCACAAGGGAACTCTCATCTGGGGACAACAACTGCAGGGAGAACACATATTTTCAGATGAACATGTGAGGGCAGAAGGCTGCCTAATACTGAAGCACCCCCAAACAACAAACCAAATGCAACAACTAGTGCAAGCATTCCTGGGGGAAGGCCTGCAGCAGATGGATTTGCATATGGTGATGTCATCCAAGCAGTGGGTCAAAGTTGGCTTCAACCCTCGTCTGCATATGAAAAGAGAAAAGGGGCGTGCAGGGCATGGTGGCCTTTTGCGGCGCTTGGCTGACCCCTAGTTTGCATTAAACACCTCCACCCTCCTTTGGTGTGGGGCTCATGTTGGCTATGCCCCAGCCCCTGAAGCATTCAAGCTGATTTCTTGCAGCAGCTGGGCACTGTAACAGCTCCAGAGCTGCTCTGTAAGGCAAGTAAAAGGGTGTGGGCCCTGCAGCACTACCTGTAGTTCGCATTGTGCGTTGGAAGGCACAAAGTAAGCAGACAGGAGGAGAAGTCAGGATAGTGCGCAAGGGCATAGAAGTAAGCGGCTCAAGAAAAGAGAAGTGGAAACAGACAGCAAACTAGGCTGGAGAGAGATCTGAGACAAAGAGATCTGAATTATACGAGAGCCGACCAGGGGAAACACAAATTATACAGTCAAGTTTCCCACATTTGGGGAAATCGCAGGAGCAGCACACCCAGAGTGCAATGGGTTAGCCTTGCCCTGGGAGAAGCACCTTCATGATCATAGTATCTCACCTGGCAGGTAAGTAGGAGTTGGGCTAGAGCTGGGGAGGGTCGCTGCTAGGGTACCCCCCTGTAAAGTGAAGGAGATCCAATTAAGGCAGCACAAGGGAACTCTCGAAAGAAGAACAAGGCTAGAGGAAAATCTGAGACAAAGAAATCTGACTTTTACCAGAGCTGACCAGAGGAAAGCACAAACACAGTCCCCCACTACCACAAATAATGCAGTTGAGTTTCCCACATTTGGGGAAATCACAGGGGTCAGCATACCCAAAATGCAATGAATGAACCTCACCCTGGGAGAAAAATCTTCATGACCATGGTATCTCCTATGCAAAATAAGTATGATTTGGAATAGGGCTGGGGAGGGCCGCTGCTCATGCACATCTCTGTCAAGTAAAGGAGATTTAACTGAGGCAGCACAAGGGAACTCTCATCTGGGGACAACAACTGCAGGGAGAACACATATTTTCAGATGAACATGGGAGGGCAGAAGGCTGCCTAATACTGAAGCACCCCCAAACAACAAACCAAATGCAACAACTAGTGCAAGCATTCCTGGGGGAAGTTCTGCAGAAGACGGATTTGCATACGGTGATGTCATCCAAGCAGTGGGTCAAAGTTGGCTTCAACCCTCATCTGCATATGAAAAGAGAAAAGGGGCGTGCAGGGCATGGCGGCCTTTTGCGGTGCTTGGATGACCCCTAGTTCGCATTAAACACCTCCACCCTCCTTTGGTGTGGGGCTCATGTTGGCCATGCCCCATCCCCTGGAGCATTCAAGCTGATTTCTTGCAGCAGCTGGGCACTGTAACAGCTCCAGAGCTGCTCTGTAAGGCAAGTAAAAGGGTGTGGGCCCTGCAGCACTACCTGTAGTTTGCATTGTGCATTGGAAGGCACAAAGTAAGCAGACGGGAGGAGAAGTCAGGATAGTGCACAAGGGTATAGAAGGGAGCGGCTGAAGAAAAGAGAAGTGGAAACAGACAGCAAACTAGGCTGGAGAGAGACCTGAGACAAAGAGATCTGAATTATACGAGAGCCGACCAAGGGAAACACAAATTATGCAGTCAAGTTTCCCACATTTGGGGAAATCGCAGGGGCAGCACACCCAGAGTGCAATGGGTGAGCCTTGCCCTGGGAGAAGCACCTTCATGATCATAGTATCTCACCTGGCAGGTAAGTAGGAGTTGGGCTAGAGCTGGGGAGGGTCGCTGTTCGGGCACCCCCCTGTCAAGTGAAAGAGATCCAACTGAGGCAGCACAAGGGAACTCTCGAAAGAAGAACAAGGCTAGAGGAAGATCTGAGACAAAGAAATCTGACTTTTTCCAGAGCTGGCCAGAGGAAAGCACAAACACAGTCCCCCACTACCACAAATAATGCAGTCGAGTTTCCCACATTTGGGGAAATCACAGGGGTCAGCATACCCAGAATGCAATGACTGAACCTCACCCTGGGAGAACAATCTTCATGACCATGGTATCGCCTATGCAAAATAAGTATGATTTGGGATAGGGCTGGGGAGGGCCGCTGCTCAGGCACATCTCTGTCAAGTAAAGGAGATTCAACTGAGGCAGCACAAGGGAACTCTCATCTGGGGACAACAACTGCAGGGAGAACACATATTTTCAGATGAACATGTGAGGGCAGAAGGCTGCCTAATACTGAAGCACCCCCAAACAACAAACCAAATGCAACAACTAGTGCAAGCATTCCTGGGGGAAGGCCTGCAGCAGATGGATTTGCATATGGTGATGTCATCCAAGCAGTGGGTCAAAGTTGGCTTCAACCCTCGTCTGCATATGAAAAGAGAAAAGGGGCGTGCAGGGCATGGCGGCCTTTTGCAGCGCTTGGATGACCCCTAGTTTGCATTACACACCTCCTCCCTCCTTCTGTGTGGGGCTCATGTTGGCTATGCCCCAGCCCCTGAAGCATTAAAGCTGATTTCTTGCAGCAGCTGGGCACTGTAACTGCTCCAGAGCTACTCTGTAAGGCAAGTAAAAGGGTGTGGGCCCTGCAGCACTACCTGTAGTTCGCATTGTGCGTTGGAAGGCACGAAGTAAGCAGACGGGAGAAGTCAGGATAGTGCGCAAGGGCATAGAAGGGAGCGGCTCAAGAAAAGAGAAGTGGAAACAGACAGCAAACTAGGCTGGAGAGAGACCTGAGACAAAGAGATCTGAATTATACGAGAGCCGACGAGGGGAAACACAAATTATGCAGTCAAGTTTCCCACATTTGGGGAAATCGCAGGAGCAGCACACCCAGAGTGCAATGGTTGAGCCTTGCCCTGGGAGAAGCACCTTCATGATCATAGTATCTCACCTGGCAGGTAAGTAGGAGTTGGGCTAGAGCTGGGGAGGGTCGCTGCTCGGGTTCCCCCCTGTGAAGTGAAGGAGATCCAACTGAAGCAGCACCAGGGAACTCTCGAAAGAAGAACAAGGCTAGAGGAAGATCTGAGACAAAGAAATCTGACTTTTACCAGAGCTGACCAGAGGAAAGCACAAACACAGTCCCCCACTACCACAAATAATGCAGTCGAGTTTCCCACATTTGGGAAAATCACAGGGGTCAGCATACCCAGAATGCAATGAATGAACCTAACCCTGGGAGAACAATCTTCATGACCATGGTATCTCCTATGCAAAATAAGTATGATTTGGGATAGGGCTGGTGAGGGCCGCTGCTCAGGCACATCTCTGTCAAGTAAAGGAGATTCAACTGAGGCAGCACAAGGGAACTCTCATCTGGGGACAACAACTGCAGGGAGACCACATCTTTTCAGATGAACATGGGAGGGCGGAAGGCTGCCTAATACTGAAGCACCATCAAATATCAAACCATGGCCCTCATTCCGAGTTGATCGCTCGCAAGGCGATTTTAGCAGAGTTACACACGCTAAGCCGCCGCCTACTGGGAGTGAATCTTAGCTTCTTAAAATTGCGACCGATGTATTCGCAATATTGCGATTACAAACTACTTAGCAGTTTCAGAGTAGCTTCAGACTTACTCTGCATCTGCGATCAGTTCAGTGCTTGTCGTTCCTGGTTTGACGTCACAAACACTCCCAGAGTTCGCCCAGACACTCCCCCGTTTCTCCGGCCACTCCTGCGTTTTTTCCGGAAACTGTAGCGTTTTTTCCCACACGCCCATAAAACGGCCTGTTTCCGCCCAGTAACACCCATTTCCTGTCAATCACATTACGATCGCCGGAGCGAAGAAAAAGCCGTGAGTAAAAATACTTTCTTCATTGTAAAATTACTTGGCGCAGTCGCAGTGCGAATATTGCGCATGCGTACTAAGCAGAATTTCACTGCGATGCGATGAAATTTACAGAGCGAACGACTCGGAATGAGGGCCCATATGCAACAACTAGTACAAGCACTCCTGGGGGAAGGTCTGCAGCAGACGGATTTGCATACGGTGATGTAAATCCAAGCAGTGGGCCAAAGTTGACTGGAACCCTCATCTGCATATGAAAAGAGAAAAGGGGCATGCAGGGCATGGCGGCCTTTTGCAGTGCTTGGATGACCCCTAGTTCGCATTAAACACCCCCACCCTCCTTTGGTGTGGGGCTCATGTTGGCCATGCCCCATCCCCTGATGCATTCAAGCTGATTTCTTGCAGCAGCTGGGCACTGTAACAGCTCCAGAGCTGTTCTGTAAGGCAAGTAAAAGTGTGTGGGCCCTGCAGCACCACCTGTTGTTCGCATTGTGCGTTGGAAGGCACAAATTAAGCAGACGGGAGGAGAAGTCAGGATAGTGCGCAAGGGCATTCTTTTCTCTTAGTCCGGGGGCAAGGCTTCAAAATGGGGTCTGCAACGGAGGAGACACAGGGGGCGTGGTCACAGCAGCTTTTCTCTACAGTCTGCACCAGCAGGAGCCTACACCATTTTTTATGATCACGCTGAACTGCAGTGCGACTGCAATTACAGCATGGTCAAGAAGGGAGGCGTCATGCTGGGTGGCCATGCCCTGTCACTGTGCAGGAGCCAGCACCGCTCACACACTAGTCCCCGGGTGCAGCCCCCAACCCCCGGGACACCCGGAGCAACAAAATGTAGATTCAGGCCACCAGGCCACGCCCCTACCTATGAAACCATGCCTCCTTTTTACCATTGCGCTGTTTATCTGCGCGCACTGCATTACAATCTCCCTCGCCACCTCTCTGGGTGTCACCAGTGATAGTGACACCTCTGCCATGCTTGTAGCAGCTGGTCCTAAGATCTACGCCTCAAGCCCTGAGTGTTTGCCCTTGTGACTTGTTGATCATCATAGCGAAGCAGATGCTTACAGAAAACTGCAGGGGCTTAGATTGAAAATAAAAACAATTGATGGGTATAAGGTAGAGAGGAGTGGGTTCGGTTCTCCGAGAACCGAATTCCCCACGAACTCCACGTGGTTTACATTGGTCCGAGGCAGGCTCGGTTGTTCCTGCCTGACTCGGAAAACCTGAACAAGGGAAAATGTCATCATCCCGCTGTCAGATTCTCGTGAGATTCGGATTCCATATAAAGAGCTGCGCGTTGCTGCCATTTTTACTCGTGCATTGAAGAGAGAGCGGAGAGGACGTGGCTATGTTCTCTCAGTGGAAATCTCAATATCAGTGCTCAGTATCAGTGGTTACTTATTGCTGCTCAGTAATACTAGTAGTGTGTCTCTCCTGCTCAGTGTCAGTTCTCAGTAGTATCCTCATCAGTGCTCAGTATCACTGCTCATTGTCTTGTGCTGCATTGTGGTGCTCAGCATACTACAGTACATTACTAATAGTCCAGTGCTGCATCTTGCTGCTCAGTGTCAGTTCTAGTATCCTCATCAGTGCTCACTATCACTGCTCATTGCATTGTGGTGTTCTGTATACTACAGTAACATAGTAATATAGTATATATAGAGGAGCGGGTTCGGTTCTCCGAGAACCGAATTCCCGACGAACTCCACGTGGTTTACACTGGTCCGAGGCAGGCTCGGTTGTTCCTGCCTGACTCGGAAAACCTGAACAAGGGAAAATGTCATCATCCCGCTGTCGGATTCTCGCGAGATTCGGATTCCATATAAAGAGCTGCGCGTTGCCGCCATTTTTACTCGTGCATTGAAGAGAGAGCGGAGAGGACGTGGCTATGTTCTCTCAGTGGAAATCTCAATATCAGTGCTCAGTATCAGTGGTTACTTATTGCTGCTCAGTAATACTAGTAGTGTGTCTCTCCTGCTCAGTGTCAGTTCTCAGTAGTATCCTCATCAGTGCTCAGTATCACTGCTCATTGTCTTGTGCTGCATTGTGGTGCTCAGCATACTACAGTACATTACTAATAGTCCAGTGCTGCATCTTGCTGCTCAGTGTCAGTTCTAGTATCCTCATCAGTGCTCACTATCACTGCTCATTACATTGTGGTGTTCTGTATACTACAGTAACATAGTAATATAGTAACATATGGTAACATAGTTTTTGAGGTTGAATAGAGGCAAATTGCCCATCGTGTTCAACCTGTTTTAAGTTGTGATGATTCTACATACTTGCTGAATAATGTTTTATGACTAGTTAGCTACTATAACTCATGTTACCCCCGGATTAACCATGTTGATATTTTAAGTATTATAACCTTGGATAGCTTTTTCATTCAGAAATGTATCCATTCCTTTTTTAAATCCAATTACAGAGTCCGCCATTACCACCTTCCCTGGCAGGGAATTCCACATCCTGATTGCCCTAACAGTGAAGATCATAGTATCTCACCTGGCAGGTAAGTAGGAGTTGGGCTAGAGCTGTGGAGGATTGCTGCTCGGGCACCCCCTGTCAAGTGAAGGAGATCCAACTGAGGCAGCACAAGGGAACTCTCGAAAGAAGAACAAGGCTAGAGGAAGATCTGAGACAAAGAAATCTGACTTTTACCAGAGCTGACCAGAGGAAAGCACAAACACAGTCCCCCACTACCACAAATAATGCAGTCGAGTTTCCCACATTTGGGGAAATCACAGGGGTCAGCATACCCAGAGTGCAATGAATGAACCTCACCCTGGGAGAACAATCTTCATGACCATGGTATCTCCTATGCAAAATAAGTATGATTTGGGATAGGGCTGGGGAGGGCCGCTGCTCAGGCACATCTCTGTCAAGTAAAGGAGATTCAACTGAGGCAGCACAAGGGAACTCTCATCTGGGGACAACAACTGCAGGGAGAACACATATTTTCAGATGAACATGGGAGGGCAGAAGGCTGCCTAATACTGAAGCACCCCCAAACAACAAACCAAATGCAACTACTAGTGCAAGCATTCCTGGGGGAAGGCCTGCAGCAGACGGATTTGCATATGGTGATGTCATCCAAGCAGTGGGTCAAAGTTGGCTTCAACCCTCGTCTGCATATGAAAATAAAAAAGGGGTGTGCAGGGCATGGCTGCCTTTTGCGGCGCTTGGATGACCCCTAGTTCGCATTAAACACCTCCACCCTCCTTCGGTGTGGGGCTCATGTTGGCTATGCCCCAGCCCCTGAAGCATTCAAGCTGATTTCTTGCAGCAGCTGGGCACTGTAACAGCTCCAGAGCTGCTCTGTAAAGCAAGTAAAAGGGTGTGGGCCCTGCAGCACTACCTGTAGTTTGCATTGTGCGTTGGAAGGCACAAAGTAAGCAGACGGGGAAGTCAGGATAGTGCACAAGGGCATAGAAGGGAGCGGCTGAAGAAAAGAGAAGTGGAAACAGACAGCAAACTAGGCTGGAGAGAGACCTGAGACAAAGAGATCTGAATTATACGAGAGCCGACCAGGGGAAACACAAATTATGCAGTCAAGTTTCCCACATTTGGGGAAATCGCAGGGGCAGCACACCCAGAGTGCAATGGGTGAGCCTTGCCCTGGGAGAAGCACCTTCATGATCATAGTATCTCACCTGGCAGGTAAGTAGGAGTTGGGCTAGAGCTGGGGAGGGTCTCTGCTCGGGCACCCCCCTGTCAAGTGAAGGAGATCCAACTGAGGCAGCACAAGGGAACTCTCAAAAGAAGAACAAGGCTCTGAAACAAAGAAATCTGACTTTTACCAGAGCTGACCAGAGGAAAACACAAACACAGTCCCCCACTACCACAAATAAAGCAGTCGAGTTTCCCACATTTGGGGAAATCACAGGGGTCAGCATACCCAGAATGCAATGAATGAACCTCACCCTGGGAGAATAATCTTCATGACCATGGTATCTCCTATGCAAAATAAGTATGATTTGGGATAGAGCTGGGGAGGGCCGCTGCTCAGGCACATCTCTGTCAAGTTAAGGAGATTCAACTGAGGCAGCACAAGGGAACTCTCATCTAGGGACAACAACTGCAGGGAGAACACATATTTTCAGATGAACATGGGAGGGCAGAAGGCTGCCTAATACTGAAGCACCCCCAAACAACAAACCAAATGCAACAACTAGTGCAAGCATTCCTGGGGGAAGGCCTGCCGCAGATGGATTTGCATATGGTGATGTCATCCAAGCAGTGGGTCAAAGTTGGCTTCAACCCTCGTCTGCATATGAAAACAGAAAAGGGGCGTGCAGGGCATGGTGGCCTTTTGCTGCGCTTGTCTGACCCCTAGTTTGCATTAAACACCTCCACCCTCCTTCGGTGTGGGGCTCATGTTGGCTATGCCCCAGCCCCTGAAGCATTCAAGCTGATTTCTTGCAGCAGCTTGGCACTGCAACAGCTCCAGAGCTGCTCTGTAAGGCAAGTAAAAGGGTGTGGGCCCTGCAGCACTACCTGTAGTTTGCATTGTGCATTGGAAGGCACAAAGTAAGCAGACGGGAGGAGAAGTCAGGATAGTGCACAAGGGTATAGAAGGGAGCGGCTGAAGAAAAGAGAAGTGGAAACAGACAGCAAACTAGGCTGGAGAGAGACCTGAGACAAAGAGATCTGAATTATACGAGAGCCGACCAGGGGAAACACAAATTATGCAGTCAAGTTTCCCACATTTGGGGAAATCGCAGGAGCAGCACACCCAGAGTACAATGGGTGAGCCTTGCCCTGGGAGAAGCACCTTCATGATCATAGTATCTCACCTGGCAGGTAAGTAGGAGTTGGGCTAGAGCTGGGGAGGGTCGCTGCTCGGGCACCCCCCTGTAAAGTGAAGGAGATCCAACTGAGGCAGCACAAGGGAACTCTCGAAAGAAGAACAAGGCTAAAGGAAAATCTGAGACAAAGAAATCTGACTTTTACCAGAGCTGACCAGAGGAAAGCACAAACACAGTCTCCCACTACCACAAATAATGCAGTCAAGTTTCCCACATTTGGGGAAATCACAGGGGTCAGCATACCCAAAATGCAATGAATGAACCTCACCCTGGGAGAAAAATCTTCATGACCATGGTATCTCCTATGCAAAATAAGTATGATTTGGAATAGGGCTGGGGAGGGCCGCTGCTCATGCACATCTCTGTCAAGTAAAGGAGATTCAACTGAGGCAGCACAAGGGAACTCTCATCTTGGGACAACAACTGCAGGGAGAACATATATTTTCAGATGAACATGGGAGGGCAGAAGGCTGCCTAATACTGAAGCACCCCCAAACAACAAACCAAATGCAACAACTAGTGCAAGCATTCCTGGGGGAAGGCCTGCCGCAGATGGATTTGCATATGGTGATGTCATCCAAGCAGTGGGTCAAAGTTGGCTTCAACCCTCGTCTGCATATGAAAAGAGAAAAGGGGCGTGCAGGGCATGGTGGCCTTTTGCGGCGCTTGGCTGACCCCTAGTTTGCATTAAACACCTCCACCCTCCTTTGGTGTGGGGCTCATGTTGGCTATGCCCCAGCCCCTGAAGCATTCAAGCTGATTTCTTGCAGCAGCTGGGCACTGTAACAGCTCCAGAGCTGCTCTGTAAGGCAAGTAAAAGGGTCTGGGCCCTGCAGCACTACCTGTAGATCGCATTGTGCGTTGGAAGGCACAAAGTAAGCAGACAGGAGGAGAAGTCAGGATAGTGCGCAAGGGCATAGAAGGGAGCGGCTCAAGAAAAGAGAAGTGGAAACAGACAGCAAACTAGGCTGGAGAGAGACCTGAGACAAAGAGATCTGAATTATACGAGAGCCGACCAGGGGAAACACAAATTATGCAGTCAAGTTTCCCACATTTGGGGAAATCGCAGGGGCAGCACACCCAGAGTGCAATGGGTGAGCCTTGCCCTGGGAGAAGCACCTTCATAATCATAGTATCTCACCTGGCAGGTAAGTAGGAGTTGGGCTAGAGCTGGGGAGGGTCGCTGTTCGGGCACCCCCCTGTGAAGTGAAGGAGATCCAACTGAGGTAGCACAAGGGAACTCTCGAAAGAAGAACAAGGCTAGAGGAAGATCTGAGACAAAGAAATCTGACTTTTTCCAGAGCTGACCAGAGGAAAGCACAAACACAGTCCCCCACTACCACAAATAATGCTGTCGAGTTTCCCACATTTGGGGAAATCACAGGGGTCAGCATACCCAGAATGCAATGAATGAACCTCACCTTGGGAGAACAATCTTCATGACCATGGTATCGCCTATGCAAAATAAGTATGATTTGGGATAGGGCTGGGGAGGGCCGCTGCTCAGGCACATCTCTGTCAAGTAAAGGAGATTCAACTGAGGCAGCACAAGGGAACTCTCATCTGGGGACAACAACTGCAGGGAGAACACATATTTTCTGATGAACATGTGAGGGCAGAAGGCTGCCTAATACTGAAGCACCCCCAAACAACAAACCAAATGCAACAACTAGTGCAAGCATTCCTGGGGGAAGGCCTGCAGCAGATGGATTTGCATATGGTGATGTCATCCAAGCAGTGGGTCAAAGTTGGCTTCAACCCTCGTCTGCATATGAAAAGAGAAAAGGGGCGTGCAGGGCATGGCGGCCTTTTGCAGCGCTTGGATGACCCCTAGTTCGCATTACACACCTCCACCCTCCTTCGGTGTGGGGCTCATGTTGGCTATGCCCCAGCCCCTGAAGCATTCAAGCTGATTTCTTGCAGCAGCTGGGCACTGTAACTGCTCCAGAGCTACTCTGTAAGGCAAGTAAAAGGGTGTGGACCCTGCAGCACTACCTGTAGTTCGCATTGTGCGTTGGAAGGCACGAAGTAAGCAGACGGGAGAAGTCAGGATAGTGCGCAAGGGCATAGAAGGGAGCGGCTCAAGAAAAGAGAAGTGGAAACAGACAGCAAACTAGGCTGGAGAGAGACCTGAGACAAAGAGATCTGAATTATACGAGAGCCGACGAGGGGAAACACAAATTATGCAGTCAAGTTTCCCACATTTGGGGAAATCGCAGGAGCAGCACACCCAGAGTGCAATGGTTGAGCCTTGCCCTGGGAGAAGCACCTTCATGATCATAGTATCTCACCGGGCAGGTAAGTAGGAGTTGGGCTAGAGCTGGGGAGGGTCGCTGCTCGGGTTCCCCCCTGTGAAGTGAAGGAGATCCAACTGAGGCAGCACCAGGGAACTCTTGAAAGAAGAACAAGGCTAGAGGAAGATCTGAGACAAAGAAATCTGACTTTTACCAGAGCTGACCAGAGGAAAGCACAAACACAGTCTCCCACTACCACAAATAATGCAGTCAAGTTTCCCACATTTGGGGAAATCACAGGGGTCAGCATACCCAAAATGCAATGAATGAACCTCACCCTGGGAGAAAAATCTTCATGACCATGGTATCTCCTATGCAAAATAAGTATGATTTGGAATAGGGCTGGGGAGGGCCGCTGCTCATGCACATCTCTGTCAAGTAAAGGAGATTCAACTGAGGCAGCACAAGGGAACTCTCATCTTGGGACAACAACTGCAGGGAGAACATATATTTTCAGATGAACATGGGAGGGCAGAAGGCTGCCTAATACTGAAGCACCCCCAAACAACAAACCAAATGCAACAACTAGTGCAAGCATTCCTGGGGGAAGGCCTGCCGCAGATGGATTTGCATATGGTGATGTCATCCAAGCAGTGGGTTAAAGTTGGCTTCAACCCTCGTCTGCATATGAAAAGAGAAAAGGGGCGTGCAGGGCATGGTGGCCTTTTGCGGCGCTTGGCTGACCCCTAGTTTGCATTAAACACCTCCACCCTCCTTTGGTGTGGGGCTCATGTTGGCTATGCCCCAGCCCCTGAAGCATTCAAGCTGATTTCTTGCAGCAGCTGGGCACTGTAACAGCTCCAGAGCTGCTCTGTAAGGCAAGTAAAAGGGTGTGGGCCCTGCAGCACTACCTGTAGTTCGCATTGTGCGTTGGAAGGCACAAAGTAAGCAGACAGGAGGAGAAGTCAGGATAGTGCGCAAGGGCATAGAAGGGAGCGGCTCAAGAAAAGAGAAGTGGAAACAGACAGCAAACTAGGCTGGAGAGAGACCTGAGACAAAGAGATCTGAATTATACGAGAGCCGACCAGGGGAAACACAAATTATACAGTCAAGTTTCCCACATTTGGGGAAATCGCAGGAGCAGCACACCCAGAGTGCAATGGGTTAGCCTTGCCCTGGGAGAAGCACCTTCATGATCATAGTATCTCACCTGGCAGGTAAGTAGGAGTTGGGCTAGAGCTGGGGAGGGTCGCTGCTCGGGTACCCCCCTGTAAAGTGAAGGAGATCCAACTAAGGCAGCACAAGGGAACTCTCGAAAGAACAAGGCTAGAGGAAAATCTGAGACAAAGAAATCTGACTTTTACCAGAGCTGACCAGAGGAAAGCACAAACACAGTCCCCCACTACCACAAATAATGCAGCTGAGTTTCCCACATTTGGGGAAATCACAGGGGTCAGCATACCCAAAATGCAATGAATGAACCTCACCCTGGGAGAAAAATCTTCATGACCATGGTATCTCCTATGCAAAATAAGTATGATTTGGAATAGGGCTGGGGAGGGCCGCTGCTCATGCACATCTCTGTCAAGTAAAGGAGATTTAACTGAGGCAGCACAAGGGAACTCTCATCTGGGGACAACAACTGCAGGGAGAACACATATTTTCAGATGAACATGGGAGGGCAGAAGGCTGCCTAATACTGAAGCACCCCCAAACAACAAACCAAATGCAACAACTAGTGCAAGCATTCCTGGGGGAAGTTCTGCAGAAGACGGATTTGCATACGGTGATGTCATCCAAGCAGTGGGTCAAAGTTGGCTTCAACCCTCATCTGCATATGAAAAGAGAAAAGGGGCGTGCAGGGCATGGCGGCCTTTTGCGGTGCTTGGATGACCCCTAGTTCGCATTAAACACCTCCACCCTCCTTTGGTGTGGGGCTCATGTTGGCCATGCCCCATCCCCTGAAGCATTCAAGCTGATTTCTTGCAGCAGCTGGGCACTGTAACAGCTCCAGAGCTGCTCTGTAAGGCAAGTAAAAGGGTGTGGGCCCTGCAGCACTACCTGTAGTTTGCATTGTGCATTGGAAGGCACAAAGTAAGCAGACGGGAGGAGAAGTCAGGATAGTGCACAAGGGTATAGAAGGGAGCGGCTGAAGAAAAGAGAAGTGGAAACAGACAGCAAACTAGGCTGGAGAGAGACCTGAGACAAAGAGATCTGAATTATACGAGAGCCGACCAAGGGAAACACAAATTATGCAGTCAAGTTTCCCACATTTGGGGAAATCGCAGGGGCAGCACACCCAGAGTGCAATGGGTGAGCCTTGCCCTGGGAGAAGCACCTTCATGATCATAGTATCTCACCTGGCAGGTAAGTAGGAGTTGGGCTAGAGCTGGGGAGGGTCGCTGTTCGGGCACCCCCCTGTCAAGTGAAAGAGATCCAACTGAGGCAGCACAAGGGAACTCTCGAAAGAAGAACAAGGCTAGAGGAAGATCTGAGACAAAGAAATCTGACTTTTTCCAGAGCTGGCCAGAGGAAAGCACAAACACAGTCCCCCACTACCACAAATAATGCAGTCGAGTTTCCCACATTTGGGGAAATCACAGGGGTCAGCAAACCCAGAATGCAATGAATGAACCTCACCCTGGGAGAACAATCTTCATGACCATGGTATCGCCTATGCAAAATAAGTATGATTTGGGATAGGGCTGGGGAGGGCCGCTGCTCAGGCACATCTCTGTCAAGTAAAGGAGATTCAACTGAGGCAGCACAAGGGAACTCTCATCTGGGGACAACAACTGCAGGGAGAACACATATTTTCAGATGAACATGTGAGGGCAGAAGGCTGCCTAATACTGAAGCACCCCCAAACAACAAACCAAATGCAACAACTAGTGCAAGCATTCCTGGGGGAAGGCCTGCAGCAGATGGATTTGCATATGGTGATGTCATCCAAGCAGTGGGTCAAAGTTGGCTTCAACCCTCGTCTGCATATGAAAAGAGAAAAGGGGCGTGCAGGGCATGGCGGCCTTTTGCAGCGCTTGGATGACCCCTAGTTTGCATTACACACCTCCTCCCTCCTTCGGTGTGGGGCTCATGTTGGCTATGCCCCAGCCCCTGAAGCATTCAAGCTGATTTCTTGCAGCAGCTTGGCACTGCAACAGCTCCAGAGCTGCTCTGTAAGGCAAGTAAAAGGGTGTGGGCCCTGCAGCACTACCTGTAGTTTGCATTGTGCATTGGAAGGCACAAAGTAAGCAGACGGGAGGAGAAGTCAGGATAGTGCACAAGGGTATAGAAGGGAGCGGCTGAAGAAAAGAGAAGTGGAAACAGACAGCAAACTAGGCTGGAGAGAGACCTGAGACAAAGAGATCTGAATTATACGAGAGCCGACCAGGGGAAACACAAATTATGCAGTCAAGTTTCCCACATTTGGGGAAATCGCAGGAGCAGCACACCCAGAGTACAATGGGTGAGCCTTGCCCTGGGAGAAGCACCTTCATGATCATAGTATCTCACCTGGCAGGTAAGTAGGAGTTGGGCTAGAGCTGGGGAGGGTCGCTGCTCGGGCACCCCCCTGTAAAGTGAAGGAGATCCAACTGAGGCAGCACAAGGGAACTCTCGAAAGAAGAACAAGGCTAAAGGAAAATCTGAGACAAAGAAATCTGACTTTTACCAGAGCTGACCAGAGGAAAGCACAAACACAGTCTCCCACTACCACAAATAATGCAGTCAAGTTTCCCACATTTGGGGAAATCACAGGGGTCAGCATACCCAAAATGCAATGAATGAACCTCACCCTGGGAGAAAAATCTTCATGACCATGGTATCTCCTATGCAAAATAAGTATGATTTGGAATAGGGCTGGGGAGGGCCGCTGCTCATGCACATCTCTGTCAAGTAAAGGAGATTCAACTGAGGCAGCACAAGGGAACTCTCATCTTGGGACAACAACTGCAGGGAGAACATATATTTTCAGATGAACATGGGAGGGCAGAAGGCTGCCTAATACTGAAGCACCCCCAAACAACAAACCAAATGCAACAACTAGTGCAAGCATTCCTGGGGGAAGGCCTGCCGCAGATGGATTTGCATATGGTGATGTCATCCAAGCAGTGGGTCAAAGTTGGCTTCAACCCTCGTCTGCATATGAAAAGAGAAAAGGGGCGTGCAGGGCATGGTGGCCTTTTGCGGCGCTTGGCTGACCCCTAGTTTGCATTAAACACCTCCACCCTCCTTTGGTGTGGGGCTCATGTTGGCTATGCCCCAGCCCCTGAAGCATTCAAGCTGATTTCTTGCAGCAGCTGGGCACTGTAACAGCTCCAGAGCTGCTCTGTAAGGCAAGTAAAAGGGTCTGGGCCCTGCAGCACTACCTGTAGATCGCATTGTGCGTTGGAAGGCACAAAGTAAGCAGACAGGAGGAGAAGTCAGGATAGTGCGCAAGGGCATAGAAGGGAGCGGCTCAAGAAAAGAGAAGTGGAAACAGACAGCAAACTAGGCTGGAGAGAGACCTGAGACAAAGAGATCTGAATTATACGAGAGCCGACCAGGGGAAACACAAATTATGCAGTCAAGTTTCCCACATTTGGGGAAATCGCAGGGGCAGCACACCCAGAGTGCAATGGGTGAGCCTTGCCCTGGGAGAAGCACCTTCATAATCATAGTATCTCACCTGGCAGGTAAGTAGGAGTTGGGCTAGAGCTGGGGAGGGTCGCTGTTCGGGCACCCCCCTGTGAAGTGAAGGAGATCCAACTGAGGTAGCACAAGGGAACTCTCGAAAGAAGAACAAGGCTAGAGGAAGATCTGAGACAAAGAAATCTGACTTTTTCCAGAGCTGACCAGAGGAAAGCACAAACACAGTCCCCCACTACCACAAATAATGCTGTCGAGTTTCCCACATTTGGGGAAATCACAGGGGTCAGCATACCCAGAATGCAATGAATGAACCTCACCTTGGGAGAACAATCTTCATGACCATGGTATCGCCTATGCAAAATAAGTATGATTTGGGATAGGGCTGGGGAGGGCCGCTGCTCAGGCACATCTCTGTCAAGTAAAGGAGATTCAACTGAGGCAGCACAAGGGAACTCTCATCTGGGGACAACAACTGCAGGGAGAACACATATTTTCTGATGAACATGTGAGGGCAGAAGGCTGCCTAATACTGAAGCACCCCCAAACAACAAACCAAATGCAACAACTAGTGCAAGCATTCCTGTGGGAAGGCCTGCAGCAGATGGATTTGCATATGGTGATGTCATCCAAGCAGTGGGTCAAAGTTGGCTTCAACCCTCGTCTGCATATGAAAAGAGAAAAGGGGCGTGCAGGGCATGGCGGCCTTTTGCAGCGCTTGGATGACCCCTAGTTCGCATTACACACCTCCACCCTCCTTCGGTGTGGGGCTCATGTTGGCTATGCCCCAGCCCCTGAAGCATTCAAGCTGATTTCTTGCAGCAGCTGGGCACTGTAACTGCTCCAGAGCTACTCTGTAAGGCAAGTAAAAGGGTGTGGACCCTGCAGCACTACCTGTAGTTCGCATTGTGCGTTGGAAGGCACGAAGTAAGCAGACGGGAGAAGTCAGGATAGTGCGCAAGGGCATAGAAGGGAGCGGCTCAAGAAAAGAGAAGTGGAAACAGACAGCAAACTAGGCTGGAGAGAGACCTGAGACAAAGAGATCTGAATTATACGAGAGCCGACGAGGGGAAACACAAATTATGCAGTCAAGTTTCCCACATTTGGGGAAATCGCAGGAGCAGCACACCCAGAGTGCAATGGTTGAGCCTTGCCCTGGGAGAAGCACCTTCATGATCATAGTATCTCACCTGGCAGGTAAGTAGGAGTTGGGCTAGAGCTGGGGAGGGTCGCTGCTCGGGTTCCCCCCTGTGAAGTGAAGGAGATCCAACTGAGGCAGCACCAGGGAACTCTTGAAAGAAGAACAAGGCTAGAGGAAGATCTGAGACAAAGAAATCTGACTTTTACCAGAGCTGACCAGAGGAAAGCACAAACACAGTCTCCCACTACCACAAATAATGCAGTCAAGTTTCCCACATTTGGGGAAATCACAGGGGTCAGCATACCCAAAATGCAATGAATGAACCTCACCCTGGGAGAAAAATCTTCATGACCATGGTATCTCCTATGCAAAATAAGTATGATTTGGAATAGGGCTGGGGAGGGCCGCTGCTCATGCACATCTCTGTCAAGTAAAGGAGATTCAACTGAGGCAGCACAAGGGAACTCTCATCTTGGGACAACAACTGCAGGGAGAACATATATTTTCAGATGAACATGGGAGGGCAGAAGACTGCCTAATACTGAAGCACCCCCAAACAACAAACCAAATGCAACAACTAGTGCAAGCATTCCTGGGGGAAGGCCTGCCGCAGATGGATTTGCATATGGTGATGTCATCCAAGCAGTGGGTCAAAGTTGGCTTCAACCCTCGTCTGCATATGAAAAGAGAAAAGGGGCGTGCAGGGCATGGTGGCCTTTTGCGGCGCTTGGCTGACCCCTAGTTTGCATTAAACACCTCCACCCTCCTTTGGTGTGGGGCTCATGTTGGCTATGCCCCAGCCCCTGAAGCATTCAAGCTGATTTCTTGCAGCAGCTGGGCACTGTAACAGCTCCAGAGCTGCTCTGTAAGGCAAGTAAAAGGGTGTGGGCCCTGCAGCACTACCTGTAGTTCGCATTGTGCGTTGGAAGGCACAAAGTAAGCAGACAGGAGGAGAAGTCAGGATAGTGCGCAAGGGCATAGAAGGGAGCGGCTCAAGAAAAGAGAAGTGGAAACAGACAGCAAACTAGGCTGGAGAGAGACCTGAGACAAAGAGATCTGAATTATACGAGAGCCGACCAGGGGAAACACAAATTATACAGTCAAGTTTCCCACATTTGGGGAAATCGCAGGAGCAGCACACCCAGAGTGCAATGGGTTAGCCTTGCCCTGGGAGAAGCACCTTCATGATCATAGTATCTCACCTGGCAGGTAAGTAGGAGTTGGGCTAGAGCTGGGGAGGGTCGCTGCTCGGGTACCCCCCTGTAAAGTGAAGGAGATCCAACTAAGGCAGCACAAGGGAACTCTCGAAAGAAGAACAAGGCTAGAGGAAAATCTGAGACAAAGAAATCTGACTTTTACCAGAGCTGACCAGAGGAAAGCACAAACACAGTCCCCCACTACCACAAATAATGCAGCTGAGTTTCCCACATTTGGGGAAATCACAGGGGTCAGCATACCCAAAATGCAATGAATGAACCTCACCCTGGGAGAAAAATCTTCATGACCATGGTATCTCCTATGCAAAATAAGTATGATTTGGAATAGGGCTGGGGAGGGCCGCTGCTCATGCACATCTCTGTCAAGTAAAGGAGATTTAACTGAGGCAGCACAAGGGAACTCTCATCTGGGGACAACAACTGCAGGGAGAACACATATTTTCAGATGAACATGGGAGGGCAGAAGGCTGCCTAATACTGAAGCACCCCCAAACAACAAACCAAATGCAACAACTAGTGCAAGCATTCCTGGGGGAAGTTCTGCAGAAGACGGATTTGCATACGGTGATGTCATCCAAGCAGTGGGTCAAAGTTGGCTTCAACCCTCATCTGCATATGAAAAGAGAAAAGGGGCGTGCAGGGCATGGCGGCCTTTTGCGGTGCTTGGATGACCCCTAGTTCGCATTAAACACCTCCACCCTCCTTTGGTGTGGGGCTCATGTTGGCCATGCCCCATCCCCTGAAGCATTCAAGCTGATTTCTTGCAGCAGCTGGGCACTGTAACAGCTCCAGAGCTGCTCTGTAAGGCAAGTAAAAGGGTGTGGGCCCTGCAGCACTACCTGTAGTTTGCATTGTGCATTGGAAGGCACAAAGTAAGCAGACGGGAGGAGAAGTCAGGATAGTGCACAAGGGTATAGAAGGGAGCGGCTGAAGAAAAGAGAAGTGGAAACAGACAGCAAACTAGGCTGGAGAGAGACCTGAGACAAAGAGATCTGAATTATACGAGAGCCGACCAAGGGAAACACAAATTATGCAGTCAAGTTTCCCACATTTGGGGAAATCGCAGGGGCAGCACACCCAGAGTGCAATGGGTGAGCCTTGCCCTGGGAGAAGCACCTTCATGATCATAGTATCTCACCTGGCAGGTAAGTAGGAGTTGGGCTAGAGCTGGGGAGGGTCGCTGTTCGGGCACCCCCCTGTCAAGTGAAAGAGATCCAACTGAGGCAGCACAAGGGAACTCTCGAAAGAAGAACAAGGCTAGAGGAAGATCTGAGACAAAGAAATCTGACTTTTTCCAGAGCTGGCCAGAGGAAAGCACAAACACAGTCCCCCACTACCACAAATAATGCAGTCGAGTTTCCCACATTTGGGGAAATCACAGGGGTCAGCATACCCAGAATGCAATGAATGAACCTCACCCTGGGAGAACAATCTTCATGACCATGGTATCGCCTATGCAAAATAAGTATGATTTGGGATAGGGCTGGGGAGGGCCGCTGCTCAGGCACATCTCTGTCAAGTAAAGGAGATTCAACTGAGGCAGCACAAGGGAACTCTCATCTGGGGACAACAACTGCAGGGAGAACACATATTTTCAGATGAACATGTGAGGGCAGAAGGCTGCCTAATACTGAAGCACCCCCAAACAACAAACCAAATCCAACAACTAGTGCAAGCATTCCTGGGGGAAGGCCTGCAGCAGATGGATTTGCATATGGTGATGTCATCCAAGCAGTGGGTCAAAGTTGGCTTCAACCCTCGTCTGCATATGAAAAGAGAAAAGGGGCGTGCAGGGCATGGCGGCCTTTTGCAGCGCTTGGATGACCCCTAGTTTGCATTACACACCTCCTCCCTCCTTCGGTGTGGGGCTCATGTTGGCTATGCCCCAGCCCCTGAAGCATTCAAGCTGATTTCTTGCAGCAGCTGGGCACTGTAACTGCTCCAGAGCTACTCTGTAAGGCAAGTAAAAGGGTGTGGGCCCTGCAGCACTACCTGTAGTTCGCATTGTGCGTTGGAAGGCACGAAGTAAGCAGACGGGAGAAGTCAGGATAGTGCGCAAGGGCATAGAAGGGAGCGGCTCAAGAAAAGAGAAGTGGAAACAGACAGCAAACTAGGCTGGAGAGAGACCTGAGACAAAGAGATCTGAATTATACGAGAGCCGACGAGGGGAAACACAAATTATGCAGTCAAGTTTCCCACATTTGGGGAAATCGCAGGAGCAGCACACCCAGAGTGCAATGGTTGAGCCTTGCCCTGGGAGAAGCACCTTCATGATCATAGTATCTCACCTGGCAGGTAAGTAGGAGTTGGGCTAGAGCTGGGGAGGGTCGCTGCTCGGGTTCCCCCCTGTGAAGTGAAGGAGATCCAACTGAAGCAGCACCAGGGAACTCTCGAAAGAAGAACAAGGCTAGAGGAAGATCTGAGACAAAGAAATCTGACTTTTACCAGAGCTGACCAGAGGAAAGCACAAACACAGTCCCCCACTACCACAAATAATGCAGTCGAGTTTCCCACATTTGGGCTGGTGAGGGCCGCTGCTCAGGCACATCTCTGTCAAGTAAAGGAGATTCAACTGAGGCAGCACAAGGGAACTCTCATCTGGGGACAACAACTGCAGGGAGACCACATCTTTTCAGATGAACATGGGAGGGCGGAAGGCAGCCTAATACTGAAGCACCATCAAATATCAAACCATGGCCCTCATTCCGAGTTGATCGCTCGCAAGGCGATTTTAGCAGAGTTACACACGCTAAGCCGCCGCCTACTGGGAGTGAATCTTAGCTTCTTAAAATTGCGACCGATGTATTCGCAATATTGCGATTACAAACTACTTAGCAGTTTCAGAGTAGCTTCAGACTTACTCGGCATCTGCGATCAGTTCAGTGCTTGTCGTTCCTGGTTTGACGTCACAAACACTCCCAGAGTTCGCCCAGACACTCCCCCGTTTCTCCGGCCACTCCTGCGTTTTTTCCGGAAACTGTAGCGTTTTTTCCCACACGCCCATAAAACGGCCTGTTTCCGCCCAGTAACACCCATTTCCTGTCAATCACATTACGATCGCCGGAGCGAAGAAAAAGCCGTGAGTAAAAATACTTTCTTCATTGTAAAATTACTTGGCGCAGTCGCAGTGCGAATATTGCGCATGCGTACTAAGCAGAATTTCACTGCGATGCGATGAAATTTACAGAGCGAACGACTCGGAATGAGGGCCCATATGCAACAACTAGTACAAGCACTCCTGGGGGAAGGTCTGCAGCAGACGGATTTGCATACGGTGATGTAAATCCAAGCAGTGGGCCAAAGTTGACTGGAACCCTCATCTGCATATGAAAAGAGAAAAGGGGCATGCAGGGCATGGCGGCCTTTTGCAGTGCTTGGATGACCCCTAGTTCGCATTAAACACCTCCACCCTCCTTTGGTGTGGGGCTCATGTTGGCCATGCCCCATCCCCTGATGCATTCAAGCTGATTTCTTGCAGCAGCTGGGCACTGTAACAGCTCCAGAGCTGTTCTGTAAGGCAAGTAAAAGGGTGTGGGCCCTGCAGCACCACCTGTTGTTCGCATTGTGCGTTGGAAGGCACAAATTAAGCAGACGGGAGGAGAAGTCAGGATAGTGCGCAAGGGCATTCTTTTCTCTTAGTCCGGGGGCAAGGCTTCAAAATGGGGTCTGCAACGGAGGAGACACAGGGGGCGTGGTCACAGCAGCTTTTCTCTACAGTCTGCACCAGCAGGAGCCTACACCATTTTTTATGATCACGCTGAACTGCAGTGCGACTGCAATTACAGCATGGTCAAGAAGGGAGGCGTCATGCTGGGTGGCCATGCCCTGTCACTGTGCAGGAGCCAGCACCGCTCACACACTAGTCCCCGGGTGCAGCCCCCAACCCCCGGGACACCCGGAGCAACAAAATGTAGATTCAGGCCACCAGGCCACGCCCCTACCTATGAAACCATGCCTCCTTTTTACCATTGCGCTGTTTATCTGCGCGCACTGCATTACAATCTCCCTCGCCACCTCTCTGGGTGTCACCAGTGATAGTGACACCTCTGCCATGCTTGTAGCAGCTGGTCCTAAGATCTACGCCTCAAGCCCTGAGTGTTTGCCCTTGTGACTTGTTGATCATCATAGCGAAGCAGATGCTTACAGAAAACTGCAGGGGCTTAGATTGAAAATAAAAACAATTGATGGGTATAAGGTAGAGAGGAGCGGGTTCGGTTCTCCGAGAACCGAATTCCCCACGAACTCCACGTGGTTTACATTGGTCCGAGGCAGGCTCGGTTGTTCCTGCCTGACTCGGAAAACCTGAACAAGGGAAAATGTCATCATCCCGCTGTCAGATTCTCGTGAGATTCGGATTCCATATAAAGAGCTGCGCGTTGCTGCCATTTTTACTCGTGCATTGAAGAGAGAGCGGAGAGGACGTGGCTATGTTCTCTCAGTGGAAATCTCAATATCAGTGCTCAGTATCAGTGGTTACTTATTGCTGCTCAGTAATACTAGTAGTGTGTCTCTCCTGCTCAGTGTCAGTTCTCAGTAGTATCCTCATCAGTGCTCAGTATCACTGCTCATTGTCTTGTGCTGCATTGTGGTGCTCAGCATACTACAGTACATTACTAATAGTCCAGTGCTGCATCTTGCTGCTCAGTGTCAGTTCTAGTATCCTCATCAGTGCTCACTATCACTGCTCATTGCATTGTGGTGTTCTGTATACTACAGTAACATAGTAATATAGTATATATAGAGGAGCGGGTTCGGTTCTCCGAGAACCGAATTCCCGACGAACTCCACGTGGTTTACACTGGTCCGAGGCAGGCTCGGTTGTTCCCGCCTGACTCGGAAAACCTGAACAAGGGAAAATGTCATCATCCCGCTGTCGGATTCTCGCGAGATTCGGATTCCATATAAAGAGCTGCGCGTTGCCGCCATTTTTACTCGTGCATTGAAGAGAGAGCGGAGAGGACGTGGCTATGTTCTCTCAGTGGAAATCTCAATATCAGTGCTCAGTATCAGTGGTTACTTATTGCTGCTCAGTAATACTAGTAGTGTGTCTCTCCTGCTCAGTGTCAGTTCTCAGTAGTATCCTCATCAGTGCTCAGTATCACTGCTCATTGTCTTGTGCTGCATTGTGGTGCTCAGCATACTACAGTACATTACTAATAGTCCAGTGCTGCATCTTGCTGCTCAGTGTCAGTTCTAGTATCCTCATCAGTGCTCACTATCACTGCTCATTACATTGTGGTGTTCTGTATACTACAGTAACATAGTAATATAGTAACATATGGTAACATAGTTTTTGAGGTTGAATAGAGGCAAATTGCCCATCGTGTTCAACCTGTTTTAAGTTGTGATGATTCTACATACTTGCTGAATAATGTTTTATGACTAGTTAGCTACTATAACTCATGTTACCCCCGGATTAACCATGTTGATATTTTAAGTATTATAACCTTGGATAGCTTTTTCATTCAGAAATGTATCCATTCCTTTTTTAAATCCAATTACAGAGTCCGCCATTACCACCTTCCCTGGCAGGGAATTCCACATCCTGATTGCCCTAACAGTGAAGATCATAGTATCTCACCTGGCAGGTAAGTAGGAGTTGGGCTAGAGCTGTGGAGGATTGCTGCTCGGGCACCCCCTGTCAAGTGAAGGAGATCCAACTGAGGCAGCACAAGGGAACTCTCGAAAGAAGAACAAGGCTAGAGGAAGATCTGAGACAAAGAAATCTGACTTTTACCAGAGCTGACCAGAGGAAAGCACAAACACAGTCCCCCACTACCACAAATAATGCAGTCGAGTTTCCCACATTTGGGGAAATCACAGGGGTCAGCATACCCAGAGTGCAATGAATGAACCTCACCCTGGGAGAACAATCTTCATGACCATGGTATCTCCTATGCAAAATAAGTATGATTTGGGATAGGGCTGGGGAGGGCCGCTGCTCAGGCACATCTCTGTCAAGTAAAGGAGATTCAACTGAGGCAGCACAAGGGAACTCTCATCTGGGGACAACAACTGCAGGGAGAACACATATTTTCAGATGAACATGGGAGGGCAGAAGGCTGCCTAATACTGAAGCACCCCCAAACAACAAACCAAATGCAACTACTAGTGCAAGCATTCCTGGGGGAAGGCCTGCAGCAGACGGATTTGCATATGGTGATGTCATCCAAGCAGTGGGTCAAAGTTGGATTCAACCCTCGTCTGCATATGAAAATAAAAAAGGGGTGTGCAGGGCATGGCTGCCTTTTGCGGCGCTTGGATGACCCCTAGTTCGCATTAAACACCTCCACCCTCCTTCGGTGTGGGGCTCATGTTGGCTATGCCCCAGCCCCTGAAGCATTCAAGCTGATTTCTTGCAGCAGCTGGGCACTGTAACAGCTCCAGAGCTGCTCTGTAAAGCAAGTAAAAGGGTGTGGGCCCTGCAGCACTACCTGTAGTTTGCATTGTGCATTGGAAAGCACAAAGTAAGCAGACGGGAGAAGTAAGGATAGTGCGCAAGGCCATAGAATGGAGCGGCTTAAGAAAAGAGAAGTGGAAACAGACAGCAAACTAGGCTGGAGAGAGACCTGAGACAAAGAGATCTGAATTATACGAGAGCCGACCAGGGGAAACACAAATTATGCAGTCAAGTTTCCCACATTTGGGGAAATCGCAGGGGCAGCAAATCCAGAGTGCAATGGGTGAGCCTTGCCCTGGGAGAAGCACCTTCATGATTATAGTATCTCACCTGGCAGGTAAGTAGAAGTTGGGCTAGAGCTGGGGAGGGTCGCTGCTCGGGCACCCCCCTGTCAAGTGAAGGAGATCCAACTGAGGCAGCACAAGGGAACTCTCGAAAGAAGAACAAGGCTAGAGGAAGAACTGAAACAAAGAAATCTGACTTTTACCAGAGCTGACCAGAGGAAAGCACAAACACAGTCCCCCACTACCACAAATAATGCAGTTGAGTTTCCCACATTTGGGGAAATCACAGGGGTCAGCATACCCAGAATGCAATGAATGAACCTCACCCTGGGAGAACAATCTTCAAGACCATGGTCTCTCCTATGCAAAATAAGTATGATTTGGGATAGGGCTGGGGAGGGCCGCTGCTCAGGCACATCTCTGTCAAGTAAAGGAGATTCAACTGAGGCAGCACAAGGGAACTCTCATCTGGGGACAACAACTGCAGGGAGAACACATATTTTCAGATGAACATGGGAGGGCAGAAGGCTGCCTAATACTGAAGCACCCCCAAACAACAAACCAAATGCTACAACTAGTGCAAGCATTCCTGGGGGAAGGCCTGCAGCAGATGGATTTGCATATGGTGATGCCATCCAAGCAGTGGGTCAAAGTTGGCTTCAACCCTCGTCTGCATATGAAAAGAGAAAAGGGGCGTGCAGGGCATGGCGGCCTTTTGCGGCGCTTGGATGACCCCTAGTTAGCATTAAACACCTCCACCCTCCTTCGGTGTGGGGCTCATGTTGGCTATGCCCCAGCCCCTGAAGCATTCAAGCTGATTTCTTGCAGCAGCTGGGCACTGTAACTGCTCCAGAGCTGCTCTGTAAGGCAAGTAAAAGGGTGTGGGCCCTGCAGCACTACCTGTAGATTGCATTGTGCGTTGGAAGGCACGAAGTAAGCAGACGGGAGAAGTCAGGATAGTGCGCAAGGGCATAGAAGGGAGCGGCTCAAGAAAAGAGAAGTGGAAACAGACAGCAAACTAGGCTGGAGAGAGACCTGAGACAAAGAGATCTGAATTATACGAGAGCCGACCAAGGGAAACACAAATTATGCAGTCAAGTTTCCCACATTTGGGGAAATCACAGGGGCAGCACAACCAGAGTGCAATGGGTGAGCCTTGCCCTGGGAGAAGCACCTTCATGATCATAGTATCTCACCTGGCAGGTAAGTAGGAGTTGGGCTAGAGCTGGGGAGGGTCGCTGCTCGGGCACCCCCCTGTCAAGTGAAAGAGATCCAACTGAGGCAGCACAAGGGAACTCTCGAAAGAAGAACAAGGCTAGAGGAAGATCTGAGATAAAGAAATCTGATTTTTACCAGAGCTGACCAGAGGAAAGCACAAACACAGTCCCCCACTACCACAAATAATGCAGTCGAGTTTCCCACATTTGGGGAAATCACAGGGGTCAGCATACCCAGAATGCAATGAATGAACCTCACCCTGGGAGAACAATCTTCATGACCATGGTATCGCCTATGCAAAATAAGTATGATTTGGGATAGGGCTGGGGAGGGCCGCTGCTCAGGCACATCTCTGTCAAGTAAAGGAGATTCAACTGAGGCAGCACAAGGGAACTCTCATCTGGGGACAACAACTGCAGGGAGAACATATATTTTCAGATGAACATGGGAGGGCAGAAGGCTGCCTAATACTGAAGCACCCCCAAACAACAAACCAAATGCAACAACTAGTGCAAGCATTCCTGGGGGAAGGCCTGCAGCAGATGGATTTGCATATGGTGATGTCATCCAAACAGTGGGTCAAAGTTGGCTTCAACCCTCGTCTGCATATGAAAAGAGACAAGGGGCGTGCAGGGCATGGCGGCCTTTTGCGGCGCTTGGATGACCCCTAGTTCGCATTACACACCTCCACCCTCCTTCGGTGTGGGGCTCATGTTGGCTATTCCCCAGCCCCTGAAGCATTCAAGCTGATTTCTTGCAGCAGCTGGGCACTGTAACTGCTCCAGAGACGCTCTGTAAGGCAAGTAAAAGGGTGTGGGTCCTGCAGCACTACCTGTAGTTTGCATTGTGCGTTGGAAGGCACAAAGTAAGCAGACGGGAGAAGTCAGGATAGTGCGCAAGGGCATAGAAGGGAGCGGCTCAAGAAAAGAGAAGTAGAAACAGACAGCAAACTAGGCTGGAGAGAGACCTGAGACAAAGAGATCTGAATTATACGAGAGCCGACCAGGGGAAACACAAATTATGCAGTCAAGTTTCCCACATTTGGGGAAATCGCAGAAGCAGCACACCCAGAGTGCAATGGGTGAGCCTTGCCCTGGGAGAAGCACCTTCATGATCATAGTATCTCACCTGGCAGGTAAGTAGGAGTTGGGCTAGAGCTGGGGAGGGTCGCTGCTCGAGCATCCCCCTGTCAAGTAAAGGAGATTCAACTGAGGCAGCACAAGGGAACTCTCATCTGGGGACAACAACTGCAGGGAGAACACATATTTTCAGATAAAAATCTTGGTCATGCTCTGGTTTCTCTTCAGAACGAACAAATCTTTCGCCTTTTACTAAAGATTTCCGTGGAGAGGAGCAAAACCGAGTTTTATCTCAATTTTTGCATGCCCCATCTTTTTGGGGTTTCTTTTATCGGTTTAAAGATAGAATGAGTGTGCTTTAATGTAAGCTCATTTGCATAGAAATGACAGTAAATGTTTGTTTCTTTTCAAACAGAACTTTCTTGACCATGCTACTTGCTTGAAAGATCTGGGAGCCCATGGAATACAGTACAAACCATGCTTATAGCAAGGAGAAGACAGGTGAGAAATCTGCTTTCTTTCAAATTGTCGCTCACTTTGATCTGAATGAGGACTGCTGGCACGGCACTCAGGCGACAGGTGGAATCTTGGTCATGCTCTGGTTTCTCTTCAGAACGAACAAATCTTTCGCCTTTTACTAAAGATTTCCGTGGAGAGGAGCAAAACTGAGTTTTATCTCAATTTTTGCATGTCCCATATTATTGGGGTTTCTTTTATCGGATTAAAGACAGAACGAGTGTGCTTTCTTGTTAGCTTTAATGTAAGTATATTTGCATAACAATGACAATAAATGTCTGTTTCTTTTCAAGCAGAACTTTCTTGACCATACTAATTGCTTGAAAGATCTGGGAGCACATGGAAAAGAGTACAAACCATGCTTATAGCAAGGGGAAGCCTGGTGAGAAATCTGCTTTCTTTCTTTCAAATTGGGTGCTCACTTTGAGCTGAATGAGGACTGCTGGCATGGCACTCAGGCGACAGGTGGAATCTTGGTCATGCTCTGGTTTCTCTTCAGAACGAACAAATCTTTCGCCTTTTACTAAAGATTTCCGTGGAGAGGAGCAAAACTGAGTTTTATCTCAATTTTTGCATGCCCCGTCTTATTGGGGTTTCTTTTATCAGTTTAAAGATAGAACGAGTGTGCTTTAATGTAAGCTCATTTGCGTAGAAATGACAGTAAATGTTTGTTTCTTTTCAAACAGAACTTTCTTGACTATACTAATTGCTTGAAAGATCTGGGAGCACATGGAAAAGAGTACAAACCATGTTTATAGCAAGGGGAAGCCTGGTGAGAAATCTGCTTTCTTTCTTTCAAATTGGGTGCTCACTTTGAGCTGAATGAGGACTGCTGGCATGGCACTCAGGCGACAGGTAGAATCTTGGTCATGCTGTGGTTTCTCTTCAGAACGAACAAATCTTTCGCCTTTTACTAAAGATTTCCGTGGAGAGGAGCAAAACTGAGTTTTATCTCAATTTTTGCATGCCCCATCTTATTGGGGTTTTATTTTATTGGTTTAAAGATAGAACGAGTGTGCTTTAATGTAAGCTCATTTGCATAGAAATTACAGTAAATGTTTGTTTCTTTTCAAACAGAACTTTCTTGACCACACTAATTGTTTGAAAGATCTGGGAGCACATGGAAAAGAGTACAAACCATGTTTATAGCAAGGGGAAGCCTGGTGAGAAATCTGCTTTCTTTCATTCAAATTGGGTGCTTACTTTGAGCAGAATGAGAACTGCTGGCATGGCACTCAGGCGACAGGTGGAATCTTGGTCATGCTCTGGTTTCTCTTCAGAACTAACAAATATTTCGCCTTTTATTAAAGATTTCCGTGGAGAGGAGCAAAACTGAGTTTTATCTCAATTTTTGCATGCCCCATATTATTGGGGTTTCTTTTATCAGTTTAAAGACAGAACGAGTGTGCTTTCTTGTTAGCTTTAATGTAAGTTTATTTGCATAACAATGACAGTAAATGTTTGTTTCTTTTCAAACAGAACTTTCTTGACCATGCTACTTGCTTGAAAGATCTGGGAGCACATGGAAAACAGTACAAACCATGCAGTATCACAAGAGCCTTTATTTGATCTTTCATGAAGATAGAGCAGAATTGAGGACACGTCAACAATTTCTGCCGAAGGTGGTTCATCTTTCCACATGGTGCCTTTGGCCACTGACACCTTCGTTGAGTCAAAGTCTCTGGCTGTGGTCAGAACTTTGAAAATTTATGTCACCAGAACGGTTCAGATTAGGAAAACAGAGGCTCTGTTTGTCCTGTATGCTCCCAACATGATTGGGTGTCCTGCTTCCATGCAGACCATTATGCGCTGGATCTGTGGTAAGATTCAGCATGCTCATTCCACGGCAGGATTGCCGTTACTGAATTAGGTGAAGACCCATTCTACTAGAAAGGTGGGTTCATCCTGGGCAGCTGGTCGGGGAGTCTCGGCATTGCAACTTTGCCGAGCAGCTATTTAGTAAACACTTTTGCTAAGTTTTACAAGTTTGATACCTTGGCTGATGATAACTTCAAGTTGGGTCATTCGGTGCTGCAGAGTCGTACGCACTCTCCCACCCGTTCAAGAGCTTTGGTATAACCCCATGGTTCTTAATGTGACCCCAGCATCCTCTAGGTCGTATGAGAAAATAGGATTTTAATACCTACCGGTAAATCCTTTTCTCTTAGTACGTAGAGGATGCTGGGCACCCGTCCCAGTCCATACTGTGTCTGCAGTTATTACTTGTGGTTATACACATGTTGTGTTACGGTTCTGGTCAGCTTTTTGCTGCAATTGTTCATGCCGTTGGCTTGTGTTCTGTTGAATGCCACGTTCTGCGGCATGCTTAAGGTGTGAGCTGGTAAGATGCTCACCTTAGTTTAACTATAAATCCTTTCCTCGAAATGTCCGTCTCCCTGGGCACAGTTCCTATAACTGGAGTCTGGAGGAGGGGCATAGAGGGAGGAGCCAGTTCACACCCTTTGAAAGTCTTAAAGTGCCCATGTCTCTTGCGGATCCCGTCTATACCCCATGGTTCTTAATGTGACCCCAGCATCCTCTACGGACTAAGAGAAAAGGATGCCCTTGTGTACTATCCTGACTTCTCCTCCCGTCTGCTTACTTTGTGCCTTCCAACGCACAATGCGAACTACAGGTGGTGCTGCAGGGCCCACACCCTTTTACTTGCCTTACAGAGCAGCTCTGGAGCTGTTACAGTGCCCAGCTGCTGCAAGAAATCAGCTTGAATGCTTCAGGGGATGGGGCATGGCCAACATGAGCCCCACACCAAAGGAGGGTGGGGGTGTTTAATGCGAACAAGGGGTCATCCAAGCACTGCAAAAGGCCGCCATGCCCTGCATGCCCCTTTTCTCTATGGAATCCGAATCTCGCAAGAATCCGACAGCGGGATGATGACATTTTCCCTTGTTCAGGTTTTCCGAGTCAGGCGGGAACAACCGAGCCTGCCTCGGACCAGTGTAAACCACGTGGAGTTCGTGGGGAATTCGGTTCTCGGAGAACCGAACCCGCTCCTCTCTACCTTATACCCATCATTTTTTTTATTTTCAATCTAAGCCCCTGCAGTTTTCTGTAAGCATCTGCTTCGCTATGATGATCAACAAGTCACAAGGGCAAACACTCAGGGTGTGAGGCGTAGATCTTAGGACCAGCTGCTACAAGCATGGCAGAGGTGTCACTATCACTGGTGACACCCAGAGAGGTGGCGAGGGAGATTGTAATGCAGTGCGCGCAGATAAGCAGCGCAATGGTAAAAAGGAGGCATGGTTTCATAGGTAGGGGCGTGGCCTGGTGGCCTGAATCTACATTTTGTTGCTCCGGGTGTCCCGGGGGTTGGGGGCTGCACCCGGGGACTAGTGTGTGAGCGGTGCTGGCTCCTGCACAGTGACAGGGCATGGCCACCCAGCATGACGCCTCCCTTCTTGACCATGCTGTAATTGCAGTCGCACTGCAGTTCAGCGTGATCATAAAAAATGGTGTAGGCTCCTGCTGGTGCAGACTGTATGTGCGCGCAGGAAGCCGCCACCATTTTTGTGATCACAGCGGCTGAATGTGATGTCATACAGCCGCTGTGACCACGCCCCCTGTGTCTCCTCCGTTGCAGACCCCATTTTGAAGCCTTGCCCCCGCACCGCTCCATCCCTGACTTGGAAATGGAGTGTTGCTGACCCACCTCTCCCCCCCTTCCCCGCCCCGATTGACAGGCAGAGGCGATCACATTCTCTGCGGGGTGCCGCAGAAAATGCAGGCACATGCGTATGCTCTTAGCAATTTTTGCAGTTGGATCGCTTATTGTGATTGCAATCCAACCTGAATCAGGCCCTATTACCTATCACAATGCGCTGCGGGCAGTACAAAATTGGGTTAATATAGGAGAAAAACCCCCAGACCTGTGCTCCTTAACTGTACCTGGTGGCTAGTGGAGCGGCTGCCCAGTAATCAGTGTCCACCGCAGTGCGCACACGGCCCACCCCCTACGGCCTCGCTCCCCTTCATCAGCGGCCTCGTCATCCGGAAGGGTGGTGTGTGTGTGACTGACCTTAGGATGAAACCGGAGCCTCCGCTGCAGTGACCCAGCAACCAGGGCACGGGAGTATACAGCGCCGCTGGGAGTGATGAAGCTGCAGTAAAGATGTCTATTAGACCTAGCCTGCTGCAGCCCTTGTAGATTCTCATAAAACAAGTTCTTCTTTTCTTGTCAAAATTAATAGCTAAGAATAGGCTGCCTGAGGCAGGCCCCTGTTAATTGGCCTGCTACTGAAGGCACCAACTACAAACTGAGCTCCCTGTTCATGGAAGCGGGGTTATAGAGGAGAATGCACTGAGCTTCTTGGGAACAGTCAAAAGCTTTGAGCCGGTTGGTGCCTCAGATCAAGATCCTACTCTACACCCCAATGTGAATCCTTGTGGAGTCCAGTGTACCCCACAGAAGAAATGAATGTGTCACACCCATTGGCAGCAACCTTAGAATAGCTGCTGACGGGCACAATTGAGAAAGGAAGGGGGGGGGGACATTTGAATCCAGCACATAGATGCAATTCAAATATGTAATTTGTACCTTCCTATTTTAAAATATAATGGATGAACCTCACCCTGTGAGAACAATCTTCATGATCAAGAGATCTAATATGTAAAATAAGTATGAGTTGGGATAGGGCTGGGGAGGGTGGCAGCTCGGGCAGCCCCTCCCCCGTCAAGTTAAGGAGATTCAACTGAGGAAGCACAAGGGAACTCTCGTCTGGGGACAACAACTGCAGGGAGACCACATCTTTTCAGATGAACATGGGAGGGCGGAAGGCTGCCTAATACTGAAGCACCATCAAATATCAAACCATATCCAACAACTAGTACAAGCATTCCTGGGGGAAGGTCTGCAGCAGAAGGATTTGCATACGGTGATGTCATCCAAGCAGTGGGCCAAAGTTGGCTGGAACCCTCATCTGCATATAAAAAGAGAAAAGGGGCATGCAGGGCATGGCGGCCTTTTGCAGTGCTTGGATGACCCCTAGTTCGCATTAAACACCCCCACCCTCCTTTGGTGTGGGGCTCATGTTGGCCATGCCCCATCCCCTGAAGCATTCATGCTGATTCGGATTCCATAGAGAAAAGGGGCATGCAGGGCATGGCGGCCTTTTGCAGTGCTTGGATGACCCCTAGTTTGCATTAAACACCCCCACCCTCCTTTGGTGTGGGGCTCATGTTGGCCATGCCCCATCCCCTGAAGCATTCAAGCTGATTTCTTGCAGCAGCTGGGCACTGTAACATATAAAGAGCTGCGCGTTGCTGCCATTTTTACTCGTGCATTGAAGAGAGAGCGGAGAGGACGTGGCTATGTTCTCTCAGTGGAAATCTCAATATCAGTGCTCAGTATCAGTGGTTACTTATTGCTGCTCAGTAATACTAGTAGTGTGTCTCTCCTGCTCAGTGTCAGTTCTCAGTAGTCTCCTCATCAGTGCTCAGTATCACTGCTCATTGTCTTGTGCTGCATTGTGGTGCTCAGCATACTACAGTACATTACTAATAGTCCAGTGCTGCATCTTGCTGCTCAGTGTCAGTTCTAGTATCCTCATCAGTGCTCACTATCACTGCTCATTGCATTGTGGTGTTCTGTATACTACAGTAAGATAGTAATATAGTATATATAGAGGAGCGGGTTCGGTTCTCCGAGAACCGAATTCCCGACGAACTCCGCGTGGTTTACACTGGTCCGAGGCAGGCTCGGTTGTTCCCGCCTGACTCGGAAAACCTGAACAAGGGAAAATGTCATCATCCCGCTGTCGGATTCTCGCGAGATTCGGATTCCATATAAAGAGCTGCGCGTTGCCGCCATTTTTACTCGTGCATTGAAGAGAGAGCGGAGAGGACGTGGCTATGTTCTCTCAGTGGAAATCTCAATATCAGTGCCCAGTATCAGTGGTTACTTATTGCTGCTCAGTAATACTAGTAGTGTGTCTCTCCTGCTCAGTGTCAGTTCTCTGTAGTATCCTCATCAGTGCTCAGTATCACTGCTCATTGTCTTGTGCTGCATTGTGGTGCTCAGCATACAACAGTACATTACTAATAGTCCAGTGCTGCATCTTGCTGCTCATGTTGGCTATGCCCCAGCCCCTGAAGCATTCAAGCTGATTTCTTGCAGCAGCTGGGCACTGTAACAGCTCCAGAGCTGCTCTGTAAGGCAAGTAAAAGGGTGTTGGCCCAGCAGCACTACCTGTAGTTTGCATTGTGCGTTGGAAGGCACAAAGTAAGCAGACAGGAGAAGTCAGGAGAGTGCACAAGGGCATAGAAGGCAGGGGCTCAAGAAAAGAGAAGTGGAAACAGACAGCAAACTAGGCTGGAGAGAGACCTGAGACAAAGAGATCTGAATTATACGAGTAGCCGACCAGAGGAAACACAAATTATGCAGTCAAGTGTCCCACATTTGGGGAAATCGTAGGAGCAGCACACCCAGAGTGCAATGGGTGAGCCTTGCCCTGGTAGAAGCACCTTCCTGATCATAGTATCTCACTTGGCAGGTAAGTAGGAGTTGGGCTTGAGCTGGGGAGGGTCGCTGCTCGGATACCCCCCTGTCAAGTGAAGGAGATCCAACTGAGGCAGCACAAGGAAACTCTCGAAAAAAAACAAGGCTAGAGGAAGATCTGAGACAAAGAAATCTGACTTTTACCAGAGCTGACCAGAGGAAAGCACAAACACAGTCCCCCACTACCACAAATAATGCAGTCGAGTTTCCCACATTTGGGGAAATCACAGGGGTCAGCATACCCAGAATGCAATGAATGAACCTCACCCTGGGAGAACAATCTTCATGACCATGGTATCTCCTATGCAAAATAAGTATGATTTGGGATAGGGCTGGGGAGGGCCGCTGCTCAGGCACATCTCTGTCAAGTAAAGGAGATTCAACTGAGGCAGCACAAGGGAACTCTCATCTGGGGACAACAACTGCAGGGAGAACACATATTTTCAGATGAACATGGGAGAGCAGAAGGCTGCCTAATACTGAAGCACCCCAAACAACAAACCAAATGCAACAACTAGTACAAGCATTCCTGGGGGAAGGTCTGCAGAAGACGGATTTGCATACGGTGATGTCATCCAAGCAGTGGGCCAAAGTTGGATGGAACCCTCATCTGCATATGAAAAGAGAAAAGGGGTATGCAGGGCATGGCGGCCTTTTGCGGCGCTTGGATGACCCTTAGTTCCCATTAAACACCTCCACCCTCCGTCGGTGTGGGGCTCATGTTGGCTATGCCCCAGCCCCTGAAGCATTCAAGCTGATTTCTTGCAGCAGCTGGGCACTGTAACAGCTCCAGAGCTGCTCTGAAAGGTAAGTAAAAGGGTGTGGGCCCTGCAGCACTACCTGTAGTTTGCATTGTGCGTTGGAAGGCACAAAGTAAGCAGACAGGAGAAGTCAGGAGAGTGCACAAGGGCATAGAAGGCAGCGGCTCAAGAAAAGAGAAGTGGAAACAGACAGCAAACTAGGCTGGAGAGAGACCTGAGACAAAGAGATCTGAATTATACGAGTAGCCGACTAGAGGAAACACAAATTATGCAGTCAAGTGTCCCACATTTGGGGAAATCGTAGGAGCAGCACACCCAGAGTGCAATGGGTGAGCCTTGCCCTGGGAGAAGCACCTTCATGATCATAGTATCTCACCTGGCAGGTAAGTAGGAGTTGGGCTAGAGATGGGGAGGGTCGCTGCTCGGGCACCCCCCTGTCAAGTGAAGGAGATCCAACTGAGGCAGCACAAGGAAACTCTCGAAAAAAGAACAAGGCTAGAGGAAGATCTGAGACAAAGAAATCTGTCTTTTACCAGAGCTGACCAGAGGAAAGCACAAACACAGTCCCCCACTACCACAATTAATGCAGTCGAGTTTCCCACATTTGGGGAAATCACAGGGGTCAGCATACCCAGAATGCAATGAATGAACCTCACCCTGGGAGAACAATCTTCATGACCATGGAAACTCCTATGCAAAATAAGTATGATTTGGGATAGGGCTGGGGAGGGCCGCTGCTCAGGCACATCTCTGTCAAGTAAAGGAGATTCAACTGAGGCAGCACAAGGGAACTCTCATCTGGGGACAACAACTGCAGGGAGAACACATATTTTCAGATGAACATGGGAGGGCAGAAGGCTGCCTAATACTGAAGCACCCCCAAACAACAAACCAAATGTAACAACTAGTAAAAGCATTCCTGGGAGAAGGTCTGCAGAAGACGGATTTGCATACGGTGATGTCATCCAAGCAGTGGGCCAAAGTTGGCTGGAACCCTCATCTGCATATGAAAAGAGAAAAGGGTTATGCAGGGCATGGCGGCCTTTTGCGGTGCTTGGATGACCCCTAGTTCGCATTAAATACCTCCACCCTCCTTCGGTGTGGGGCTCATGTTGGCTATGCCCCAGCCCCTGAAGCATTCAAGCTGATTTCTTGCAGCAGCTGGGCACTGTAACAGCTCCAGAGCTGCTCTGTACGGCAAGTAAAAGGGTGTGGGCCCTGCAGCACTACCTGTAGTTCGCATTGTGCGTTGGAAGGCACAAAGTAAGCAGACGGGAGAAGTCAGGATAGTGCGCAAGGGCATAGAAGGGAGCGGCTCAAGAAAACAGAAGTGGAAACAGACAGCAAACTAGGCTGGAGAGAGACCTGAGACAAAGAGATCTGAATTATACGAGAGCCGACCAGGGGAAACACAAATTATGCAGTCAAGTTTCCCACATTTGGGGAAATCGCAGGAGCAGCACACCCAGAGTGCAATGGGTGAGCCTTGCCCTGGGAGAAGCACCTTCATGATCATAGTATCTCACCTGGCAGGTATGTAGGAGTTGGGCTAGAGCTGGGGAGGGTCGCTGCTCGGGTACCCCCCTGTCAAGTGAAGGAGATCAAACTGAGGCAGCACAATGGAACTCTCGAAAGAAGAACAAGGCTAGAGGAAGATCTGAGACAAAGAAATCTGACTTTTACCAGAGCTGACAAGAGGAAAACACAAACACAGTCCCCCACTACCACAAATAATGCAGTTGAGTTTCCCACATTTGGGGAAATCACAGGGGTCAGCATACCCAGAATGCAATGAATGAACCTCACCCTGGGAGAACAATCTTTATGACCATGGTATCTCCTATGCAAAATAAGTATGATTTGAGATAGGGCTGGGGAGGGCCGCTGCTCAGGCACATCTCTGTCAAGTAAAGGAGATTCAACTGAGGCAGCACAAGGGAACTCTCATCTGGGGACAACAACTGCCGGGAGAACACATATTTTCAGATGAACATGGGAGGGCAGAAGGCTGCCTAATACTGAAGCACGCCCAAACAACAAACCAAATGCAACAACTAGTACAAGCATTCCTGGGAGAAGGTCTGCAGAAGACGGATTTACATACGGTGATGTCATCCAAGCAGTGGGCCAAAGTTGGCTGGAACCCTCATCTGCATATGTTGAAGATACAATTTGTGAATTGCATTTAACACTATCTCCCTTTCCTGGGGAGAAGATGGTAGGGCCGATTTGAAAAACCGGCGAGGAGGCACCTCTTCGAATTTCAGCTTGTAACCCTGAGAAACAATTTCTATTGCCTAGGGATCCACCTGCGAATGAACCCAGATGTGGCTGAAAACTCGAAGACGTGCCCTCAACTGGGCGGACTCCTTTAGCGGAGCCCCAGCGTCATGCGGTGGATTTTGTAGAAGCCGGGGAGGACTTCTGTTCCTGGGAACTAGCTGTGTTGTGCAGCTTCTTCCCTCTGCCCTTACCTCTGGCAAGAAAGGACGCACCTCGTACTTTCTTGTTTCTCTGTGATCGAAAGGACTGCATTTGATAATGTGGTGCTTTCTTAGGCTGTGAGGGAATATAAGGCAAAAAATTTGATTTACCAGCTGTAGCTGTGGAGACTAGGTCCGAGAGACCTTTCCCAAACAATTCCTCACCCCTGTAAGGTAAAACCTCCATATGCCTTTTTGAGTCGGCATCACCTGTCCATTGCCGGGTCCATAGGACTCGTCTAGCAGAAATCGACATAGCGTTTATTCTAGAACCCAGTAGACTAATGTCACTTTGAGCATCTCTCATATATAGGACAGCATCTTTTATATGCCCTATGGTCAATAACATAGCATCCTTATCTAGGGTCTCAATCTCTGCTGATAAGGTATCTGTCCATGCTGCCACCGCGCTACAACCCCGGCCGACGCAATTGCCGGTCTGAGTAAGGTACCAGAATGTGTGTAAATGGACTTTAGGGTAACCTCCTGCATGCGGTCAGCAGGGTCCCTGATGGTAGCCGTATCCTGGGATGGCAGCGCTACCTTTTTGGATAAGCGTGTCAATGCTTTATCCACCCTAGGGGAGGATTCCCACCGTATCCTGTCCATTGGCGGGAAAGGATACGCCATAAGAATCCTTTTGGGAATCTGCAGCTTTTTGTCTGGAGATTCCCAAGCTTTTTCACATAATTCGTTCAACTCATGTGAGGGGGGAAAGGTTATCTCAGGTTTCTTTCCCTTATACATGTGTACCCTCGTGTCAGGGACAGGGGACTCTGTGATGTGCAAAACATCTTTTATTGCAATAATCATATATCGAATACATTTAGCCAATTTTGGTTGTAACTTTGCATCATCGTAGTCGACACTGGAGTCAGAATCCGTGTCGGTATCTGTGTCAACTATTTGGGATAGTGGGCGCTTTTGAGACCCCGAAGGTCCCTGCGACATAGGGACAGGCATGGGTTGACTCCCTGACTGTTCCCTAGCTTCAGCTTTGTCTAATCTCTTGTGTAATAAGTTTACATTAGCACTTAAAACATTCCACATATCCATCCAGTCAGGTGTCGGCGTTGTCGATGGAGACACCACATTAATTTGCTCCTGCTCCTCTCTAGGAGAGCCTTCTACCTCAGACATGTCGACACACGTGTACCGACACACCATACACTCAGGGAATCCTCTTATCTGAGGACAGTTCCCCAACAAGGCCCTTTGGAGAGACAGAGAGAGAAAGTATGCCAGCACACACCCCAGCGCTATATGACCCAGGAAAAAAACACAATCATTTTATGTTTACCCAGTAGCGCTGTATTTCCATATATATATGCGCCTAATTATGTGCCCCCCTCTTCTTTAAGACCCTCTTTCTACCGTGGTATAAGCAGGGGAGAGTCCGTGGAGCTTCCCCTCAGCGGTGCTGTGGAGAAAATGGCGCTGGTGAGTGCTGAGGGAGAAGCCCCACCCCCTCAGCGACGGGCTTCTGTCCCGCTGAAATATAGTAAAAAAATGGCGGGGGCTCTTATATATATATACAGTGCCTAGCTGCATATATATTTATTTTGCCAAAGAGAGGTCTATATTGCTGCCCAGGGCGTCCCCCCTGCGCCCTTCACCCTTACACTGACTGCCGTGTGTGAGGTGTATTGGAGCAATGGAGCACAGCTTTACTGCTGTGCGTTACCTCAGTGAAGATCATGAAGTCTTCCGCCGCCTCTGAAGTCTTCTTTTCTTCTCATACTCACCCGGCTTCTATCTTCCGGCTCTGCGAGGGGGACGGCGGCGCGGCTCTGGGACGGACGGCGAGGGTGAGACCTGCGTACCGATCCCTCTGGAGCTAATGCTGTACAGTAGCCTAAGAAGCAGAGCCTATCAACTCACAGAAGTAGGTGTGCATCTCTCCCCTCCGCCCCTCGATGCAGGGAGTCTGTTGCCAGCAGGCTCCCTGAAAATAAAAAAATCTAACAAATATACTTTCTGTCAGGAAACTCAGGAGAGCTCCCTGAAAAGCACCCAGTCTCCTCTGGGCACAGTAGTAAACTGAGGTCTGGAGGAGGGGCATAGAGGGAGGAGCCAGTGCACACCCAGATCTAAAGTCTTTCTTAAAGTGCCCATGTCTCCTGCGGAGCCCGTCTATCCTTACGGAGTCCCCAGCATCCTCTAGGACGTAAGAGAAAAATTATGCTGGCAGAAAAATCCAATTGAGTGATTAAACAGCTCCAGAGCTGCTCTGTAAGGCAAGTAAAAGGGTGTGGGCCCTGCAGCACTACCTGTAGTTTGCATTGTGCATTGGAAGCCTAGTTTGCTGTCTGTTTCCACTTCTTTTTTCTTGAGCCCCTCCCGTCTATACCCTTGTGCACTATCCTGACTTCTCCTCCCGTCTGCTTACTTTGTGCCTTCCAATGCACAATGCAAACTACAGGTAGTGCTGCAGGGCCCACACCCTTTTACTTGCCTTATAGAGCAGCTCTTGAGCTGTTACAGTGCCCAGCTGCTGCAAGAAATCAGCGTGAATGCTTCAGGGGCTGGGGCATGGCCAACATGAGCCCCACACCGAAGGAGGGTGGGGGTGTTTAATGCGAACTAGGGGTCTCGCACAATGCGAACTACGGGTAGTGCTGCAGGGCCCACACCCTTTTACTTGCCTTACAGAGCAGCTCTGGAGCTGTTACAGTGCCCAGCTGCTGCAAGAAATCAGCTTGAATCCTTCAGGGGCTGGGGCATAGCCAACATGAGCCCCACACCGACGGAGGGTGGAGGTGTTTAATGCGAACTAGGGGTCATCCAAGTGCCGCAAAAGGCTGCCATGCCCTGCACGCCCCTTTTCTCTTTTCATATGCAGACGAGGGTTGAAGCCAACTTTGACCCACTGCTTGGATGACATCGCCATATGCAAATCCATCTGCTGCAGGCCTTCCCCCAGGAATGCTTGCACTAGTTGTTGCATTTGGTTTGTTGTTTGGGGGTGCTTCAGTATTAGGCAGCCTTCTGCCCTCCCATGTTCATCTGAAAATATGTGTTCTCCCTGCAGTTGTTGTCCCCAGATGAGAGTTCCCTTGTGCTGCCTCAGTTGAATCTCCTTTACTTGACAGAGATGTGCCTGAGCAGCGGCCCTCCCCAGCCCTATCCCAAATCATACTTATTTTGCATAGGAGATACCATGGTCATGAAGACTGTTCTCCCAGGGTGCGGTTAATTCATTGCATTCTGGGTATGCTCACCCCTGTGATTTCCCCAAATGTGGGAAACTCGACTGCATTATTTAATGCGAACTAGGGGTCATCCAAGCACCGCAAAAGGCCGCCATGCCCTGCATACCCCTTTTCTCTTTTCATAAGCAGACGAGGTTTGAAGCCAACTTTGACCCACTGCTTGGATGACATCACTTGCTGCCTTTCCAATGAAGCAAGTTTAATTTAATAATAGGTGAAAAACCATCCCTACAAAGGTGTTAATCAGATACTTGGCTTTGTGGACACTTTTCAGAGCACAAATTTGTTAGCATAAAAATAAAGCCAGAAAATGAAGAGCTGTTTAATCACTCAATTGGATTTTTCTGCCAGCATATTTCTTTTTCTCTGCAACCCACTGCTAAATTGTGCTTCCTAGCTGTTTTTATAAAATCACTGAATCAAATCTAACTCTGATTACATCAGAGAAGGCCAGGTACCCTACACCATAACAGGGGGTTTGACATTTTGACTTGTCTACTTAAAGATCACCAAAATCTGATAACAAGGTCAATTAAGTCCCTGGGTGGGATTGAACCACCAACCTTTTGGTTAATAGCCTTACACACTAACTGATTGCGCCACAGCGACACTTTGCAAAAGTACATACTGACAAAGGCTAATAAGCATTCATCTAGAACGATTCCTAGAAACATTTTAAAAAGTCAATAATGTGGAGAGTTTTTGTAAGATGTTTCTTCCATCAACCAATGAAGAAACACATTGGTACTTTCCCATGATGAGTGAGTGCTTCGGGATCTTTTGCACTTACATGTGCAGCAGAGTACTGTAATGGAAGCATGCTGGGTCCATAACCCAGAGGTAGGCAGATTGAAACTATCCTCTGCTATATGCATTTTTTTTTGTTAATTAAAGTAATCCAAAACTGGGATTGATATTTTTGCTCTTTTATTTTTACTTAAAGTACAATAACTTTTACCATTTTAATTTGTTTTAATAGTATATTGACAGTATTGTTTTCTTTCAAAAATCCAATTAATTTTCTTTACCCGATTATTAAAATGGTAATTGACAAAAACAAACTACATTGTCACCAGAAGAGCAATACAAAATGTACAAGTGATATATTAAAATCATCTTTCCAGCTTGAATTTCAATGATGCATTGGGGCAACGATTTTGTGAGAAACATCTTCACCCTTAAATAAAGATTTTCTTAATTCCTTACCTGTGTGCTAATTAGATATCACCTTGTTTTCACATTAAACAGACTTCCACATGAGAAAACAGCAAATATGCAGTGGCGTTAATGTTTCCTGGTGTCAACCTGTATTATTTCCGTAGATATTGAAATGAGGATGCATCTTGCTGCCTTTCCAATGAAACAAGTTTAATTTAGTAATAGGTGAAAAACCATCCCTACAAAGATGTTAATCAGATACTTGGCTTTGTGGACACTTTTCAGAGAACAAATTTGTAATCATAAAAATAAAGCCAGAAAATGAAGAGCTGTTTAATCACTCAATTGGATTTTTCTGCCAGCATTTTTCTTTTTATCTGCAACCCACTGCTAAATTGTGCTTCCTAGCTGTTTTTTTATAAAATCACTTAATCAAATCTAACTCTGATTACATCAGAGAAGGCCAGGTACCCTATACCATAAGAGGGGGTTTGCAATTTTGACTTGTCTACTTAAATATCACCAAAATCTGATCACAAGGTCAATTACGTCCCTGGGTGGGATTGAACCACCAACCTTTTGATAAATAGCTGAACACACTAACCGATTGCGCCACAGAGACACTTTGCAAAAAGCACATACTGACAAAGACTAATAAGCATTCATCTAGAACGTTTCCTAGAAAAACTTTAAAAAGTCAATAATCTGGAGAGTTTTTGTAAGATGTTTCTTCCAGCAACCAATGAAGAAACACATTGGTACTTTCGCATGATGAGTGAGTGCTTCAGGATCTCTTGCACTTACATGTGCAGCAGAGTACTGCAATGGAAGCATGCTGGGCCCATAACCCAGAGGTAGGCAGATTGAAACTATCCTTTGCTATATGATTTTTTTTTTTTTGTTCATTAAAGTAATCCAAAACTGGGATTGATATTTTAGCTTTTATTTTTACTTAAAGTACAATAACTTTTACCATTTTAATTTGTTTTAATAGTATATTGACAGTATTGTTTTCTTTCAAAAATCCACTTAATTTTCTTTACCCTATTATTAAAATGGTAATTGACAAAAACAAACTACATTGTCACCATAAGAGCAATACAAAATGTACAAGTGATATATTAAAATCATCTTTCCAGCTTGAATTTCAATGATGCATTGGGGCAACGATTTTGTGAGAAACATCTTCACCCTTAAATAAAGATTTTCTTAATTCCTTACCTGTGTGCTAATTAGATATCACCTTGTTTTCACATTAAACAGACTTCCACATGAGAAAGCAGCAAGGATGCAGTGGCGTTAATGTTTCCTGGTGTCAACCTGTATTATTTCAGTAGATATTGAAATGAGGATGCATCTTGCTGCCTTTCCAATGAAGCAAGTTTAATTTAGTAATAGGTGAAAAACCATCCCTACAAATATGTTAATCAGATACTTGGCTTTGTGGACACTTTTCAGAGAACAAATTAGTTAGCATAAAAATAAAGCCAGAAAATGAAGAGCTGTTTAATCACTCAATTGGATTTTTCTGCCAGCATATTTCTTTTTCTCTGCAACCCACTGCCAAATTGAGCTTCCTAGCTGTTTTTATAAAATCACTGAATCAAATCTAACTCTGATTACATCAGAGAAGGCCAGGTACCCTACACCATAACAGGGGGTTTGAAATTTTGACTTGTCTACTTAAAGATCACCAAAATCTGATAACAAGGTCAATTAAGTCCCTGGGTGGGATTGAACAACCAACCTTTTGGTTAATAGCCTTACACACTAACTGATTGCGCCACAGCTACACTTTGCAAAAGTACATACTGACAAAGGCTAATAAGCATTCATCTAGAACGATTCCTAGAAACATTTTAAAAAGTCAATAATGTGGAGAGTTTTTGTAAGATGTTTCTTCCATCAACCAATGAAGAAACACATTGGTACTTTCCCATGATAAGTGAGTGCTTCAGGACCTCTTGCACTTACATGTGCAGCAGAGTACTGTAATGGAAGCATGCTGGGTCCATAACCCAGAGGTAGGCAGATTGAAACTATCCTCTGCTATATGCATTTTTTTTTGTTAATTAAAGTAATCCAAAACTGGGATTGATATTTTTGCTCTTTTATTTTTACTTAAAGTACAATAACTTTTACCATTTTAATTTGTTTTAATAGTATATTGACAGTATTGTTTTCTTTCAAAAATCCACTTAATTTTCTTTACCCGATTATTAAAATGGTAATTGACAAAAACAAACTACATTGTCACCAGAAGAGCAATACAAAATGTACAAGTGATATATTAAAATCATCTTTCCAGCTTGAATTTCAATGATGCATTGGGGCAACGATTTTGTGAGAAACATCTTCACCCTTAAATAAAGATTTTCTTAATTCCTTACCTGTGTGCTAATTAGATATCACCTTGTTTTCACATTAAACAGACTTCCACATGAGAAAACAGCAAAGATGCAGTGGCGTTAATGTTTCCTGGTGTCAACCTGTATTATTTCAGTAGACATTGAAATGAAGATGCATCTTGCTGCCTTTCCAATGAAGCAAGTTTAATTTAGTAATAGGTGAAAAACCATCCCTACAAAGGTGTTAATCAGAGACTTGGCTTTGTGGACACTTTTCAGAGAACAAATTTGTTAGTATAAAAATAAAGCCAGAAAATGAAGAGCTGTTTAATCACTCAATTGGATTTTTCTGCCATCATATTTCTTTTTCTCTGCAACCCACTGCTAAATTGTTCTTCCTAGCTGTTTTTATAAAATCACTGAATCAAATCTAACTCTGATTACATTAGAGAAGGCCAGGTACCCTACACCATAACAGGGGGTTTGAAATTTTGACTTGTCTACTTAAAGATCACCAAAATCTGATAACAAGGTCAATTAAGTCCCTTGGTGGGATTGAACCACCAACCTTTTGGTTAATAGCCTTACACACTAACTGATTGCGCCACAGCGACACTTTTCAAAAGAACATACTGACAAAGGCTAATAAGCATTCATCTAGAACGATTCCTAGAAACATTTTAAAAAGTCAATAATGTGGAGAGTTTTTGTAAGATGTTTCTTCCATCAACCAATGAAGAAACACATTGGTACTTTCCCATGATGAGTGAGTGCTTCAGGATCTCTTGCACTTACATGTGCAGCAGAGTACTGTAATGGAAGCATGCTGGGTCCATAACCCAGAGGTAGGCAGATTGAAACTATCCTCTGCTATATGCATTTTTTTTGTTAATTAAAGTAATCCAAAACTGGGATTGATATTTTTGCTCTTTTATTTTTACTTAAAGTACAATAACTTTTACCATTTTAATTTGTTTTAATAGTATATTGACAGTATTGTTTTCTTTCAAAAATCCAATTAATTTTCTTTACCCGATTATTAAAATGGTAATTGACAAAAACAAACTACATTGTCACCAGAAGAGCAATACAAAATGTACAAGTGATATATTAAAATCATCTTTCCAGCTTGAATTTCAATGATGCATTGGGGCAACGATTTTGTGAGAAACATCTTCACCCTTAAATAAAGATTTTCTTAATTCCTTACCTGTGTGCTAATTAGATATCACCTTGTTTTCACATTAAACAGACTTCCACATGAGAAAGCAGCAATGATGCAGTGGCGTTAATGTTTCCTGGTGTCAACCTGTATTATTTCAGTAGATATTGAAATGAGGATGCATCTTGCTGCCTTTCCAATGAAGCAAGTTTAATTTAGTAATAGGTGAAAAACCATCCCTACAAATATGTTAATCAGATACTTGGCTTTGTGGACACTTTTCAGAGAACAAATTCGTTAGCATAAAAATAAAGCCAGAAAATGAATAGCTGTTTAATCACTCAATTGGATTTTTCTGCCAGCATATTTCTTTTTCTCTGCAACCCACTGCTAAATTGTGCTTCCTAGCTGTTTTTTTTATAAAATCACTTATTCAAATCTAACTCTGATTACATCAGAGTAGGCCAGGTACCCTACACCATAAGAAGGGGGTTTGAAATTTTGACTTGTCTACTTAAAGATCACCAAAATCTGATAACAAGGTCAATTACATCCCTGGGTGGGATTGAACCACCAACCCTTTGATTAATAACCAAACACACTAACAGATTGCGCCACAGAGACACTTTACAAACGTACATACTGACAAAGGCTAATAAGCATTCATCTAGAACGTTTCCTAGAAAAACTTTAAAAAGTCAATAATCTGGAGAGTTTTTGTAAGATGTTTCTTCCATCAACCAACGAAGAAACACATTGGTACTTTCCCATGATGAGTGAGTGCTTCAGGATCTCTTGCACTTACATGTGCAGCAGAGTACTGCAATGGAAAAATGCTGGGCCCATAACCCAGAGGTAGGCAGATTGAAACTATCCTCTGCTATATGCATTTTTTTTTGTTAATTAAAGTAATCCAAAACTGGGATTGATATTTTTGCTCTTTTATTTTTACTTAAAGTACAATAACTTTTACCATTTTAATTTGTTTTAATAGTATATTGACAGTATTGTTTTCTTTCAAAAATCCACTTAATTTTCTTTACCCTATTATTAAAATGGTAATTGACAAAAACAAACGACATTGTCACCAGAAGAGCAATACAAAATGTACAAGTGATATATTAAAATCATCTTTCCAGCTTGAATTTCAATGATGCATTGGGGCAACGATTTTGTGAGAAACACCTTCACCCTTAAATAAAGATTTTCTTAATTCCTTACCTGTGTGCTAATTAGATATCACCTTGTTTTCACATTAAACAGACTTCCACATGCGAAAGCAGCAAGGATGCAGTGGCGTTAATGTTTCCTGGTGTCAACCTGTATTATTTCAGTAGACATTGAAATGAGGATGCATCTTGCTGCCTTTCCAATGAAGCAAGTTTAATTTAGTAATAGGTGAAAAACCATCCCTACAAAGGTGTTAATCAGAGACTTGGCTTTGTGGACACTTTTCAGAGAACAAATTTGTTAGCATAAAAATAAAGCCAGAAAATGAAGAGCTGTTTAATCACTCAATTGGATTTTTTTGCCAGCATATTTCTTTTTCTCTGCAACCCACTGCTAAATTGTGCTTCCTAGCTGTTTTTATAAAATCACTGAATCAAATCTAACTCTGATTACATCAGAGAAGGCCAGGTACCCTACACCATAACAGGGGGTTTGAAATTTTGACTTGTCTACTTAAAGATCACCAAAATCTGATAACAAGGTCAATTACGTCCCTGGGTGGGATTGAACCACCAACCTTTTGGTTAATAACCATACACACTAACTGATTGCGCCACAGCGACACTTTGCAAAAGTACATACTGACAAAGGCTAATAAGCATATATCTAGAACGTTTCCTAGAAACATTTTAAAAAGTCAATAATGTGGAGAGTTTTTGTAAGATGTTTCTTCCATCAACCAATGAAGAAACACATTGGTACTTTCCCATGATAAGTGAGTGCTTCAGGACCTCTTGCACTTACATGTGCAGCAGAGTACTGTAATGGAAGCATGCTGGGTCCATAACCCAGAGGTAGGCAGATTGAAACTATCCTTTGCTATATGCATTTTTTTTTGTTAATTAAAGTAATCCAAAACTGGGATTGATATTTTTGCTCTTTTATTTTTACTTAAAGTACAATAACTTTTACCATTTTAATTTGTTTTAATAGTATATTGACAGTATTGTTTTCTTTCAAAAATCCAATTAATTTTCTTTACCCGATTATTAAAATGGTAATTGACAAAAACAAACTACATTGTCACCAGAAGAGCAATACAAAATGTACAAGTGATATATTAAAATCATCTTTCCAGCTTGAATTTCAATGATGCATTGGGGCAACGATTTTGTGAGAAACATCTTCACCCTTAAATAAAGATTTTCTTAATTCCTTACCTGTGTGCTAATTAGATATCACCTTGTTTTCACATTAAACAGACTTCCACATGAGAAAGCAGCAAGGATGCAGTGGCGTTAATGTTTCCTGGTGTCAACCTGTATTATTTCTGTAGATATTGAAATGAGGATGCATCTTGCTGCCTTTCCAATGAAGCAAGTTTAATTTAGTAATAGGTGAAAAACCATCCCTACAAAGGTGTTAATCAGAGACTTGGCTTTGTGGACACTTTTCAGAGAACAAATTTGTTAGCATAAAAATAAAGCCAGAAAATGAAGAGCTGTTTAATCACTCAATTGGATTTTTTTGCCAGCATATTTCTTTTTCTCTGCAACCCACTGCTAAATTGTGCTTCCTAGCTGTTTTTATAAAATCACTGAATCAAATCTAACTCTGATTACATCAGAGAAGGCCAGGTACCCTACACCATAACAGGGGGTTTGAAATTTTGACTTGTCTACTTAAAGATCACCAAAATCTGATAACAAGGTCAATTACGTCCCTGGGTGGGATTGAACCACCAACCTTTTGGTTAATAGCCTTACACACTAACTGATTGCGCCACAGCGACACTTTGCAAAAGCATATACTGAAAAAGGCTAATAAGCATTCATCTAGAACGTTTCCTAGAAACATTTTAAAAAGTCAATAATGTGGAGAGTTTTTGTAAGATGTTTCTTCCATCAACCAATGAAGAAACACATTGGTACTTTCCCATGATGAGTGAGTGCTTCAGGATCTCTTGCACATACATGTGCAGCAGAGTACTGTAATGGAAGCATGCTGGGTCCATAACCCAGAGGTAGGCAGATTGAAACTATCCTCTGCTATATGCATTTTTTTTGTTAATTAAAGTAATCCAAAACTGGGATTGACATTTTTGCTCTTTTATTTTTACTTAAAGTACAATAACTTTTACCATTTTAATTTGTTTTAATAGTATATTGACAGTATTGTTTTCTTTCAAAAATTCACTTAATTTTCTTTTCTGTGTGCTAATTAGATATCACCTTGTTTTCACATTAAATAGACTACCACATGAGAAAGCAGCAAGGATGCAGTGGCGTTAATGTTTCCTGGTGGTAGTGGGGTACTGTGTTTGTGCTTTCCTCTGGTCAGCTCTGGTAAAAGTCAGATTTCTTTGTCTCAGATCTTCCTCTAGCCTTGTTCTTCTTTCGAGAGTTCCCTTGTGCTGCCTCAGTTGGATCTCCTTCACTTGACAGGGGCGTACCCGAGCAGCGACCCTCCCCAGCACTAGCCCAACTCCTACTTACCTGCCAGGTGAGATACTATGATCATGAAGGTGCTTCTCCCAGGGCAAGGCTCACCCATTGCACTCTGGGTGTGCTGCTCCTGCGATTTCCCCAAATGTGGGAAACTTGACTGCATAATTTGTGTTTCCCCTGGTCGGCTCTCGTATAATTCAGATCTCTTTGTCTCAGGTCTCTCTCCAGCCTAGTTTGCTGTCTGTTTCCACTTCTCTTTTCTTAAACCGCTCCCTTCTATGCCCTTGCGCACCTTAATTAAATCTAACTCTGATTACGTCAGAGAAGGCCAGGTACCCTACACCATAAGAGGGGGTTTGAAATTTTGACTTGTCTACTTAAAGATCACCAAAATCTGATCACAAGGTCAATTACATCACTGGGTGGGAACCTTTTGGTTAATAGCCCATGTAAGTGCAAGAGATCCTGAAGCACTCACTCATCATGGGAAAGTACCAATGTGTTTCTTACAAAAATTCTCCAGATTATTGACTTTTTAAAGTTTTTCTAGGAAACGTTCTAGATGAATGCTTATTAGCCTTTGTCAGTATGTACTTTCGCAAAGTGTCGCTATGGCGCAATCAGTTAGTGTGTATGGCTATTAACCTAAAGGTTGGTGATTCAATCCCACCCAGGGACGTAATTGACCTTGTTATCAGATTTTGGTGATCTTTAAGTAGACAAGTCAAAATTTCAAACCCCCTCTTATGGTGTAGGGTACCCGGCCTTCTCTGATGTAATCAGAGTTAGATTTGATTAAGTGATTTTATAAAAAACAGCTAGGAAGCACAATTTAGCAGTGGGTTGCAGAGAAAAAAAATTATGCTGGCAGAAAAGTCCAATTGAGTGATTAAACAGCTCTTCATTTTCTGATTTTATGTTTATGCTAACAAATTTGCTCTCTGAAAAGTGTCCACAAAGCCAAGTCTCTGATTAACACCTTTAGTAGGAATGGTTTTTCACCTATTACTGAATTAAACTTGCTTCATTGGAAAGGCAGCAAGATGCATCCTCATTTCAATGTCTACTGAAATAATACAGGTTGACACCAGGAAACATAAACGTCACTGCATCCTTGCTGCTTCCTCAAGGGGAAGTCTGTTTAATGTGAAAACAAGGTGATATCTAATCAGCACACAGGTAAGGAATTAAGAAAATCTTTCTTTATGGGTGAAGATGTTTCTCACAAAATTGTTGCACCAAGGCATCATTGAAATTAAAGCTGGAAAGATGATTTTAATATATCACTTGTATATTTTGTACTGCTCTTCTGGTGACAATGTAGTTTGTTTTTGTCAATTACCATTTTAATAATAGGGTAAAGAAAATTAAGTGGATTTTTGAAAGAAAACAATACTGTCAATATACTATTAAAACAAATTAAAATGGTAAAAGTTATTGTACTTTAAGTAAAAATAAAAGAGCAAAAATATCAATCCCAGTTTTGGATTACTTTAATTAACAAAAAACAATGCATATAGCAGAGGATAGTTTCAATCTGCCTACCTCTGGGTTATGGACCCAGCATGCTTCCATTACAGTACTCTGCTGCACATGTAAGTGCAAGAGATCCTGAAGCACTCACTCATCATGGGAAAGTACCAATGTGTTTCTTCATTGGTTGATGGAAGAAACATCTTACAAAAACTCTCCAGATTATTGACTTTTTAAAGTTTTTCTAGGAAACGTTCTAGATGAATGCTTATTAGCCTTTGTCAGTATGTACTTTCGCAAAGTGTCTCTGAGGCACAAACAGTTAGCGTGTTCAGTTGTTAACCAAAAGGTTGGTGGTTCAATCCCACCTAGGGACGTAATTGACCTTGTTATCAGATTTTGGTGATCTTTAAGTAGACAAGTAAAAATTTCAAACCACCTCTTATGGTGTAGGGTACCTGGCCTTCTCTGATGTAATCAGAGTTAGATTTGATTAAGTGATTTTATAAAAAAAACAGCCACAAAGCACAATTTAGCAGTGGGTTGCAGAGAAAAAGAAATATGCTGGCAGAAAAATCCAATTGAGTGATTAAACAGCTCTTCATTTTCTGGCTTTATTTTTATGCTAACAAATTTGTGCTCTGAAAAGTGTCCACAAAGCCAAGTATCTGATTAACACCTTTGTAGGGATGGTTTTTCACCTATTATTAAATTAAACTTGCTTCATTGGAAAGGCAGCAAGTGATGTCATCCAAGCAGTGGGTCAAGGTTGGCTTCAAACCTCGTCTGCTTATGAAAAGAGAAAAGGGGTATGCAGGGCATGGCGGCCTTTTGCGGTGCTTGGATGACCCCTAGTTCGCATTAAATAATGCAGTCGAGTTTCCCACATTTGGGGAAATCACAGGGGTCAGCATACCCAGAATGCAATGAATGAACCGCACCCTGGGAGAACAGTCTTCATGACCATGGTATCTCCTATGCAAAATAAGTATGATTTGGGATAGGGCTGGGGAGGGCCGCTGCTCAGGCACATCTCTGTCAAGTAAAGGAGATTCAACTGAGGCAGCACAAGGGAACTCTCATCTGGGGACAACAACTGCAGGGAGAACACATATTTTCAGATGAACATGGGAGGGCAGAAGGCTGCCTAATACTGAAGCACCCCCAAACAACAAACCAAATGCAACAACTAGTGCAAGCATTCCTGGGGGAAGGCCTTCTAGGCTGGCGATGACCGCTCTTAGCGATTCCATCTTGAACTTGAACCTTTTCAAGTATAGGTTCAGGGATTTTAAATTTAATATGGGTCTGACCAAACCGTCCGGTTTTGGGACTACAAACAGGGTCGAATAATTTCCCTTTCCTTGTTGAAGCAGGGGAACCTTGACCACCACCTGTTGAAGATACAATTTGTGAATTGCATTTAACACTATCTCCCTTTCCTGGGGAGAAGATGGTAGGGCCGATTTGAAAAACCGGCGAGGAGGCACCTCTTCGAATTTCAGCTTGTAACCCTGAGAAACAATTTCTATTGCCTAGGGATCCACCTGCGAATGAACCCAGATGTGGCTGAAAACTCGAAGACGTGCCCCCAACTGGGCGGACTCCTTTAGCGGAGCCCCAGCGTCATGCGGTGGATTTTGTAGAGGCCGGGGAGGACTTCTGTTCCTGGGAACTAGCTGTGTTGTGCAGCTTCTTCCCTCTGCCCTTACCTCTGGCAAGAAAGGACGCACCTCGTACTTTCTTGTTTCTCTGTGATCGAAAGGACTGCATTTGATAATGTGGTGCTTTCTTAGGCTGTGAGGGAATATAAGGCAAAAAATTTGATTTACCAGCTGTAGCTGTGGAGACAAGGTCCGAGAGACCTTCCCCAAACAATTCCTCACCCCTGTAAGGTAAAACCTCCATATGCCTTTTTGAGTCGGCATCACCTGTCTATTGCCGGGTCCATAGGACTCGTCTAGCAGAAATCGACATAGCGTTTATTCTAGAACCCAGTAGACTAATGTCACTTTGAGCATCTCTCATATATAGGACAGCATCTTTTATATGCCCTATGGTCAATAACATAGCATCCTTATCTAGGGTCTCAATCTCTGCTGATAAGGTATCTGTCCATGACCTTGTTATCAGATTTTGGTGATCTTTAAGTAGACAAGTCAAAATTTCAAACCCCCTTCTTATGGTGTAGGGTACCTGGCCTTCTCTGATGTAATCAGAGTTAGATTTGATTAAGTGATTTTATAAAAAAAACAGCTAGGAAGCACAATTTAGCAGTGGGTTGCAGAGAAAAAGAAAAATGCTGGCAGAAAAATCCAATTGAGTGATTAAACAGCTCTTCATTTTCTGGCTTTATTTTTATGATAACAAATTTGTTCTCTGAAAAGTGTCCACAAAGCCAAGTATCTGATTAACATCTTTGTAGGGATGGTTTTTCACCTATTACTAAATTAAACTTGCTTCATTGGAAAGGCAGCAAGATGCATCCTCATTTCAATATCTACGGAAATAATACAGGTTGACACCAGGAAACATTAACGCCACTGCATCTTTGCTGTTTTCTCATGTGGAAGTCAGTTTAATGTGAAAACAAGGTGATATCTAATTAGCACACAGGTAAGGAATTAAGAACATCTTTATTTAAGGGTGAAGATGTTTCTCACAAAATTGTTGCCCCAATGCATCATTGAAATTCAAGCTGGAAAGATGATTTTAATATATCACTTGTACATTTTGTATTGCTCTTCTGGTGACAATGTAGTTTGTTTTTGTCAATTACCATTTTAATAATCGGGTAAAGAAAATTAATAGGATTTTTGAAAGAAAACAATACTATTAAAACAAATTAAAATGGTAAAAGTTATTGTACTTTAAGTAAAAATAAAAGAGCAAAAATATCAATCCCAGTTTTGGATTACTTTAATTAACAAAAAAAATGCATATAGCAGAGGATAGTTTCAATCTGCCTACCTCTGGGTTATGGACCCAGCATGCTTCCATTACAGTACTCTGCTGCACATGTAAGTGCAAGAGATCCTGAAGCACTCACTCATCACGGGAAAGTACCAATGTGTTTCTTCATTGGTTGATGGAAGAAACATCTTACAAAAACTCTCCACATTATTGACTTTTTAAAATGTTTCTAGGAATCGTTCTAGATGAATGCTTATTAGCCTTTGTCAGTATGTTCTTTTGCAAAGTGTCGTTTTGGCGCAATCAGTTAGTGTGTAAGGCTATTAACCAAAAGGTTGGTGGTTCAATCCCACCCAGGGACTTAATTGACCTTGTTATCAGATTTTGGTGATCTTTAAGTAGACAAGTCAAAATTTCAAACCCCCTGTTATGGTGTAGGGTACCTGGCCTTCTCTAATGTAATCAGAGTTAGATTTGATTCAGTGATTTTATAAAAACAGCTAGGAAGAACAATTTAGCAGTGGGTTGCAGAGAAAAAGAAATATGCTGGCAGAAAAATCCAATTGAGTGATTAAACAGCTCTTCATTTTCTGGCTTTATTTTTATACTAACAAATTTGTTCTCTGAAAAGTGTCCACAAAGCCAAGTCTCTGATTAACACCTTTGTAGGGATGGTTTTTCACCTATTACTAAATTAAACTTGCTTCATTGGAAAGGCAGCAAGATGCATCTTCATTTCAATGTCTACTGAAATAATACAGGTTGACACCAGGAAACATTAACGCCACTGCATCCTTGCTGCTTTCGCATGTGGAAGTCTGTTTAATGTGAAAACAAGGTGATATCTAATTAGCACACAGGTAAGGAATTAAGAAAATCTTTATTTAAGGGTGAAGATGTTTCTCACAAAATCGTTGCCCCAATGCATCATTGAAATTCAAGCTGGAAAGATGATTTTAATATATCACTTGTACATTTTGTATTGCTCTTCTGGTGACAATGTAGTTTGTTTTTGTCAATTACCATTTTAATAATCGGGTAAAGAAAATTAAGTGGATTTTTGAAAGAAAACAATACTGTCAATATACTATTAAAACAAATTAAAATGGTAAAAGTTATTGTACTTTAAGTAAAAATAAAAGAGCAAAAATATCAATCCCAGTTTTGGATTACTTTAATTAACAAAAAAAATGCATATAGCAGAGGATAGTTTCAATCTGCCTACCTCTGGGTTATGGACCCAGCATGCTTCCATTACAGTACTCTGCTGCACATGTAAGTGCAAGAGGTCCTGAAGCACTCACTTATCATGGGAAAGTACCAATGTGTTTCTTCATTGGTTGATGGAAGAAACATCTTACAAAAACTCTCCACATTATTGACTTTTTAAAATGTTTCTAGGAATCGTTCTAGATGAATGCTTATTAGCCTTTGTCAGTATGTACTTTTGCTAAGTGTAGCTGTGGCGCAATCAGTTAGTGTGTAAGGCTATTAACCAAAAGGTTGGTTGTTTAATCCCACCCAGGGATTTAATTGACCTTGTTATCAGATTTTGGTGATCTTTAAGTAGACAAGTCAAAATTTCAAACCCCCTGTTATGGTGTAGGGTACCTGGCCTTCTCTGATGTAATCAGAGTTAGATTTGATTCAGTGATTTTATAAAAACAGCTAGGAAGCACAATTTGGCAGTGGGTTGCAGAGAAAAAGAAATATGCTGGCAGAAAAATCCAATTGAGTGATTAAACAGCTCTTCATTTTCTGGCTTTATTTTTATGCTAACTAATTTGTTCTCTGAAAAGTGTCCACAAAGCCAAGTATCTGATTAACATATTTGTAGGGATGGTTTTTCACCTTTTACTAAATTAAACTTGCTTCATTGGAAAGGCAGCAAGATGCATCCTCATTTCAATATCTACTGAAATAATACAGGTTGACACCAGGAAACATTAACGCCACTGCATACTTGCTGCTTTCTCATGTGGAAGTCTGTTTAATGTGAAAACAAGGTGATATCTAATTAGCACACAGGTAAGGAATTAAGAAAATCTTTATTTAAGGGTGAAGATGTTTCTCACAAAATCGTTGCCCCAATGCATCATTGAAATTCAAGCTGGAAAGATGATTTTAATATATCACTTGTACATTTTGTATTGCTCTTATGGTGACAATGTAGTTTGTTTTTGTCAATTACCATTTTAATAATAGGGTAAAGAAAATTAAGTGGATTTTTGAAAGAAAACAATACTGTCAATATACTATTAAAACAAATTAAAATGGTAAAAGTTATTGTACTTTAAGTAAAAATAAAAGAATGAACCTCACCCTGGGAGAATAATCTTCATGACCATGGTATCTCCTATGCAAAATAAGTATGATTTGGAATAGGGCTGGGGAGGGCCGCTGCTCATGCACATCTCTGTCAAGTAAAGGAGATTCAACTGAGGCAGCACAAGGGAACTCTCATCTGGGGACAACAACTGCAGGGAGAACACATATTTTCAGATGAACATGGGAGGGCAGAAGGCTGCCTAATACTGAAGCACCCCCAAACAACAAACCAAATGCAACAACTAGTGCAAGCATTCCTGGGGGAAGTTCTGCAGAAGACGGATTTGCATACGGTGATGTCATCCAAGCAGTGGGTCAAAGTTGGCTTCAACCCTCATCTGCATATGAAAAGAGAAAAGGGGCGTGCAGGGCATGGCGGCCTTTTGCGGTGCTTGGATGACCCCTAGTTCGCATTAAACACCTCAACCCTCCTTTGGTGTGGGGCTCATGTTGGCCATGCCCCATCCCCTGAAGCATTCAAGCAGATTTCTTGCAGCAGCTGGGCACTGTAACAGCTCCAGAGCTGCTCTGTAAGGCAAGTAAAAGGGTGTGGGCCCTGCAGCACTACCTGTAGTTTGCATTGTGCATTGGAAGGCACAAAGTAAGCAGACGGGAGGAGAAGTCAGGATAGTGCACAAGGGTATAGAAGGGAGCGGCTGAAGAAAAGAGAAGTGGAAACAGACAGCAAACTAGGCTGGAGAGAGACCTGAGACAAAGAGATCTGAATTATACGAGAGCCGACCAGGGGAAACACAAATTATGCAGTCAAGTTTCCCACATTTGGGGAAATCGCAGGGGCAGCACACCCAGAGTGCAATGGGTGAGCCTTGCCCTGGGAGAAGCACCTTCATGATCATAGTATCTCACCTGGCAGGTAAGTAGGAGTTGGGCTAGAGCTGGTGAGGGTCTCTGCTCGGGCACCCCCCTGTCAAGTGAAGGAGATCCAACTGAGGCAGCACAAGGGAACTCTCAAAAGAAGAACAAGGCTCTGAAACAAAGAAATCTGACTTTTACCAGAGCTGACCAGAGGAAAACACAAACACAGTCCCCCACTACCACAAATAAAGCAGTCGAGTTTCCCACATTTGGGGAAATCACAGGGGTCAGCATACCCAGAATGCAATGAATGAACCTCACCCTGGGAGAATAATCTTCATGACCATGGTATCTCCTATGCAAAATAAGTATGATTTGGGATAGAACTGGGGAGGGCCGCTGCTCAGGCACATCTCTGTCAAGTTAAGGAGATTCAACTGAGGCAGCACAAGGGAACTCTCATCTGGGGACAACAACTGCAGGGAGAACACATATTTTCAGATGAACATGGGAGGGCAGAAGGCTGCCTAATACTGAAGCACCCCCAAACAACAAACCAAATGCAACAACTAGTGCAAGCATTCCTGGGGGAAGGCCTGCCGCAGATGGATTTGCATATGGTGATGTCATCCAAGCAGTGGGTCAAAGTTGGCTTCAACCCTCGTCTGCATATGAAAACAGAAAAGGGGCGTGCAGGGCATGGTGGCCTTTTGCGGCGCTTGTCTGACCCCTAGTTTGCATTAAACACCTCCACCCTCCTTCGGTGTGGGGCTCATGTTGGCTATGCCCCAGCCCCTGAAGCATTCAAGCTGATTTCTTGCAGCAGCTTGGCACTGTAACAGCTCCAGAGCTGCTCTGTAAGGCAAGTAAAAGGGTGTGGGCCCTGCAGCACTACCTGTAGTTTGCATTGTGCATTGGAAGGCACAAAGTAAGCAGACGGGAGGAGAAGTCAGGATAGTGCACAAGGGTATAGAAGGGAGCGGCTGAAGAAAAGAGAAGTGGAAACAGACAGCAAACTAGGCTGGAGAGAGACCTGAGACAAAGAGATCTGAATTATACGAGAGCCGACCAGGGGAAACACAAATTATGCAGTCAAGTTTCCCACATTTGGGGAAATCGCAGGAGCAGCACACCCAGAGTACAATGGGTGAGCCTTGCCCTGGGAGAAGCACCTTCATGATCATAGTATCTCACCTGGCAGGTAAGTAGGAGTTGGGCTAGAGCTGGGGAGGGTCGCTGCTCGGGTACCCCCCTGTAAAGTGAAGGAGATCCAACTGAGGCAGCACAAGGGAACTCTCGAAAGAAGAACAAGGCTAAAGGAAAATCTGAGACAAAGAAATCTGACTTTTACCAGAGCTGACCAGAGGAAAGCACAAACACAGTCTCCCACTACCACAAATAATGCAGTCAAGTTTCCCACATTTGGGGAAATCACAGGGGTCAGCATACCCAAAATGCAATGAATGAACCTCACCCTGGGAGAATAATCTTCATGACCATGGTATCTCCTATGCAAAATAAGTATGATTTGGAATAAGGCTGGGGAGGGCCGCTGCTCATGCACATCTCTGTCAAGTAAAGGAGATTCAACTGAGGCAGCACAAGGGAACTCTCATCTTGGGACAACAACTGCAGGGAGAACATATATTTTCAGATGAACATGGGAGGGCAGAAGGCTGCCTAATACTGAAGCACCCCCAAACAACAAACCAAATGCAACAACTAGTGCAAGCATTCCTGGGGGAAGGCCTGCCGCAGATGGATTTGCATATGGTGATGTCATCCAAGCAGTGGGTCAAAGTTGGCTTCAACCCTCGTCTGCATATGAAAAGAGAAAAGGGGCGTGCAGGGCATGGTGGCCTTTTGCGGCGCTTGGCTGACCCCTAGTTTGCATTAAACACCTCCACCCTCCTTTGGTGTGGGGCTCATGTTGGCTATGCCGCAGCCCCTGAAGCATTCAAGCTGATTTCTTGCAGCAGCTGGGCACTGTAACAGCTCCAGAGCTGCTCTGTAAGGCAAGTAAAAGGGTGTGGGCCCTGAAGCACTACCTGTAGTTCGCATTGTGCGTTGGAAGGCACAAAGTAAGCAGACAGGAGGAGAAGTCAGGATAGTGCGCAAGGGCATAGAAGGGAGCGGCTCAAGAAAAGAGAAGTGGAAACAGACAGCAAACTAGGCTGGAGAGAGACCTGAGACAAAGAGATCTGAATTATACGAGAGCCGACCAGGGGAAACACAAATTATACAGTCAAGTTTCCCACATTTGGGGAAATCGCAGGAGCAGCACACCCAGAGTGCAATGGGTGAGCCTTGCCCTGGGAGAAGCACCTTCATGATCATAGTATCTCACCTGGCAGGTAATTAGGAGTTGGGCTAGAGCTGGGGAGGGTCGCTGCTCGGGTACCCCCCTGTAAAGTGAAGGAGATCCAACTGAGGCAGCACAAGGGAACTCTCGAAAGAAGAACAAGGCTAGAGGAAAATCTGAGACAAAGAAATCTGACTTTTACCAGAGCTGACCAGAGGAAAGCACAAACACAGTCCCCCACTACCACAAATAATGCAGTTGAGTTTCCCACATTTGGGGAAATCACAGGGGTCAGCATACCCAAAATGCAATGAATGAACCTCACCCTGGGAGAAAAATCTTCATGACCATGGTATCTCCTATGCAAAATAAGTATGATTTGGAATAGGGATGGGGAGGGCCGCTGCTCATGCACATCTCTGTCAAGTAAAAGAGATTCAACTGAGGCAGCACAAGGGAACTCTCATCTGGTGACAACAACTGCAGGGAGAACACATATTTTCAGATGAACATGGGAGGGCAGAAGGCTGCCTAATACTGAAGCACCCCCAAACAACAAACCAAATGCAACAACTAGTGCAAGCATTCCTGGGGGAAGTTCTGCAGAAGACGGATTTGCATACGGTGATGTCATCCAAGCAGTGGGTCAAAGTTGGCTTCAACCCTCATCTGCATATGAAAAGAGAAAAGGGGCGTGCAGGGCATGGCGGCCTTTTGCGGTGCTTGGATGACCCCTAGTTCGCATTAAACACCTCCACCCTCCTTTGGTGTGGGGCTCATGTTGGCCATGCCCCATCCCCTGAAGCATTCAAGCTGATTTCTTGCAGCAGCTGGGCACTGTAACAGCTCCAGAGCTGCTCTGTAAGGCAAGTAAAAGGGTGTGGGCCCTGCAGCACTACCTGTAGTTTGCATTGTGCATTGGAAGGCACAAAGTAAGCAGACGGGAGGAGAAGTCAGGATAGTGCACAAGGGTATAGAAGGGAGCGGCTGAAGAAAAGAGAAGTGGAAACAGACAGCAAACTAGGCTGGAGAGAGACCTGAGACAAAGAGATCTGAATTATACGAGAGCCGACCAGGGGAAACACAAATTATGCAGTCAAGTTTCCCACATTTGGGGAAATCGCAGGGGCAGCACACCCAGAGTGCAATGGGTGAGCCTTGCCCTGGGAGAAGCACCTTCATGATCATAGTATCTCACCTGGCAGGTAAGTAGGAGTTGGGCTAGAGCTGGGGAGGGTCGCTGTTCGGGCACCCCCCTGTCAAGTGAAAGAGATCCAACTGAGGCAGCACAAGGGAACTCTCGAAAGAAGAACAAGGCTAGAGGAAGATCTGAGACAAAGAAATCTGACTTTTTCCAGAGCTGACCAGAGGAAAGCACAAACACAGTCCCCCACTACCACAAATAATGCAGTCGAGTTTCCCACATTTGGGGAAATCACAGGGGTCAGCATACCCAGAATGCAATGAATGAACCTCACCTTGGGAGAACAATCTTCATGACCATGGTATCGCCTATGCAAAATAAGTATGATTTGGGATAGGGCTGGGGAGGGCCGCTGCTCAGGCACATCTCTGTCAAGTAAAGGAGATTCAACTGAGGCAGCACAAGGGAACTCTCATCTGGGGACAACAACTGCAGGGAGAACACATATTTTCAGATGAACATGTGAGGGCAGAAGGCTGCCTAATACTGAAGCACCCCCAAACAACAAACCAAATGCAACAACTAGTGCAAGCATTCCTGGGGGAAGGCCTGCAGCAGATGGATTTGCATATGGTGATGTCATCCAAGCAGTGGGTCAAAGTTGGCTTCAACCCTCGTCTGCATATGAAAAGAGAAAAGGGGCGTGCAGGGCATGGCGGCCTTTTGCAGTGCTTGGATGACCCCTAGTTCGCATTACACACCTCCACCATCCTTCGGTGTGGGGCTCATGTTGGCTATGCCCCAGCCCCTGAAGCATTCAAGCTGATTTCTTGCAGCAGCTGGGCACTGTAACTGCTCCAGAGCTACTCTGCAAGGCAAGTAAAAGGGTGTGGGCCCTGCAGCACTACCTGTAGTTCGCATTGTGCGTTGGAAGGCACGAAGTAAGCAGACGGGAGAAGTCAGGATAGTGCGCAAGGGCATAGAAGGGAGCGGCTCAAGAAAAGAGAAGTGGAAACAGACAGCAAACTAGGCTGGAGAGAGACCTGAGACAAAGAGATCTGAATTATACGAGAGCCGACGAGGGGAAACACAAATTATGCAGTCAAGTTTCCCACATTTGGGGAAATCGCAGGAGCAGCACATCCAGAGTGCAATGGTTGAGCCTTGCCCTGGGAGAAGCACCTTCATGATCATAGTATCTCACCTGGCAGGTAAGTAGGAGTTGGGCTAGAGCTGGGGAGGGTCGCTGCTCGGGTTCCCCCCTGTGAAGTGAAGGAGATCCAACTGAGGCAGCACCAGGGAACTCTCGAAAGAAGAACAAGGCTAGAGGAAGATCTGAGACAAAGAAATCTGACTTTTACCAGAGCTGACCAGAGGAAAGCACAAACACAGTCCCCCACTACCACAAATAATGCAGTCGAGTTTCCCACATTTGGGAAAATCACAGGGGTCAGCATACCCAGAATGCAATGAATGAACCTCACCCTGGGAGAACAATCTTCATGACCATGGTATCTCCTATGCAAAATAAGTATGATTTGGAATAGGGCTGGGGAGGGCCGCTGCTCATGCACATCTCTGTCAAGTAAAGGAGATTCAACTGAGGCAGCACAAGGGAACTCTCATCTTGGGACAACAACTGCAGGGAGAACATATATTTTCAGATGAACATGGGAGGGCAGAAGACTGCCTAATACTGAAGCACCCCCAAACAACAAACCAAATGCAACAACTAGTGCAAGCATTCCTGGGGGAAGGCCTGCCGCAGATGGATTTGCATATGGTGATGTCATCCAAGCAGTGGGTCAAAGTTGGCTTCAACCCTCGTCTGCATATGAAAAGAGAAAAGGGGCGTGCAGGGCATGGTGGCCTTTTGCGGCGCTTGGCTGACCCCTAGTTTGCATTAAACACCTCCACCCTCCTTTGGTGTGGGGCTCATGTTGGCTATGCCCCAGCCCCTGAAGCATTCAAGCTGATTTCTTGCAGCAGCTGGGCACTGTAACAGCTCCAGAGCTGCTCTGTAAGGCAAGTAAAAGGGTGTGGGCCCTGCAGCACTACCTGTAGTTCGCATTGTGCGTTGGAAGGCACAAAGTAAGCAGACAGGAGGAGAAGTCAGGATAGTGCGCAAGGGCATAGAAGGGAGCGGCTCAAGAAAAGAGAAGTGGAAACAGACAGCAAACTAGGCTGGAGAGAGACCTGAGACAAAGAGATCTGAATTATACGAGAGCCGACGAGGGGAAACACAAATTATGCAGTCAAGTTTCCCACATTTGGGGAAATCGCAGGAGCAGCACATCCAGAGTGCAATGGTTGAGCCTTGCCCTGGGAGAAGCACCTTCATGATCATAGTATCTCACCTGGCAGGTAAGTAGGAGTTGGGCTAGAGCTGGGGAGTGTCGCTGCTCGGGTTCCCCCCTGTGAAGTGAAGGAGATCCAACTGAGGCAGCACCAGGGAACTCTCGAAAGAAGAACAAGGCTAGAGGAAGATCTGAGACAAAGAAATCTGACTTTTACCAGAGCTGACCAGAGGAAAGCACAAACACAGTCTCCCACTACCACAAATAATGCAGTCAAGTTTCCCACATTTGGGGAAATCACAGGGGTCAGCATACCCAAAATGCAATGAATGAACCTCACCCTGGGAGAAAAATCTTCATGACCATGGTATCTCCTATGCAAAATAAGTATGATTTGGAATAGGGCTGGGGAGGGCCGCTGCTCATGCACATCTCTGTCAAGTAAAGGAGATTCAACTGAGGCAGCACAAGGGAACTCTCATCTTGGGACAACAACTGCAGGGAGAACATATATTTTCAGATGAACATGGGAGGGCAGAAGACTGCCTAATACTGAAGCACCCCCAAACAACAAACCAAATGCAACAACTAGTGCAAGCATTCCTGGGGGAAGGCCTGCCGCAGATGGATTTGCATATGGTGATGTCATCCAAGCAGTGGGTCAAAGTTGGCTTCAACCCTCGTCTGCATATGAAAAGAGAAAAGGGGCGTGCAGGGCATGGTGGCCTTTTGCGGCGCTTGGCTGACCCCTAGTTTGCATTAAACACCTCCACCCTCCTTTGGTGTGGGGCTCATGTTGGCTATGCCCCAGCCCCTGAAGCATTCAAGCTGATTTCTTGCAGCAGCTGGGCACTGTAACAGCTCCAGAGCTGCTCTGTAAGGCAAGTAAAAGGGTGTGGGCCCTGCAGCACTACCTGTAGTTCGCATTGTGCGTTGGAAGGCACAAAGTAAGCAGACAGGAGGAGAAGTCAGGATAGTGCGCAAGGGCATAGAAGGGAGCGGCTCAAGAAAAGAGAAGTGGAAACAGACAGCAAACTAGGCTGGAGAGAGACCTGAGACAAAGAGATCTGAATTATACGAGAGCCGACCAGGGGAAACACAAATTATACAGTCAAGTTTCCCACATTTGGGGAAATCGCAGGAGCAGCACACCCAGAGTGCAATGGGTGAGCCTTGCCCTGGGAGAAGCACCTTCATGATCATAGTATCTCACCTGGCAGGTAAGTAGGAGTTGGGCTAGAGCTGGGGAGGGTCGCTGCTCGGGTACCCCCCTGTAAAGTGAAGGAGATCCAACTAAGGCAGCACAAGGGAACTCTCGAAAGAAGAACAAGGCTAGAGGAAAATCTGAGACAAATAAATCTGACTTTTACCAGAGCTGACCAGAGGTAAGCACAAACACAGTCCCCCACTACCACAAATAATGCAGTTGAGTTTCCCACATTTGGGGAAATCACAGGGGTCAGCATACCCAAAATGCAATGAATGAACCTCACCCTGGGAGAAAAATCTTCATGACCATGGTATCTCCTATGCAAAATAAGTATGATTTGGAATAGGGCTGGGGAGGGCCGCTGCTCATGCACATCTCTGTCAAGTAAAGGAGATTTAACTGAGGCAGCACAAGGGAACTCTCATCTGGGGACAACAACTGCAGGGAGAACACATATTTTCAGATGAACATGGGAGGGCAGAAGGCTGCCTAATACTGAAGCACCCCCAAACAACAAACCAAATGCAACAACTAGTGCAAGCATTCCTAGGGGAAGTTCTGCAGAAGACGGATTTGCATACGGTGATGTCATCCAAGCAGTGGGTCAAAGTTGGCTTCAACCCTCATCTGCATATGAAAAGAGAAAAGGGGCGTGCAGGGCATGGCAGCCTTTTGCGGTGCTTGGATGACCCCTAGTTCGCATTAAACACCTCCACCCTCCTTTGGTGTGGGGCTCATGTTGGCCATGCCCCATCCCCTGAAGCATTCAAGCTGATTTCTTGCAGCAACTGGGCACTGTAACAGCTCCAGAGCTGCTCTGTAAGGCAAGTAAAAGGGTGTGGGCCCTGCAGCACTACCTGTAGTTTGCATTGTGCATTGGAAGGCACAAAGTAAGCAGACGGGAGGAGAAGTCAGGATAGTGCACAAGGGTATAGAAGGGAGCGGCTGAAGAAAAGAGAAGTGGAAACAGACAGCAAACTAGGCTGGAGAGAGACCTGAGACAAAGAGATCTGATTTATACGAGAGCCGACCAAGGGAAACACAAATTATGCAGTCAAGTTTCCCACATTTGGGGAAATCGCAGGGGCAGCACACCCAGAGTGCAATGGGTGAGCCTTGCCCTGGGAGAAGCACCTTCATGATCATAGTATCTCACCTGGCAGGTAAGTAGGAGTTGGGCTAGAGCTGGTGAGGGTCGCTGTTCGGGCACCCCCCTGTCAAGTGAAAGAGATCCAACTGAGGCAGCACAAGGGAACTCTCGAAAGAAGAACAAGGCTAGAGGAAGATCTGAGACAAAGAAATCTGACTTTTTCCAGAGCTGGCCAGAGGAAAGCACAAACACAGTCCCCCACTACCACAAATAATGCAGTTGAGTTTCCCACATTTGGGGAAATCACAGGGGTCAGCATACCCAAAATGCAATGAATGAACCTCACCCTCGGAGAACAATCTTCATGATAATGGTATCTCCTATGCAAAATAAGTATGATTTGGGATAGGGCTGGGGAGGGCCGCTGCTCAGGCACATCTCTGTCAAGTAAAGGAGATTCAACTGAGGCAGCACAAGGGAACTCTCATCTGGGGACAACAACTGCAGGGAGAACACATATTTTCAGATGAACATGGGAGGGCAGAAGGCTGCCTAATACTGAAGCACCCCCAAACAACAAACCAAATGCAACAACTAGTGCAAGCATTCCTGGGGGAAGGTCTGCAGAAGACGGATTTGCATACGGTGATGTCATCCAAGCAGTGGGCCAAAGTTGGCTGGAACCCTCATCTGCATATGAAAAGAGAAAAGGGTTAAGCAGGGCATGGCGGCCTTTTGCGGCGCTTGGATGACCCCTAGTTCGCATTAAACACCTCCATTCTCCTTCGGTGTGGGGCTCATGTTGGCTATGCCCCAGCCCCTGAAGTATTCAAGCTGATTTCTTGCAGCAGCTGGGCACTGTAACAGCTCCAGAGCTGCTCTGTAAGGCAAGTAAAAGGGTGTGGGCCCTGCAGCACTACCTGTAGTTCGCATTGTGCGTTGGAAGGCACAAAGTAAGCAGACGGGAGAAGTCAGGATAGTGCGCAAGGGCATAGAAGGGAGCGGCTCAAGAAAAGAGAAGTGGAAACAGGCAGCAAACTAGGCTGGAGAGAGACCTGAGACAAAGAGATCTAAATTATACGAGAGCCGACCAGGGGAAACACAAATTATGCAGTCAAGTGTCCCACATTTGGGGAAATCGCAGGAGCAGCATACCCAGAGTGCAATGGGTGAGCCTTGCCCTGGGAGAAGCACCTTCATGATCATAGTATCTCACCTGGCAGGTAAGTAGGAGTTGGGCTAGAGCTGGGGAGGGCTGCTGCTCGGGTACCCCCCTGTCAAGTGAAGGAGATCCAACTGAGGCAGCACAAGGGAACTCTCGAAAGAAGAACAAGGCTAGAGGAAAATCTGAGACAAAGAAATCTGACTTTTACCAGAGCTGACCAGAGGAAAGCACAAACACAGTCCCCCACTACCACAAATAATGCAGTCGAGTTTCCCACATTTGGGGAAATCACAGGGGTCAGCATACCCAAAATGCAATGAATGAACCTCACCCTCGGAGAACAATCTTCATGACCATGGTATCTCCTATGCAAAATAAGTATGATTTGGGATAGGGCTGGGGAGGGCCGCTGCTCAGGCACATCTCTGTCAAGTAAAGGAGATTCAACTGAGGCAGCACAAGGGAACTCCCATCTGGGGACAACAACTGCAGGGAGAACACATATTTTCAGATGAACATGGGAGGGCAGAAGGCTGCCTAATACTGAAGCACCCCCAAACAACAAACCAAATGCAACAACTAGTACAAGCATTCCTGGGGGAAGTTCTGCAGAAGACGGATTTGCATACGGTGATGTCATCCAAGCAGTGGGCCAAAGTTGGCTGGAACCCTCATCTGCATATGAAAAGAGAAAAGGGGTATGCAGGGCATGGCGGCCTTTTGCGGCGCTTGGATGACCCTTAGTTCGCATTAAACACCCCCACCCTCCTTCGGTGTGGGGCTCATGTTGGCTATGCCCCAGCCCCTGAAGCATTCAAGCTGATTTCTTGCAGCAGCTGGGCACTGTAACAGCTCCAGAGCTGCTCTGTACGGCAAGTAAAAGGGTGTGGGCCCTGCAGCACTACCTGTAGTTTGCATTGTGCATTGGAAGGCACTTAAGAATAGAGAAGTGGAAACAGACAGCAAACTAGGCTGGAGAGAGACCTGAGACAAAGAGATCTGAATTATACGAGAGCCGACCAGGGGAAACACAAATTATGCAGTCAAGTTTCCCACATTTGGGGAAATCGCAGGAGCAGCACACCCAGAGTGCAATGGGTGAGCCTTGCCCTGGGAGAAGCACCTACGTGATCATAGTATCTCACCTGGCAGGTAAGTAGGAGTTGGGCTAGAGCTGGGGAGGGTCGCTGCTCGGGTACCCCCCTGTCAAGTGAAGGAGATCCAACTGAGGCAGCACAAGGGAATTCTCGAAAGAAGAACAAGGCTAGAGGAAGATCTGAGACAAAGAAATCTGACTTTTACCTGAGCTGACCAGAGGAAAACACAAACACAGTCCCCCACTACCACAAATAATGCTGTCGAGTTTCACACATTTGGGGAAATCACAGGGGTCAGCATACCCAGAATGCAATGAATGAACCTCACACTGGGAGAATAATCTTTATGACCATGGTATCTCCTATGCAAAATAAGTATGATTTGGGATAGGGCTGGGGAGGGCCGCTGCTCAGGCACATCTCTGTCAAGTAAAGGAGATTCAACTGAGGCAGCATAAGGGAACTCTCATCTGGGGACAACAACTGCAGGGAGAACACATATTTTCAGATGAACATGGGAGGGCAGAAGGCTGCCTAATACTGAAGCACCCCCAAACAACAAACCAAATGCAACAACTAGTGCAAGCATTCCTGGGGGAAGGCCTGCAGCAGATGGATTTGCATATGGTGATGTCATCCAAGCAGTGGGTCAAAGTTGGCTTCAACCCTCGTCTGCATATGAAAAGAGAAAAGGGGCGTGCAGGGCATGGCGGCCTTTTGCGGCGCTTGGATGACCCCTAGTTCGCATTAAACACCTCCACCCTCCTTTGGTGTGGGGCTCATGTTGGCTATGCCCCAGCCCCTGAAGCATTCAAGCTGATTTCTTGCAGTAGCTGGGCACTGTAACAGCTCCAGAGCTGCTCTGTACGGCAAGTAAAAGGGTGTGGGCCCTGCAGCACTACCTGTAGTTTGCATTGTGCATTGGAAGGCACAAAGTAAGCAGACGGGAGAAGTAAGGATAGTGCGCAAGGCCATAGAATGGAGCGGCTTAAGAAAAGAGAAGTGGAAACAGACAGCAAACTAGGCTGGAGAGAGACCTGAGACAAAGAGATCTGAATTATACGAGAGCCGACCAGGGGAAACACAAATTATGCAGTCAAGTTTCCCACATTTGGGGAAATCGCAGGGGCAGCACATCCAGAGTGCAATGGGTGAGCCTTGCCCTGGGAGAAGCACCTTCATGATTATAGTATCTCACCTGGCAGGTAAGTAGAAGTTGGGCTAGAGCTGGGGAGGGTCGCTGCTCGGGCACCCCCCTGTCAAGTGAAGGAGATCCAACTGAGGCAGCACAAGGGAACTCTCGAATGAAGAACAAGGCTAGAGGAAGAACTGAAACAAAGAAATCTGACTTTTACCAGAGCTGACCAGAGGAAAGCACAAACACAGTCCCCCACTACCACAAATAATGAAGTTGAGTTTCCCACATTTGGGGAAATCACAGGGGTCAGCATACCCAGAATGCAATGAATGAACCTCACCCTGGGAGAACAATCTTCAAGACCATGGTCTCTCCTATGCAAAATAAGTATGATTTGGGATAGGGCTGGGGAGGGCCGCTGCTCAGGCACATCTCTGTCAAGTAAAGGAGATTCAACTGAGGCAGCACAAGGGAACTCTCATCTGGGGACAACAACTGCAGGGAGAACACATATTTTCAGATGAACATGGGAGGGCAGAAGGCTGCCTAATACTGAAGCACCCCCAAACAACAAACCAAATGCAACAACTAGTGCAAGCATTCCTGGGGGAAGGCCTGCAGCAGATGGATTTGCATATGGTGATGCCATCCAAGCAGTGGGTCAAAGTTGGCTTCAACCCCCGTCTGCATATGAAAAGAGAAAAGGGGCGTGCAGGGCATGGCGGCCTTTTGCGGCGCTTGGATGACCCCTAGTTCGCATTACACACCTCCACCCTCCTTCGGTGTGGGGCTCATGTTGGCTATGCCCCAGCCCCTGAAGCATTCAAGCTGATTTCTTGCAGCAGCTGGGCACTGTAACTGCTCCCGAGCTGCTCTGTAAGGCAAGTAAAAGGGTGTGGGCCCTGCAGCACTACCTGTAGTTTGCATTGTGCGTTGGAAGGCACGAAGTAAGCAGACGGGAGAAGTCAGGATAGTGCGCAAGGGCATAGAAGGGAGCGGCTCAAGAAAAGAGAAGTGGAAACAGACAGCAAACTAGGCTGGAGAGAGACCTGAGACAAAGAGATCTGAATTATACGAGAGCCGACCAAGGGAAACACAAATTATGCAGTCAAGTTTCCCACATTTGGGGAAATCACAGGGGCAGCACAACCAGAGTGCAATGGGTGAGCCTTGCCCTGGGAGAAGCACCTTCATGATCATAGTATCTCACCTGGCAGGTAAGTAGGAGTTGGGCTAGAGCTGGGGAGGGTCGCTGCTCGGGCACCCCCCTGTCAAGTGAAAGAGATCCAACTGAGGCAGCACAAGGGAACTCTCGAAAGAAGAACAAGGCTAGAGGAAGATCTGAGATAAAGAAATCTGATTTTTACCAGAGCTGACCAGAGGAAAGCACAAACACAGTCCCCCACTACCACAAATAATGCAGTCGAGTTTCCCACATTTGGGGAAATCACAGGGGTCAGCATACCCAGAATGCAATGAATGAACCTCACCCTGGGAGAACAGTCTTCATGACCATGGTATCGCCTATGCAAAATAAGTATGATTTGGGATAGGGCTGGGGAGGGCCGCTGCTCAGGCACATCTCTGTCAAGTAAAGGAGATTCAACTGAGGCAGCACAAGGGAACTCTCATCTGGGGACAACAACTGCAGGGAGAACACATATTTTCAGATGAACATGGGAGGGCAGAAGGCTGCCTAATACTGAAGCACCCCCAAACAACAAACCAAATGCAACAACTAGTGCAAGCATTACTGGGGGAAGGCCTGCAGCAGATGGATTTGCATATGGTGATGTCATCCAAACAGTGGGTCAAAGTTGGCTTCAACCCTCGTCTGCATATGAAAAGAGACAAGGGGCGTGCAGGGCATGGCGGCCTTTTGCGGCGCTTGGATGACCATTAGTTCGCATTACACACCTCCACCCTCCTTTGGTGTGGGGCTCATGTTGGCTATTCCCCAGCCCCTGAAGCATTCAAGCTGATTTCTTGCAGCAGCTGGGCACTGTAACTGCTCCAGAGACGCTCTGTAAGGCAAGTAAAAGGGTGTGGGTCCTGCAGCACTACCTGTAGTTTGCATTGTGCGTTGGAAGGCACGAAGTAAGCAGACGGGAGAAGTCAGGATAGTGCGCAAGGGCATAGAAGGGAGCGGCTCAAGAAAAGAGAAGTAGAAACAGACAGCAAACTAGGCTGGAGAGAGACCTGAGACAAAGAGATCTGAATTATACGAGAGCCGACCAGGGGAAACACAAATTATGCAGTCAAGTTTCCCACATTTGGGGAAATCGCAGAAGCAGCACACCCAGAGTGCAATGGGTGAGCCTTGCCCTGGGAGAAGCACCTTCATGATCATAGTATCTCACCTGGCAGGTAAGTAGGAGTTGGGCTAGAGCTGGGGAGGGTCGCTGCTCGAGCATCCCCCTGTCAAGTAAAGGAGATTCAACTGAGGCAGCACAAGGGAACTCTCATCTGGGGACAACAACTGCAGGGAGAACACATATTTTCAGATAAAAATCTTGGTCATGCTCTGGTTTCTCTTCAGAACGAACAAATCTTTCGCCTTTTACTAAAGATTTCCGTGGAGAGAAGCAAAACCGAGTTTTATCTAAATTTTTGCATGCCCCATCTTTTTGGGGTTTCTTTTATCGGTTTAAAGATAGAATGAGTGTGCTTTAATGTAAGCTCATTTGCATAGAAATTACAGTAAATGTTTGTTTCTTTTCAAACAGAACTTTCTTGACCATGCTACTTGCTTGAAAGATCTGGGAGCACATGGAATACAGTACAAACCATGCTTATAGCAAGGAGAAGACAGGTGAGAAATCTGCTTTCTTTCAAATTGGGCGCTCACTTTGATCTGAATGAGGACTGCTGGCACGGCACTCAGGCGACAGGTGGAATCTTGGTCATGCTCTGGTTTCTCTTCAGAACGAACAAATCTTTCGCCTTTTACTAAAGATTTCCGTGGAGAGGAGCAAAACTGAGTTTTATCTCAATTTTTGCATGCCCCATATTATTGGGGTTTCTTTTATCGGATTAAAGACAGAACGAGTGTGCTTTCTTGTTAGCTTTAATGTAAGTTTATTTGCATAACAATGACAATAAATGTCTGTTTCTTTTCAAGCAGAACTTTCTTGACCATACTAATTGCTTGAAAGATCTGGGAGCACATGGAAAAGAGTACAAACCATGTTTATAGCAAGGGGAAGCCTGGTGAGAAATCTGCTTTCTTTCTTTCAAATTGGGTGCTCACTTTGAGCTGAATGAGGACTGCTGGCATGGCACTCAGGCGACAGGTGGAATCTTGGTCATGCTCTGGTTTCTCTTCAGAACGAACAAATCTTTCGCCTTTTACTAAAGATTTCCGTGGAGAGGAGCAAAACTGAGTTTTATCTCAATTTTTGCATGCCCCGTCTTATTGGGGTTTCTTTTATCAGTTTAAAGATAGAACGAGTGTGCTTTAATGTAAGCTCATTTGCGTAGAAATGACAGTAAATGTTTGTTTCTTTTCAAACAGAACTTTCTTGACTATACTAATTGCTTGAAAGATCTGGGAGCACATGGAAAAGAGTACAAACCATGTTTATAGCAAGGGGAAGCCTGGTGAGAAATCTGCTTTCTTTCTTTCAAATTGGGTGCTCACTTTGAGCTGAATGAGGACTGCTGGCATGGCACTCAGGCGACAGGTAGAATCTTGGTCATGCTGTGGTTTCTCTTCAGAACGAACAAATCTTTCGCCTTTTACTAAAGATTTCCGTGGAGAGGAGCAAAACTGAGTTTTATCTCAATTTTTGCATGCCCCATCTTATTGGGGTTTTATTTTATTGGTTTAAAGATAGAACGAGTGTGCTTTAATGTAAGCTCATTTGCATAGAAATGACAGTAAATGTTTGTTTCTTTTCAAACAGAACTTTCTTGACCACACTAATTGTTTGAAAGATCTGGGAGCACATGGAAAAGAGTACAAACCATGTTTATAGCAAGGGGAAGCCTGGTGAGAAATCTGCTTTCTTTCATTCAAATTGGGTGCTCACTTTGAGCTGAATGAGAACTGCTGGCATGGCACTCAGGCGACAGGTGGAATCTTGGTCATGCTCTGGTTTCTCTTCAGAACTAACAAATATTTCGCCTTTTATTAAAGATTTCCGTGGAGAGGAGCAAAACTGAGTTTTATCTCAATTTTTGCATGCCCCATATTATTGGGGTTTCTTTTATCAGTTTAAAGACAGAACGAGTGTGCTTTCTTGTTAGCTTTAATGTAAGTTTATTTGCATAACAATGACAGTAAATGTTTGTTTCTTTTCAAACAGAACTTTCTTGACCATGCTACTTGCTTGAAAGATCTGGGAGCACATGGAAAACAGTACAAACCATGCAGTATCACAAGAGCCTTTATTTGATCTTTCATGAAGATTAGGAAAACAGAGGCTCTGTTTGTCCTGTATGCTCCCAACATGATTGGGTGTCCTGCTTCCATGCAGACCATTATGCGCTGGATCTGTGGTAAGATTCAGCATGCTCATTCCACGGCAGGATTGCCGTTACTGAATTAGGTGAAGACACATTCTACTAGAAAGGTGGGTTCATCCTGGGCAGCTGGTCGGGGAGTCTCGGCATTGCAACTTTGCCGAGCAGCTATTTAGTAAACACTTTTGCTAAGTTTTACAAGTTTGATACCTTGGCTGATGATAACCTCAAGTTGGGTCATTCGGTGCTGCAGAGTCGTACGCACTCTCCCACCCGTTCAAGAGCTTTGGTATAACCCCATGGTTCTTAATGTGACCCCAGCATCCTCTAGGTCGTATGAGAAAATAGGATTTTAATACCTACCGGTAAATCCTTTTCTCTTAGTACGTAGAGGATGCTGGGCACCCGTCCCAGTCCATACTGTGTCTGCAGTTATTACTTGTGGTTATACACATGTTGTGTTACGGTTCTGGTCAGCTTTTTGCTGCAATTGTTCATGCCGTTGGCTTGTGTTCTGTTGAATGCCACGTTCTGCGGCATGCTTAAGGTGTGAGCTGGTAAGATGCTCACCTTAGTTTAACAATAAATCCTTTCCTCGAAATGTCCGTCTCCCTGGGCACAGTTCCTATAACTGGAGTCTGGAGGAGGGGCATAGAGGGAGGAGCCAGTTCACACCCTTTGAAAGTCTTAAAGTGCCCATGTCTCTTGCGGATCCCGTCTATACCCCATGGTTCTTAATGTGACCCCAGCATCCTCTACGGACTAAGAGAAAAGGATGCCCTTGTGTACTATCCTGACTTCTCCTCCCGTCTGCTTACTTTGTGCCTTCCAACGCACAATGCGAACTACAGGTGGTGCTGCAGGGCCCACACCCTTTTACTTGCCTTACAGAGCAGCTCTGGAGCTGTTACAGTGCCCAGCTGCTGCAAGAAATCAGCATGAATGCTTCAGGGGATGGGGCATGGCCAACATGAGCCCCACACCAAAGGAGGGTGGGGGTGTTTAATGCGAACTAGGGGTCATCCAAGCACTGCAAAAGGCCGCCATGCCCTGCATGCCCCTTTTCTCTTTTTATATGCAGATGAGGGTTCCAGCCAACTTTGGCCCACTGCTTGGATGACATCACCGTATGCAAATCCGTCTGCTGCAGACCTTCCCCCAGGAATGCTTGTACTAGTTGTTGGATATGGTTTGATATTTGATGGTGCTTCAGTATTAGGCAGCCTTCCGCCCTCCCATGTTCATCTGAAAAGATGTGGTCTCCCTGCAGTTGTTGTCCCCAGACGAGAGTTCCCTTGTGCTTCCTCAGTTGAATCTCCTTAACTTGACGGGGGAGGGGCTGCCCGAGCTGCCACCCTCCCCAGCCCTATCCCAACTCATACTTATTTTACATATTAGATCTCTTGATCATGAAGATTGTTCTCACAGGGTGAGGTTCATCCATTATATTTTAAAATAGGAAGGTACAAATTACATATTTGAATTGCATCTATGTGCTGGATTCAAATGTCCCCCCCCCCCTTCCTTTCTCAATTGTGCCCGTCAGCAGCTATTCTAAGGTTGCTGCCAATGGGTGTGACACATTAATTTCTTCTGTGGGGTACACTGGACTCCACAAGGATTCACATTGGGGTGTAGAGTAGGATCTTGATCTGAGGCACCAACCGGCTCAAAGCTTTTGACTGTTCCCAAGAAGCTCAGTGCATTCTCCTCTATAACCCCGCTTCCATGAACAGGGAGCTCAGTTTGTAGTTGGTGCCTTCAGTAGCAGGCCAATTAACAGGGGCCTGCCTCAGGCAGCCTATTCTTAGCTATTAATTTTGACAAGAAAAGAAGAACTTGTTTTATGAGAATCTACAAGGGCTGCAGCAGGCTAGGTCTAATAGACATCTTTACTGCAGCTTCATCACTCCCAGCGGCGCTGTATACTCCCGTGCCCTGGTTGCTGGGTCACTGCAGCGGAGGCTCCGGTTTCATCCTAAGGTCAGTCACACACACACCACCCTTCCGGATCACGAGGCCGCTGATGAAGGGGAGCGAGGCCGTAGGGGGTGGGCCGTGTGCGCACTGCGGTGGACACTGATTACTGGGCAGCCGCTCCACTAGCCACCAGGTACAGTTAAGGAGCACAGGTCTGGGGGTTTTTCTCCTATATTAACCCAATTTTGTACTGCCCGTAGCGCATTGTGATAGGTAATAGGGCCTGATTCAGGTTGGATTGCAATCACAATAAGCGATCCAACTGCAAAAATTGCTAAGAGCATACGCATGTGCCTGCATTTTCTGCGGCACCCCGCAGAGAATGGGATCGCCTCTGCCTGTCAATCGGGGCGGGGAAGGGGGGGAGAGGTGGGTCAGCAACACTCCATTTCCAAGTCAGGGATGGAGCGGTGCGGGGGCAAGGCTTCAAAATGGGGTCTGCAACGGAGGAGACACAGGGGGCGTGGTCACAGCGGCTGTATGACATCACATTCAGCCGCTGTGATCACAAAAATGGTGGCGGCTTCCTGCGCGCACATACAGTCTGCACCAGCAGGAGCCTACACCATTTTTTATGATCACGCTGAACTGCAGTGCGACTGCAATTACAGCATGGTCAAGAAGGGAGGCGTCATGCTGGGTGGCCATGCCCTGTCACTGTGCAGGAGCCAGCACCGCTCACACACTAGTCCCCGGGTGCAGCCCCCAACCCCCGGGACACCCGGAGCAACAAAATGTAGATTCAGGCCACCAGGCCACGCCCCTACCTATGAAACCATGCCTCCTTTTTACCATTGCGCTGCTTATCTGCGCGCACTGCATTACAATCTCCCTCGCCACCTCTCTGGGTGTCACCAGTGATAGTGACACTTCTGCCATGCTTGTAGCAGCTGGTCCTAAGATCTACGCCTCAAACCCTGAGTGTTTGCCCTTGTGACTTGTTGATCATCATAGCGAAGCAGATGCTTACAGAAAACTGCAGGGGCTTAGATTGAAAATAAAAAAATTGATGGGTATAAGGTAGAGAGGAGCGGGTTCGGTTCTCCGAGAACCGAATTCCCCACGAACTCCACGTGGTTTACACTGGTCCGAGGCAGGCTCGGTTGTTCCCGCCTGACTCGGAAAACCTGAACAAGGGAAAATGTCATCATCCCGCTGTCGGATTCTCGCGAGATTCGGATTCCATATAAAGAGCTGCGCGTTGCTGCCATTTTTACTCGTGCATTGAAGAGAGAGCGGAGAGGACGTGGCTATGTTCTCTCAGTGGAAATCTCAATATCAGTGCTCAGTATCAGTGGTTACTTATTGCTGCTCAGTAATACTAGTAGTGTGTCTCTCCTGCTCAGTGTCAGTTCTCAGTAGTATCCTCATCAGTGCTCAGTATCACTGCTCATTGTCTTGTGCTGCATTGTGGTGCTCAGCATACTACAGTACATTACTAATAGTCCAGTGCTGCATCTTGCTGCTCAGTGTCAGTTCTAGTATCCTCATCAGTGCTCACTATCACTGCTCATTGCATTGTGGTGTTCTGTATACTACAATAACATAGTAATATAGTAACATAGTTTTTGAGGTTGAATAGAGGCAAATTGCCCATCGTGTTCAACCTGTTTTAAGTTGTGATGATTCTACATACTTGCTGAATAATGTTTTATGACTAGTTAGCTACTATAACTCATGTTACCCCCGGATTAACCATGTTGATATTTTAAGTATTATAACCTTGGATAGCTTTTTCATTCAGAAATGTATCCATTCCTTTTTTAAATCCAATTACAGAGTCCGCCATTACCACCTTCCCTGGCAGGGAATTCCACATCCTGATTGCCCTAACAGTGAAGAAACCTTTCCTCCATTGCGTTCTGAACTTTCCTCCAGTCGCAGCGAGTGACCACGTGTTCTTTTAATAAATAATTCCTCTGATAACTTTTTGTTATGTATCTTTACATATTTGAAGATATTAATAATATCTCCTCTTAGGCACCTCTTTTCTAGTGTATAAATATTCAGCCTAGTAAGTCTTTCCTTATAGTCCAGTACTTTTAGGCCTTTAATCAATTTAGTCTTCAGGATCTCTTACACTTCCATGAGCAGCAGAGTAGTGCAATGGAAGCATGCTGGGCCCATAACCCAGAGGTCGATTGATCGAAACTATCCTCTGCTATGTGCATTTTTTTTTTTATAATTAAAGTAATCAAAAACTGGGATTGATATTTTGGCTCTTTTATTTTTACTTAAAGTACAATAACTTTTATCATTTTAATTTGTTTTAATAGTATATTGACAGCATTGTTTTCTTTAAAAAATCCACTTAATTTTCTTTACCCTATTACTGAAATGGTAATTGACAAAAACAAACTACATTGTCACCAGAAGAGCAATGCAAAATGTACAAGTGATATATGAAAATCATCTTCCATCTTGAATTTCAATGATGCATTGGGACAACAATTTGTGAGAAACATCTTCACCCATAAAGAAAGATTTTCTTAATTCCTTACCTGTGTGCTGATTAGATATCACCTTGTTTTCACATTAAACAGACTTCCCCGTGAGGAAGCAGCAAGGATGCAGTGACGTTTCCTGGTGTCAACCTGTATTATTTCAGTAGACATTGAAATGAGGATGCATCTTTGATGCCTTTCCAATGAAGCAAGTTTATTTCAGTAATAGGTGAAAAACCATTCCTACAAAGGTGTTAATCAGAGACTTGGCTTTGTGGACACTTTTCAGAGAGCAAATTTGTTAGCATAAACATAAAATCAGAAAATGAAGAGCTGTTTAATCACTCAATTGGACTTTTCTGCCAGCATATTTTTTTTTCTCTGCAACCCACTGCTAAATTGTGCTTCCTAGCTGTTTTTTTTATAAAATCACTTAATCAAATCTAACTCTGATTACATCAGAGAAGGCCAGGTACCCTACACCATAAGGGGGGTTTTTGAAATTTTGACTTGTCTACTTAAAGATCACCAAAATCTGATTACAAGGTCAATTACATCCCTGGGTGGGATTGAACCACCAACCTTTTGGTTAATAGCCAAACATGCTAACCGATTGCGCCACAGAGACACCTTGCGAAAGTCAATACTGGATACAGAATGATTTGGTGGGTGTGGAAGAGCCCACATCTTACCAAATAGAAGAAATTCCTATATTTGGAGCACTCTTTTGATGATTAATGATGTGAAAAAGATGAAAACTGTCTATAATTAAAACTTAGCTTTTATTTATCCAATACTCAACTAAAATAAAATAACAGGGGTATATTAGACGTATCAATTACTTATTCCCCTTTTAAACAGTGGTAAAAATATGAATAATTCAAAAAAGAGCAAATATCATCATCTTAAAATTATTTGTATATTTTGCTCAACAATGGATGATAAGAAAAATGATAGTAATCTATCAAACTTATCCAATGAACAGCAGTAATCACAGAAATTAATGACAAAAAATGATAGTAATCTATCAAAAAGTGGCAACAGGGTCCGCCTAACACCACATACGGCTTCTCAGGCTGCCGTCCGCTGCCTTTCTTTCCACGGCACAACCCACGATCCCACTCTCATCTGTCCTCCGCTCCAATGATGAGGTCAGACAGCAGATGGGATCAGTGAACTGGAGTGCCGACTATCCTTTGCCCTCAGAGTTACAGTCACAGTCTCACACTTGACCAGTTACCTGCAGGTAATTTTGATAAAATAACAAGTACCAACGCATACAAAAACATGGCAATAAACAAGGCGCAATTATTGGGGATATAAACACCTGTGATTTTGTTTTAACTTGTGCCTATTAAGATAATATCAATTGTTACCTAGCAACAGCAATGTTTTTTATTAGGAGCAGGTCTGTTTTGTGCAATCTCATTGCACAATAAATGTTGTTAAATGATGCAGTGTTATTAACACAATTGTGATTTAGTCTATTACTGTGGGCCTTTTTATTTCATTTTCGGACTCTGGCTCAGACCCAAGTGGCGCATTTAGGACCCTGCAAGGCTCATAAGCATCAGGGCCCATCTAACACCACGTTGGGGTCTCTAGCCAGTGTGCCAGTTCTATCTTTTTTCTGTGACACAGTCGACGGTCCTACTCTCATCTTTCCTCCGCTCATGGATGAGGTTAGACAGCAGATGGGACTAGCAGACTAGAGTGTCACTATCTAATTTTCTACTATCCATGCCAGCATAATCTTGTTTTTTCTTTATTTGCATTTGTTACATACCTGACAAACAACACTAATGTGTCAGTTTTTCATTCAAGATACAAATGAATCATTTTGGAGACAGAATGTTGCAGTAAAACCCAATTGTAACTATGTATTCTCTAACAGACATGGATATTATTTTCTCTTTAACATGGAAGAGATGTTAAAACACAGATTTACTCTGTGAAATATGGGGAGAAGCTGATCTCACATACACAGCAGTATTTTTCTGCAAGGTGTAATTAATTATATCACCAATATCATCTCTGCTGCTCACAGGATATTTTTGATAGATTACTATCATTTTTTGTCATTAATTTCTGTGATTACTGCTGTTCATTGGATAAGTTTGATAGATTACTATCATTTTTCTTATCATCCATTGTTGAGCAAAATATACAAATAATTTTAAGATGATGATATTTGCTCTTTTTTGAATTATTCATATTTTTGCCACTGTTTAAAAGGGGAATAAGTAATTGATACGTCTAATATACCCCTGTTATTTTATTTTAGTTGAGTATTGGATAAATAAAAGCTAAGTTTTAATTATAGACAGTTTTCATCTTTTTCACATCATTAATCATCAAAAGAGTGCTCCAAATATAGGAATTTCTTCTATTTGGTAAGATGTGGGCTCTTCCACACCCACCAAATCATTCTGTATCTGGTACACTATTCCTGGGAGCACCTCCAACGTCAGAATAGTTGCCCACTTGGGCTTGATATATTTTTTCTGTTTAGTTGGTTGTTTGAGATTTAGTCATTCAATTATAACCAGTCTGGTGCAGGGTAAACCAAGTTTTGCCACATACTGTTTTCTGAGTTCTTTACTCAGCTCTCCACCCTAGCACAGACATAACAATTCTTCTCAGATCGGACAGACCATTCTATGAAAAACGTTCCTTAGCTGTCTGTTTCTCTAATCTTGACCACTTCACCAGATAGATATGTCTCAGTTCAAACTTCTCTCGGAACTAACATCGAAACGTAAAATAGATGATTTGGATAGTATTTTTTCCAGCTCTGTCAGCGTTTCTGAACCAGAACCAAACTGGGAAGGGGACTTTCAAAAACTAAAAAGACTGTTACAGAAACAAATCCGAACCAACTGGGACCTAACGAGTTTGGAGATTTATATCAAACACAAAATCGTCCCAAGGGGTCTACGCCCAAAAACCTTCCCGGCTTTTGAGTTAGCAACGGAGAACTTAAAACAGGAGTGGGAAAAAGCTCTCCAGAAATGTTCATCAGAACTGATCGGGATCCTCATTAAGCACGACCATTTGGCCCTTGAAGAATGCCAAAAAGAGATTAACATCCTGGGCAAGAAATTAGAAACCTGGGAACAAAACAAGAATTTTCAGAAGTGCTTTGAGGACCAGAAAAAGGAACTGGAACAATACGAAGATACTATCATAGAGAGAAAAAGAACAAAGTTTGCACGAGACACAAGAGATTTTGTCAACAATAAAGTGTTCAGATGGCATAAGATATCAGATCAACAACCTAGAAGGCATAGAGAGGACTCTTATATATCATCTGAAATTGACTCCTCAGGCAGTGAGGATACAGGTGATCACACATCTTCAAGCACTGCTAGCCACAAAGGAGAATTGGATCAAAGACTCTCTTTTTTAGAGGACGGCAGGACACGTCGGGGACAAGCCACAAGAGGAAGACGAGACGTGGCCGTAAGAAAAACCAAAAACAGACAGAGATGGGAATCACCCCCACCGGGGAGATATCCAATTCGAACGTACAAGAAAAAATGAGCGATAGTGACACACTCAATATTATCAACCTCTCTGAACGGATCCTTACAGAAGATCATATCAATATATTCAGGAAGGGCCTATCTTTTTCACCCTCTAAGCCTTTTAATAGGTTTTTGTGGGAGAAAAACCTACGCCTTTTTGGAAGAAAACTTCTTTTAAAGAAGTTCTTCTCGATGAAATCAGATGATAATCTTTCTCTTCCACACTCCTCAGGTCAGGGAATAAGCCCAGAAGAAGGGGACAATATTCCATCATGGTCCTCTCAAGAAGAGGAAGCTCTGGAGTCCCTTGAGGAACTATCCAGGAATGAATCACAATCCCTGGATAACTCTATTACTACCAGAAAAATTTGCAAAAAAAGATCAACATTTATTCCTCAGGAATCTATTAGTCCAGAAACCACGGTTTTCCTAAATTTGGTGTCCAGAGAATTTGACAATATTTACAAAAAATCTGGACATAACAGACGGACAGGTAACCTGAACCAGAAGGAAAGATCGGCCGTAGCAGAGATAAAGGAATGGGATGATGTCATAATCAAACCCTCGGATAAAGGGGGCAACACCGTTTTGTGGCCCAAAGTTATGTACATGAGGGAAGCTTCAAGACAGCTAAATGATACAACATGCTATCAAAAACTTATACTCAACCCTACCCAAAACTATATGGAGTTGTATAACAACATGATAAACCGGGCTTTCACAAATGGTACGATCCTTAAGGAAGAACGTGATTTTCTATATATGACCAATCCAAAAATCCCAACATTTTATCTACTCCCAAAAGTTCATAAGGATCTACAGGAACCGCCAGGACGCCCTATAGTGTCCGGAATAGGTGGACTCTCGGAAAAGGCCAGTATTTTTCTGGACACCCATCTCAGAACACATGTAACACAGCTAGCCTCATATGTTAAAGACACACCAGATGTCCTGAGAAGACTAAATGATGTCCACCTAGAGTCCAGACACATCTTAGTCAGTATGGACGTCGAGTCTCTTTATACGTGCATATCCCATGATCTTGGGTTAAAAGCAGTTGAATATTTCCTACGCATGGAAGGAATGGGTGATTTTCAACTCTTTTTGCTGAAATTATTAAAATTTGTACTGCACAGAAATTATTTTGTCTTCAATGACCACTACTACCTTCAGGTTAGAGGGACGGCTATGGGGGCGGCATGTGCGCCCACATATGCCAACCTCTTCCTGGGGTGGTGGGAAAGAGAACATGTTTTTTCTGACATCAATGATCAACATACACAGCATATTATCACCTGGCTGCGTTATATAGATGACGTTCTCGTCATCTGGGATGGTTCTGAAAGTGAACTGTTTGATTTTCTAACAGATCTTAATAAGAACAACCTCAATTTGAGACTAACGATGAATCATAGCAGTCAGGAAATCTCCTTTCTTGATCTAAAAATCTATAGGGATGGAGGAAACATGTTAGCTACAGAGCTACATCGTAAGGAGACAGCTACAAATAGCATTCTCCATAATTCCAGCTCACATTTCCCTCCCACTATAGCGAACATCCCCAAAGGGGAGTTCCTAAGATTAAAGAGGAACTGTTCGGATGAGGCAACCTACCGACACAAAAGTGAGGAGGTAGCGGCCCGTCTCAAGGAACGAGGCTACAGCAATAGATCCATTAAAAAGGCACGGAACTCCCTTTTGAAAACAACTAGGAATTCCCTCATCTTCCAAGAAAAGAAAGTGAAGGATCAAGATGACCTGAGATTTGTGGGAGACTTCTGTCAGGAGTGGAGACAACTTAAAGAAGGTATACAAAAACACTGGCATGTTCTGTTGTCTGACTCAGACCTAGCAACTAGCCTGGGAGACAAGGTCTCGATGAGCTGGAGAAGGTCACCCAACCTAAAGGACTATTGGGTACAAAGTCATTACCAACGACTCCCTTCCGTCTCTCCTTCAGTAAGAGGCACATACCCTTGTGGGACCTGCAGGGCCTGTGACTATATGAAGCCAACACAAGAAATCACAGACAAATTTGGTAACCAACACAGGATCTCCGATTACTTCAACTGCAAAACAACCAATGTGGTGTATTGCCTACAGTGCCTGTGTGGCAAAAGATATGTGGGAATAACCACACGGATGTTTAAACAACGGATTTTGGAACATGCAGGAACAATCCGAAACGTGGATAGGGATATGCAGAACTTCCGACAAATAACCACGGTGGCCAGACATTTTCATCTCCACCATAATGACAACACCCATCGAATGCAAGCTTTTGGCCTGGAAAAGGTCAAACTTGGAATCAGAGGGGGCGATGTAATGCAGGAACTACTCAAAAAGGAGAGCCAGTGGACCTACCTATTGGGAAGTTTAGCTCCATCAGGTCTCAACGAACACATAAACTATACGGTGTTCCTATGATGATTATTTACATGTGATATTGAGACACGCCATTTAGATCTCGATGGCGCCAATGTATGCGCTCTCTCTCTTTCTCTCTTTCCCCTTTCTTAACTCAACCTTTCCTTAGGCTCCAACAAATTCGTGCTACCCCGGCCTGCAAGACCTATTTTCATTACATGCTGTGTATCAGGCCACTTTTCATTAGATGTATCAACATAATAATTGCAATAGCAAATTAAATCACCAGTATATTTCAACAATATACAACTATTACCCCAATTTTTAACCTACTCCCCCCTTGGTGTCCTCCTTGACTCACCGTCCTTTCCCTTTCCTCCCCACTTTTCACCAGTTCTATTATTATCATTATTTTTATTTCTATAATTCTTACACATTCTGTACTCACTAGTATTCTTATTATTTGAATATACACACTCTTTAGACCGTTTTGAACAACAACTAGGTACACTTTTTGACATTACCTATCAAGGTAACATCTTTATCACCCACAAACATTTGTTTTGTGTTTTCTCACATGTGCACTTTTAATTTTGTGTTTAATGTCACTTTTTTCAATTTTGTCACTTTTATTCACATATTTTTCATCTCTGATACCACAACCATCAGGTCACAATTACATCTGCTCGATGATTTTTCGAGCAGACCTACACATAGAACCTAAATTAATCACCTGCAGTCAATTTCTACACAATCAGGTTTCATAACATTCACAATACAGAGCACCAACACTAATGATACACAACAACCAAACAAGCCTCCCCTGCACTGTAGTCACCCATTTCCCATTATTTAACCCTTTTTTTCCCCATTCTGTCATCCCTTCCCCCTCCCCTTCCAATTTTCCCTTCCCTCAATTACACCCCCCTTTTCTCCTCCCCCTTTTGTTTTCACTTCCCTCCCCCCCCTCCCCCTTTCCCCCCTCTTTTTCCCCCCTCCCCCCCCCCTCCCTCTCCCCCCCCCCCTCCCCCGCTTTTTTCCCCCTGGTCCCTCCATACCCATTTCCCCCCCCCCCCCTCCCAAACCCCCGCCCCCCCCACCCCCCTTTTATAAAAAAAAAAAATTTTTATATTTATATTTATCTTTATAATCTCTAATCCTTAATTTTCATGTTTCATTTTTAATTTCTAATTTTATATTTATATTTATTCTTATTTTTACATTCTTTATATTTATTTTTATTTTACAGTTATATTTATTGTCTTATCTATACCTATCTCATACCCATTTACATTTATCATTATTATTACTATTATTTTCAAATTTATACTCATTTTTATTCTTATTTATTATTTTTTATTATTATCATTATTACTTTTATTTATTTTGCATTTTTCTCTCCTCCGTATTTCCCCAAATTTCAACTTCGTATTCATCAGTGCATAATTTTACTCTATACGGACTTTGGCGGGAAAGCCTAAACTTTAAGGTTATATTATCAAAGATGAATATTCGGCGAGGATAATGCACAATATTTCCATCTCCAGAACAAGATTTGTTCCTCTAAATAGAGTTTTATTTATTTATTATTTATCATAACCGTCTATTAATTAGTAAATTACAGTCACTTTTATCTTACTTACGACGATTGGGTCACCAACCTCTGTCACTGGCATATTTTGATTAACAGGTCGGTCATGTTTATATCTATTTTCATTATTTTTTATTATTATTTCCTATTATCCCTATTATGATTATTACTTTTATTTTGATATCACTATTATTATTAGTATTATCACAGGAGATATTTCCTCTTACTAATCAATTAATTTCTGCATTAAGAATGTCATAGCTTAAATCTCCTGAAACATATTGTCGATTCTAATTATATTAAATGTATGTTTAGAAAACGCACATTGTCTTTAATCTTATTTTTCTGTTGGATTTTCAGCTTATATAACTGTGATTTGATTAACCATTATCCTCCATAAAAAAATTCTGTTTATTAATTAAACCGTTATTCGATATTTTTGATCTAACACACCATACGCTTTGAACATTACTTTAATTGATTCCATTGTGATCCACATATATTAACTTTCATTTATGGAGGTTTAATAGAATAAGCACTGCCTGGTGGATAGAATTGTTTAACAAAAATTATGCCATAATTAGTGGTCTACGTATATTAACTATTACTTATGGAGCTTCAATAGAATAAGCACAGCCAGGTGGATGGAAGCGCTGAACAAACCTATGCCATAATTAGGCAATTAAGAACTCAGGAAAGGGATTGGTTGATGATCCCCTTTTTAAATGCACCATCTGAACACCACCATAGGCTGCCAGGTGAGCAAGCCCAGGTGGTGAAACGTACGTCCAACTAACGGCCTCACGCACGGACTCCTCACTGCAGGAGGAGCCGTGACCAACAGCAGTCATTCAGAACGGCTGAGCGGCAATGATCCATCGAGTTCGGGGAGATCGCGAGTGGTAATGTACAATAACCTACGGGTCAGACTCACTCACCCGACACTCCCCACACACTCTCTCTCTTCCTGTCAACTTTCACTTTCACGGACAGACACCCGGTCTCCGGTGGCGCATCCGGACCCTGCAAGGCAAGTGGCAACAGGGTCCGCCTAACACCACATACGGCTTCTCAGGCTGCCGTCCGCTGCCTTTCTTTCCACGGCACAACCCACGATCCCACTCTCATCTGTCCTCCGCTCCAATGATGAGGTCAGACAGCAGATGGGATCAGTGAACTGGAGTGCCGACTATCCTTTGCCCTCAGAGTTACAGTCTCACACTTGACCAGTTACCTGCAGGTAATTTTGATAAAATAACAAGTACCAACGCATACAAAAACATGGCAATAAACAAGGCGCAATTATTGGGGATATAAACACCTGTGATTTTGTTTTAACTTGTGCCTATTAAGATAATATCAATTGTTACCTAGCAACAGCAATGTTTTTTATTAGGAGCAGGTCTGTTTTGTGCAATCTCATTGCACAATAAATGTTGTTAAATGATGCAGTGTTATTAACACAATTGTGATTTAGTCTATTACTGTGGGCCTTTTTATTTCATTTTCGGACTCTGGCTCAGACCCAAGTGGCGCATTTAGGACCCTGCAAGGCTCATAAGCATCAGGGCCCATCTAACACCACGTTGGGGTCTCTAGCCAGTGTGCCAGTTCTATCTTTTTTCTGTGACACAGTCGACGGTCCTACTCTCATCTTTCCTCCGCTCATGGATGAGGTTAGACAGCAGATGGGACTAGCAGACTAGAGTGTCACTATCTAATTTTCTACTATCCATGCCAGCATAATCTTGTTTTTTCTTTATTTGCATTTGTTACATACCTGACAAACAACACTAATGTGTCAGTTTTTCATTCAAGATACAAATGAATCATTTTGGAGACAGAATGTTGCAGTAAAACCCAATTGTAACTATGTATTCTCTAACAGACATGGATATTATTTTCTCTTTAACATGGAAGAGATGTTAAAACACAGATTTACTCTGTGAAATATGGGGAGAAGCTGATCTCACATACACAGCAGTATTTTTCTGCAAGGTGTAATTAATTATATCACCAATATCATCTCTGCTGCTCACAGGATATTTTTGATAGATTACTATCATTTTTTGTCATTAATTTCTGTGATTACTGCTGTTCATTGGATAAGTTTGATAGATTACTATCATTTTTCTTATCATCCATTGTTGAGCAAAATATACAAATAATTTTAAGATGATGATATTTGCTCTTTTTTGAATTATTCATATTTTTACCACTGTTTAAAAGGGGAATAAGTAATTGATACGTCTAATATACCCCTGTTATTTTATTTTAGTTGAGTATTGGATAAATAAAAGCTAAGTTTTAATTATAGACAGTTTTCATCTTTTTCACATCATTAATCATCAAAAGAGTGCTCCAAATATAGGAATTTCTTCTATTTGGTAAGATGTGGGCTCTTCCACACCCACCAAATCATTCTGTATCTGGTACACTATTCCTGGGAGCACCTCCAACGTCAGAATAGTTGCCCACTTGGGCTTGATATATTTTTTCTGTTTAGTTGGTTGTTTGAGATTTAGTCATTCAATTATAACCAGTCTGGTGCAGGGTAAACCAAGTTTTGCCACAAAAGTCAATACTGACAAAGGCTAATAATCATTCATCTAGAACGTTTCCTAGAAAAACTTTAAAAAGTCAATAATCTGGAGAATTTTTGTAAGAAACACATTGGTACTTTCCCATGATGAGTGAGTGCTTCAGGATTTCTTGCACTTACATGGGCTATTAACCAAAAGGTTGGTGGTTCAATCCCACCCAGGGATGTAATTGACCTTGTCATCAGATTTTGGTGATCTTTAAGTAGACAAGTCAAAATTTCAAACCCCCTCCTTTGGTGTAGGGTACCTGGCCTTCTCTGACGTAATCAGAGTTAGATTTAATTAAGTGATTTTATAAAAAACAGCTAGGAAGCACAATTTAGCAGTGGGTTGCAGAGAAAAAAATAACATTTTAAACCTACCGGTAATTTTTTTTTCTCGTAGTCCGTAGAGGATGATGGGGACTCCGTAAGGACCATGGGGGATAGACGGGCTCCGCAGCAGACATGGGCACTTTAAGAAAGACTTTAGATCTGGGTGTGCACTGGCTCCTCCCTCTATGCCCCTCCTCCATACCTCAGTTAGAGAAACTGTGCCCAGAGGAGACGGACAGTACGAGGAAAGGATTTTTGTTAATCCAAGGTCAAGATTCATACCAGCCACACCAATCACACCGTATAACTTGTGATATACTACCCAGTTAACAGTATGAATCAAATCTAACTCTGATTACATCAGAGAAGGCCAGGTACCCTACACCATAGCAGGGGTTTTCGAAATTTTGACTTGTCTACTTAAAGATCAACAAAATCTGATAATAAGTTCAATTACATCCCTGGGTGGGATTGAACCACCAACCTTTTGGTTAATAGCCGTATACACTAACTGATTGCGCCACAGCGAAACTTTGCAAAAGTACATACTGACAAAGGCTAATAAGCATTCATCTAGAACGTTTCCTATAAAAACTTTAAATAGTCAATAATCTGGAGAGTTTTTGTAAGATGTTTCTTCCATCAACCAATGAAGAAACACATTGGTACTTTCCCATGATGAGTGAGTGCTTCAGGATCTCTTGCACTTACATGTGCAGCAGAGTACTGTAATGGAAGCATGCTGGGTCCATAACCCAGAGGTAGGCAGATTGAAACTATCCTCTGCTATATGACTTGTCTACTTAAATATTACCAAAATTTGATCACAAGGTCAATTACGTCCCTGGATGGGATTGAACCACCAACCTTTTGATTAATAGCTGAACACACTAACCGATTGCGCCACAGAGACACTTTGCAAAAAGTACATACTGACAAAGACTAATAAGCATTCATCTAGAACGTTTCCTAGAAAAACTTTAAAAAGTCAATAACCTGGAGAGTTTTTGTAAGATGTTTCTTCCAGCAACCAATGAAGAAACACATTGGTACTTTCCCATGATGAGTGAGTGCTTCAGGATCTCTTGCACTTACATGTGCAGCAGAGTACTGCAATGGAAGCATGCTGGGCCCATAACCCAGAGGTAGGCAGATTGATACTATCCTTTGCTATATGCATTTTTTTTGTTCATTAAAGTAATCCAAAACTGGGATTGATATTTTAGCTTTTATTTTTACTTAAAGTACAATAACTTTTACCATTTTAATTTGTTTTAATAGTATATTGACAGTGTTGTTTTCTTTCAAAAATCCAATTAATTTTCTTTACCCGATTATTAAAATGGTAAGTGACAAAAACAAACTACATTGTCACCAGAAGAGCAATACAAAATGTACAAGTGATATATTAAAATCATCTTTCCAGCTTGAATTTCAATGATGCATTGGGGCAACGATTTTGTAAGAAACATCTTCACCCTTAAATAAAGATTTTCTTAATTCCTTACCTGTGTGCTAATTAGATATCACCTTGTTTTCACATTAAACAGACTTCCACATGAGAAAGCAGCAAGGATGCAGTGGCGTTAATGTTTCCTGGTGTCAACCTGTATTATTTCAGTAGATATTGAAATGAGGATGCATCTTGCTGCCTTTCCAATGAAGCAAGTTTAATTTAGTAATAGGTGAAAAACCATCCCTACAAATATGTTAATCAGATACTTGGCTTTGTGGACACTTTTCAGAGAACAAATTAGTTAGCATAAAAATAAAGCCAGAAAATGAAGAGCTGTTTAATCACTCAATTGGATTTTTCTGCCAGCATATTTCTTTTTCTCTGCAACCCACTGCTAAATTGTGCTTCCTAGCTGTTTTTTTATAAAATCACTGATTCAAATCTAACTCTGATTACATCAGAGTAGGCCAGGTACCCTACACCATAAGAAGGGGGTTTGAAATTTTGACTTGTCTACTTAAAGATCACCAAAATCTGATAACAAGGTCAATTACATCGCTGGGTGGGATTGAACCACCAACCCTTTGATTAATAACCAAACACACTAACCGATTGCGCCACAGAGACACTTTACAAACATACATACTGACAAAGGCTAATAAGCATTCATCTAGAACGTTTCCTAGAAAAACTTTAAAAAGTCAATAATCTGGAGAGTTTTTGTAAGATGTTTCTTCCATCAACCAACGAAGAAACACATTGGTACTTTCCCATGATGAGTGAGTGCTTCAGGATCTCTTGCACTTACATGTGCAGCAGAGTACTGCAATGGAAACATGCTGGGCCCATAACCCAGAGGTAGGCAGATTGAAACTATCCTCTGCTATATGCATTTTTTTTAGTTAATTAAAGTAATCCAAAACTGGGATTGATATTTTTGCTCTTTTATTTTTACTTAAAGTACAATAACTTTTACCATTTTAATTTGTTTTAATAGTATATTGACAGTATTGTTTTCTTTCAAAAATCCAATTAATTTTCTTTACCCTATTATTAAAATGGTAATTGACAAAAACAAACTACATTGTCACCAGAAGAGCAATACAAAATGTACAAGTGATATATTAAAATCATCTTTCCAGCTTGAATTTCAATGATGCATTGGGGCAACGATTTTGTGAGAAACACCTTCACCCTTAAATAAAGATTTTCTTAATTCCTTACCTGTGTGCTAATTAGATATCACCTTGTTTTCACATTAAACATACTTCCACATGCGAAAGCAGCAAGGATGCAGTGGCGTTAATGTTTCCTGGTGTCAACCTGTATTATTTCAGTAGACATTGAAATGAGGATGCATCTTGCTGCCTTTCCAATGAAGCAAGTTTAATTCAGTAATAGGTGAAAAACCATTCCTACAAAGGTGTTAATCAGAGACTTGGCTTTGTGGACACTTTTCAGAGAGCAAATTTGTTAGCATAAACATAAAATCAGAAAATGAAGAGCTGTTTAAACAGCTACTGCCTGAGGGTCTCTTGACCTGGTGCAATACCTCTGTAGCTTTTTGTTGAGGCGGGACGCCATCATGTCTATCTGGAACAGTCCCCACCGACTTGCAATCTGTGCGAAGACTTCCTGATGGAGTCCCCACTCTCCTGGATGTAGGTCGTGTCTGCTGAGGAAGTCTGCTTCCCAGTTGTCCACTCCCGGAATGAACACTGCTGACAGTGCGCTTACATGATTCTCCACCCAGCGAAGAATTCTGGTGGCTTCCGCCATCGCCACTCTGCTCCTTGTGCCGCCTTGGCGGTTTACATGAACTACTGCGGTGACGTTGTCTGACTGGATCAGAACTGGTTGGTCGCGAAGTAAGGTCTCCGCTTGACATAGGGCGTTGTATATGGCCCTTAGCTCCAGGATGTTGATGTGAAGACAAGTCTCCTGACTTGACCAAAGACCTTGGAAATTTCTTCCCTGTGTGGCTGCTCCCCAACCTCGGAGGCTCGCGTTCGTGGTCACCAGGATCCAGTCCTGAATGCCGAACCTGCGGCCCTCTAGAAGGTGAGCACTCTGCAGCCACCACAGGAGAGATACCCTGGCCCTGGGGGACAGGGTGATCAACTGATGAATCTGTAGATGTGACCCGGACCACTTGTCCAGTAGGTCCCATTGCAAGATCCTCGCATGGAACCTGCCGAAGGGAATGGCCTCGTATGATGCCACCATCATTCCCAGGACTCGAGTGCAGTGATGCACTGACACCTGTTTTGGTTTCAATAGGTTCCTGACCAGAGTCATGAGTTCCTGGGCCTTTTCTATCGGAAGATAAACCCTTTTCTGGTCCGTATCCAGAATAATGCCCAAGCAAAGTCAGACGAGTCGTAGGAACCAACTGCGACTTCGGGATATTGAGAATCCAGCCGTTTTGCTGTAACACCTTCAATGAAAGTTATACGCTGTTCAGCAACTGCTCTCTTGATCTCGCTTTTATGAGGAGATCGTTCAAGTACGGGATAATTGTGACACCTTGCTTTCGCAGGAGCACCATAATTTCTGTCATTACCTTGGTGAAAATTCTCGGAGAAAATTCTGGAGAGACCAAACGGCAACGTCTGAAATTGGTAATGACAATACTGTACCGCAAATCTTAGGTACGCCTGATGAGGTGGATAAATGAGTACATGAAGGTATGCATCCTTTATGTCCAGAGATATCATAAAATCCCCCCCTTCTAGGCTGGCGATGACCGCTCTTAGCGATTCCATCTTGAACTTGAACCTTTTCAAGTATAGGTTCAGGGATTTTAAATTTAATATGGGTCTGACCAAACCGTCCGGTTTTGGGACTACAAACAGGGTCGAATAATTTCCCTTTCCTTGTTGAAGCAGGGGAACCTTGACCACCACCTGTTGAAGATACAATTTGTGAATTGCATTTAACACTATCTCCCTTTCCTGGGGAGAAGATGGTAGGGCCGATTTGAAAAACCGGCGAGGAGGCACCTCTTCGAATTTCAGCTTGTAACCCTGAGAAACAATTTCTATTGCCTAGGGATCCACCTGCGAATGAACCCAGATGTGGCTGAAAACTCGAAGACGTGCCCCCAACTGGGCGGACTCCTTTAGCGGAGCCCCAGCGTCATGCGGTGGATTTTGTAGAGGCCGGGGAGGACTTCTGTTCCTGGGAACTAGCTGTGTTGTGCAGCTTCTTCCCTCTGCCCTTACCTCTGGCAAGAAAGGACGCACCTCGTACTTTCTTGTTTCTCTGTGATCGAAAGGACTGCATTTGATAATGTGGTGCTTTCTTAGGCTGTGAGGGAATATAAGGCAAAAAATTTGATTTACCAGCTGTAGCTGTGGAGACAAGGTCCGAGAGACCTTCCCCAAACAATTCCTCACCCCTGTAAGGTAAAACCTCCATATGCCTTTTTGAGTCGGCATCACCTGTCTATTGCCGGGTCCATAGGACTCGTCTAGCAGAAATCGACATAGCGTTTATTCTAGAACCCAGTAGACTAATGTCACTTTGAGCATCTCTCATATATAGGACAGCATCTTTTATATGCCCTATGGTCAATAACATAGCATCCTTATCTAGGGTCTCAATCTCTGCTGATAAGGTATCTGTCCATGCTGCCACCGCGCTACAACCTCGGCCGACGCAATTGCCGGTCTGAGTAAGGTACCAGAATGTGTGTAAATGGACTTTAGGGTAACCTCCTGCTTGCGGTCAGCAGGGTCCCTGATGGTAGCCGTATCCTGGGATGGCAGCGCTACCTTTTTGGATAAGCGTGTCAATGCTTTATCCACCCTAGGGGAGGATTCCCACCGTATCCTGTCCATTGGCGGGAAAGGATACGCCATAAGAATCCTTTTGGGAATCTGCAGCTTTTTGTCTGGAGATTCCCAAGCTTTTTCACATAATTCGTTCAACTCATGTGAGGGGGGAAAGGTTATCTCAGGTTTCTTTCCCTTATACATGTGTACCCTCGTGTCAGGGACAGGGGACTCTGTGATGTGCAAAACATCTTTTATTGCAATAATCATATATCGAATACATTTAGCCAATTTTGGTTGTAACTTTGCATCATCGTAGTCGACACTGGAGTCAGAATCCGTGTCGGTATCTGTGTCAACTATTTGGGATAGTGGGCGCTTTTGAGACCCCGAAGGTCCCTGCGACATAGGGACAGGCATGGGTTGACTCCCTGACTGTTCCCTAGCTTCAGCTTTGTCTAATCTCTTGTGTAATAAGTTTACATTAGCACTTAAAACATTCCACATATCCATCCAGTCAGGTGTCGGCGTTGTCGATGGAGACACCACATTAATTTGCTCCTGCTCCTCTCTAGGAGAGCCTTCTACCTCAGACATGTCGACACACGTGTACCGACACACCATACACTCAGGGAATCCTCTTATCTGAGGACAGTTCCCCAACAAGGCCCTTTGGAGAGACAGAGAGAGAAAGTATGCCAGCACACACCCCAGCGCTATATGACCCAGGAAAAAAACACAATCATTTTATGTTTACCCAGTAGCGCTGTATTTCCATATATATATGCGCCTAATTATGTGCCCTCTCTTCTTTAAGACCCTCTTTCTACCGTGGTATAAGCAGGGGAGAGTCCATGGAGCTTCCCCTCAGCGGTGCTGTGGAGAAAATGGCGCTGGTGAGTGCTGAGGGAGAAGCCCCACCCCCTCAGCGACGGGCTTCTGTCCCGCTCAAATATAGTAAAAAAATGGCGGGGGCTCTTATATATATATACAGTGCCTAGCTGCATATATATTTATTTTGCCAAAGAGAGGTCTATATTGCTGCCCAGGGCGTCCCCCCTGCGCCCTTCACCCTTACACTGACTGCCGTGTGTGAGGTGTATGGGAGCAATGGAGCACAGCTTTACTGCTGTGCGTTACCTCAGTGAAGATCATGAAGTCTTCCGCCGCCTCTGAAGTCTTCTTTTCTTCTCATACTCACCCGGCTTCTATCTTCCGGCTCTGCGAGGGGGACGGCGGCGCGGCTCTGGGACGGACGGCGAGGGTGAGACCTGCGTACCGATCCCTCTGGAGCTAATGCTGTACAGTAGCCTAAGAAGCAGAGCCTATCAACTCACAGAAGTAGGTGTGCATCTCTCCCCTCCGCCCCTCGATGCAGGGAGTCTGTTGCCAGCAGGCTCCCTGAAAATAAAAAAATCTAACAAATATACTTTCTGTCAGGAAACTCAGGAGAGCTCCCTGAAAAGCACCCAGTCTCCTCTGGGCACAGTAGTAAACTGAGGTCTGGAGGAGGGGCATAGAGGGAGGAGCCAGTGCACACCCAGATCTAAAGTCTTTCTTAAAGTGCCCATGTCTCCTGCGGAGCCCGTCTATCCCCCATGGTCCTTACGGAGTCCCCAGCATCCTCTAGGACGTAAGAGAAAAATTATGCTGGCAGAAAAATCCAATTGAGTGATTAAACAGCTCCAGAGCTGCTCTGTAAGGCAAGTAAAAGGGTGTGGGCCCTGCAGCACTACCTGTAGTTTGCATTGTGCATTGGAAGCCTAGTTTGCTGTCTGTTTCCACTTCTTTTTTCTTGAGCCCCTCCCGTCTATACCCTTGTGCACTATCCTGACTTCTCCTCCCGTCTGCTTACTTTGTGCCTTCCAATGCACAATGCAAACTACAGGTAGTGCTGCAGGGCCCACACCCTTTTACTTGCCTTACAGAGCAGCTCTTGAGCTGTTACAGTGCCCAGCTGCTGCAAGAAATCAGCGTGAATGCTTCAGGGGCTGGGGCATGGCCAACATGAGCCCCACACCGAAGGAGGGTGGGGGTGTTTAATGCAAACTAGGGGTCTCGCACAATGCGAACTACAGGTAGTGCTGCAGGGCCCACACCCTTTTACTTGCATTACAGAGCAGCTCTGGAGCTGTTACAGTGCCCAGCTGCTGCAAGAAATCAGCTTGAATCCTTCAGGGGCTGGGGCATAGCCAACATGAGCCCCACACCGACGGAGGGTGGAGGTGTTTAATGCGAACTAGGGGTCATCCAAGTGCCGCAAAAGGCCGCCATGCCCTGCACGCCCCTTTTCTCTTTTCATATGCAGACGAGGGTTGAAGCCAACTTTGACCCACTGCTTGGATGACATCGCCATATGCAAATCCATCTGCTGCAGGCCTTCCCCCAAGAATGCTTGCACTAGTTGTTGCATTTGGTTTGTTGTTTGGGGGTGCTTCAGTATTAGGCAGCCTTCTGCCCTCCCATGTTCATCTGAAAATATGTGTTCTCCCTGCAGTTGTTGTCCCCAGATGAGAGTTCCCTTGTGCTGCCTCAGTTGAATCTCCTTTACTTGACAGAGATGTGCCTGAGCAGCGGCCCTCCCCAGCCCTATCCCAAATCATACTTATTTTGCATAGGAGATACCATGGTCATGAAGACTGTTCTCCCAGGGTGCGGTTCATTCATTGCATTCTGGGTATGCTGACCCCTGTGATTTCCCCAAATGTGGGAAACTCGACTGCATTATTTAATGCGAACTAGGGGTCATCCAAGCACCGCAAAAGGCCGCCATGCCCTGCATACCCCTTTTCTCTTTTCATAAGCAGACGAGGTTTGAAGCCAACCTTGACCCACTGCTTGGATGACATCACTTGCTGCCTTTCCAATGAAGCAAGTTTAATTTAATAATAGGTGAAAAACCATCCCTACAAAGGTGTTAATCAGATACTTGGCTTTGTGGACACTTTTCAGAGCACAAATTTGTTAGCATAAAAATAAAGCCAGAAAATGAAGAGCTGTTTAATCACTCAATTGGATTTTTCTGCCAGCATATTTCTTTTTCTCTGCAACCCACTGCTAAATTGTGCTTTGTGGCTGTTTTTTTTATAAAATCACTTAATCAAATCTAACTCTGATTACATCAGAGAAGGCCAGGTACCCTACACCATAAGAGGTGGTTTGAAATTTTTACTTGTCTACTTAAAGATCACCAAAATCTGATAACAAGGTCAATTACGTCCCTAGGTGGGATTGAACCACCAACCTTTTGGTTAACAACTGAACACGCTAACTGTTTGTGCCTCAGAGACACTTTGCGAAAGTACATACTGACAAAGGCTAATAAGCATTCATCTAGAACGTTTCCTAGAAAAACTTTAAAAAGTCAATAATCTGGAGAGTTTTTGTAAGATGTTTCTTCCATCAACCAATGAAGAAACACATTGGTACTTTCCCATGATGAGTGAGTGCTTCAGGATCTCTTGCACTTACATGTGCAGCAGAGTACTGTAATGGAAGCATGCTGGGTCCATAACCCAGAGGTAGGCAGATTGAAACTATCCTCTGCTATATGCATTGTTTTTTGTTAATTAAAGTAATCCAAAACTGGGATTGATATTTTTGCTCTTTTATTTTTACTTAAAGTACAATAACTTTTACCATTTTAATTTGTTTTAATAGTATATTGACAGTATTGTTTTCTTTCAAAAATCCACTTAATTTTCTTTACCCTATTATTAAAATGGTAATTGACAAAAACAAACTACATTGTCACCAGAAGAGCAGTACAAAATATACAAGTGATATATTAAAATCATCTTTCCAGCTTTAATTTCAATGATGCCTTGGTGCAACAATTTTGTGAGAAACATCTTCACCCATAAAGAAAGATTTTCTTAATTCCTTACCTGTGTGCTGATTAGATATCACCTTGTTTTCACATTAAACAGACTTCCCCTTGAGGAAGCAGCAAGGATGCAGTGACGTTTATGTTTCCTGGTGTCAACCTGTATTATTTCAGTAGACATTGAAATGAGGATGCATCTTGCTGCCTTTCCAATGAAGCAAGTTTAATTCAGTAATAGGTGAAAAACCATTCCTACTAAAGGTGTTAATCAGAGACTTGGCTTTGTGGACACTTTTCAGAGAGCAAATTTGTTAGCATAAACATAAAATCAGAAAATGAAGAGCTGTTTAATCACTCAATTGGACTTTTCTGCCAGCATAATTTTTTTTCTCTGCAACCCACTGCTAAATTGTGCTTCCTAGCTGTTTTTTATAAAATCACTTAATCAAATCTAACTCTGATTACATCAGAGAAGGCCGGGTACCCTACACCATAAGAGGGGGTTTGAAATTTTGACTTGTCTACTTAAAGATCACCAAAATCTGATAACAAGGTCAATTACGTCCCTGGGTGGGATTGAATCACCAACCTTTAGGTTAATAGCCATACACACTAACTGATTGCGCCATAGCGACACTTTGCGAAAGTACATACTGACAAAGGCTAATAAGCATTCATCTAGAACGTTTCCTAGAAAAACTTTAAAAAGTCAATAATCTGGAGAATTTTTGTAAGAAACACATTGGTACTTTCCCATGATGAGTGAGTGCTTCAGGATCTCTTGCACTTACATGGGCTATTAACCAAAAGGTTCCCACCCAGTGATGTAATTGACCTTGTGATCAGATTTTGGTGATCTTTAAGTAGACAAGTCAAAATTTCAAACCCCCTCTTATGGTGTAGGGTACCTGGCCTTCTCTGACGTAATCAGAGTTAGATTTAATTAAGGTGCGCAAGGGCATAGAAGGGAGCGGTTTAAGAAAAGAGAAGTGGAAACAGACAGCAAACTAGGCTGGAGAGAGACCTGAGACAAAGAGATCTGAATTATACGAGAGCCGACCAGGGGAAACACAAATTATGCAGTCAAGTTTCCCACATTTGGGGAAATCGCAGGAGCAGCACACCCAGAGTGCAATGGGTGAGCCTTGCCCTGGGAGAAGCACCTTCATGATCATAGTATCTCACCTGGCAGGTAAGTAGGAGTTGGGCTAGTGCTGGGGAGGGTCGCTGCTCGGGTACGCCCCTGTCAAGTGAAGGAGATCCAACTGAGGCAGCACAAGGGAACTCTCGAAAGAAGAACAAGGCTAGAGGAAGATCTGAGACAAAGAAATCTGACTTTTACCAGAGCTGACCAGAGGAAAGCACAAACACAGTACCCCACTACCACCAGGAAACATTAACGCCACTGCATCCTTGCTGCTTTCTCATGTGGTAGTCTATTTAATGTGAAAACAAGGTGATATCTAATTAGCACACAGAAAAGAAAATTAAGTGAATTTTTGAAAGAAAACAATACTGTCAATATACTATTAAAACAAATTAAAATGGTAAAAGTTATTGTACTTTAAGTAAAAATAAAAGAGCAAAAATGTCAATCCCAGTTTTGGATTACTTTAATTAACAAAAAAAATGCATATAGCAGAGGATAGTTTCAATCTGCCTACCTCTGGGTTATGGACCCAGCATGCTTCCATTACAGTACTCTGCTGCACATGTATGTGCAAGAGATCCTGAAGCACTCACTCATCATGGGAAAGTACCAATGTGTTTCTTCATTGGTTGATGGAAGAAACATCTTACAAAAACTCTCCACATTATTGACTTTTTAAAATGTTTCTAGGAAACGTTCTAGATGAATGCTTATTAGCCTTTTTCAGTATATGCTTTTGCAAAGTGTCGCTGTGGCGCAATCAGTTAGTGTGTAAGGCTATTAACCCAAAAGGTTGGTGGTTCAATCCCACCCAGGGACGTAATTGACCTTGTTATCAGATTTTGGTGATCTTTATGTAGACAAGTCAAAATTTCAAACCCCCTCTTATGGTGTAGGGTACCTGGCCTTCTCTGATGTAATCAGAGTTAGATTTGATTCAGTGATTTTATAAAAACAGCTAGGAAGCACAATTTAGCAGTGGGTTGCAGAGAAAAAGAAATATGCTGGCAAAAAAATCCAATTGAGTGATTAAACAGCTCTTCATTTTCTGGCTTTATTTTTATGCTAACAAATTTGTTCTCTGAAAAGTGTCCACAAAGCCAAGTCTCTGATTAACACCTTTGTAGGGATGGTTTTTCACCTATTACTAAATTAAACTTGCTTCATTGGAAAGGCAGCAAGATGCATCCTCATTTCAATATCTACAGAAATAATACAGGTTGACACCAGGAAACATTAACGCCACTGCATCCTTGCTGCTTTCTCATGTGGAAGTCTGTTTAATGTGAAAACAAGGTGATATCTAATTAGCACACAGGTAAGGAATTAAGAAAATCTTTATTTAAGGGTGAAGATGTTTCTCACAAAATCGTTGCCCCAATGCATCATTGAAATTCAAGCTGGAAAGATGATTTTAATATATCACTTGTACATTTTGTATTGCTCTTCTGGTGACAATGTAGTTTGTTTTTGTCAATTACCATTTTAATAATCGGGTAAAGAAAATTAATTGGATTTTTGAAAGAAAACAATACTGTCAATATACTATTAAAACAAATTAAAATGGTAAAAGTTATTGTACTTTAAGTAAAAATAAAAGAGCAAAAATATCAATCCCAGTTTTGGATTACTTTAATTAACAAAAAAAAATGCATATAGCAAAGGATAGTTTCAATCTGCCTACCTCTGGGTTATGGACCCAGCATGCTTCCATTACAGTACTCTGCTGCACATGTAAGTGCAAGAGGTCCTGAAGCACTCACTTATCATGGGAAAGTACCAATGTGTTTCTTCATTGGTTGATGGAAGAAACATCTTACAAAAACTCTCCACATTATTGACTTTTTAAAATGTTTCTAGGAAACGTTCTAGATATATGCTTATTAGCCTTTGTCAGTATGTACTTTTGCAAAGTGTCACTGTGGCGCAATCAGTTAGTGTGTATGGTTATTAACCAAAAGGTTGGTGGTTCAATCCCACCCAGGGACGTAATTGACCTTGTTATCAGATTTTGGTGATCTTTAAGTAGACAAGTCAAAATTTCAAACCCCCTGTTATGGTGTAGGGTACCTGGCCTTCTCTGATGTAATCAGAGTTAGATTTGATTCAGTGATTTTATAAAAACAGCTAGGAAGCACAATTTAGCAGTGGGTTGCAGAGAAAAAGAAATATGCTGGCAAAAAAATCCAATTGAGTGATTAAACAGCTCTTCATTTTCTGGCTTTATTTTTATGCTAACAAATTTGTTCTCTGAAAAGTGTCCACAAAGCCAAGTCTCTGATTAACACCTTTGTAGGGATGGTTTTTCACCTATTACTAAATTAAACTTGCTTCATTGGAAAGGCAGCAAGATGCATCCTCATTTCAATGTCTACTGAAATAATACAGGTTGACACCAGGAAACATTCACGCCACTGCATCCTTGCTGCTTTTGCATGTGGAAGTCTGTTTAATGTGAAAACAAGGTGATATCTAATTAGCACACAGGTAAGGAATTAAGAAAATCTTTATTTAAGGGTGAAGGTGTTTCTCACAAAATCGTTGCCCCAATGCATCATTGAAATTCAAGCTGGAAAGATGATTTTAATATATCACTTGTACATTTTGTATTGCTCTTCTGGTGACAATGTCGTTTGTTTTTGTCAATTACCATTTTAATAATAGGGTAAAGAAAATTAAGTGGATTTTTGAAAGAAAACAATACTGTCAATATACTATTAAAACAAATTAAAATGGTAAAAGTTATTGTACTTTAAGTAAAAATAAAAGAACAAAAATATCAATCCCAGTTTTGGATTACTTTAATTAACAAAAAAAAATGCATATAGCAGAGGATAGTTTCAATCTGCCTACCTCTGGGTTATGGGCCCAGCATTTTTCCATTGCAGTACTCTGCTGCACATGTAAGTGCAAGAGATCCTGAAGCACTCACTCATCATGGGAAAGTACCAATGTGTTTCTTCGTTGGTTGATGGAAGAAACATCTTACAAAAACTCTCCAGATTATTGACTTTTTAAAGTTTTTCTAGGAAACGTTCTAGATGAATGCTTATTAGCCTTTGTCAGTATGCACGTTTGTAAAGTGTCTCTGTGGCGCAATCTGTTAGTGTGTTTGGTTATTAATCAAAGGGTTGGTGGTTCAATCCCACCCAGGGATGTAATTGACCTTGTTATCAGATTTTGGTGATCTTTAAGTAGACAAGTCAAAATTTCAAACCCCCTTCTTATGGTGTAGGGTACCTGGCCTACTCTGATGTAATCAGAGTTAGATTTGAATAAGTGATTTTATAAAAAAAACAGCTAGGAAGCACAATTTAGCAGTGGGTTGCAGAGAAAAAGAAATATGCTGGCAGAAAAATCCAATTGAGTGATTAAACAGCTCTTCATTTTCTGGCTTTATTTTTATGCTAACGAATTTGTTCTCTGAAAAGTGTCCACAAAGCCAAGTATCTGATTAACATATTTGTAGGGATGGTTTTTCACCTATTACTAAATTAAACTTGCTTCATTGGAAAGGCAGCAAGATGCATCCTCATTTCAATATCTACTGAAATAATACAGGTTGACACCAGGAAACATTAACGCCACTGCATCATTGCTGCTTTCTCATGTGGAAGTCTGTTTAATGTGAAAACAAGGTGATATCTAATTAGCACACAGGTAAAGAATTAAGAAAATCTTTATTTAAGGGTGAAGATGTTTCTCACAAAATCGTTGCCCCAATGCATCATTGAAATTCAAGCTGGAAAGATGATTTTAATATATCACTTGTACATTTTGTATTGCTCTTCTGGTGACAATGTAGTTTGTTTTTGTCAATTACCATTTTAATAATCGGGTAAAGAAAATTAATTGGATTTTTGAAAGAAAACAATACTGTCAATATACTATTAAAACAAATTAAAATGGTAAAAGTTATTGTACTTTAAGTAAAAATAAAAGCTAAAATATCAATCCCAGTTTTGGATTACTTTAATGAACAAAAAAAAATGCATATAGCAAAGGATAGTTTCAATCTGCCTACCTCTGGGTTATGGGCCCAGCATGCTTCCATTGCAGTACTCTGCTGCACATGTAAGTGCAAGAGATCCTGAAGCACTCACTCATCATGCGAAAGTACCAATGTGTTTCTTCATTGGTTGCTGGAAGAAACATCTTACAAAAACTCTCCAGATTATTGACTTTTTAAAGTTTTTCTAGGAAACGTTCTAGATGAATGCTTATTAGTCTTTGTCAGTATGTACTTTTCGCAAAGTGTCTCTGTGGCGCAATCGGTTAGTGTGTTCAGCTATTAATCAAAAGGTTGGTGGTTCAATCCCATCCAGGGACGTAATTGACCTTGTGATCAGATTTTGGTAATATTTAAGTAGACAAGTCAAAATTGCAAACCCCCTCTTATGGTGTAGGGTACCTGGCCTTCTCTGATGTAATCAGAGTTAGATTTCATTAAGTGATTTTATAAAAAAACAGCTAGGAAGCACAATTTAGCAGTGGGTTGCAGAGAAAAAGAAAAATGCTGGCAGAAAAATCCAATTGAGTGATTAAACAGCTCTTCATTTTCTGGCTTTATTTTTATGATAACAAATTTGTTCTCTGAAAAGTGTCCACAAAGCCAAGTATCTGATTAACATCTTTGTAGGGATGGTTTTTCACCTATTACTAAATTAAACTTGCTTCATTGGAAAGGCAGCAAGATGCATCCTCATTTCAATATCTACGGAAATAATACAGGTTGACACCAGGAAACATTAACGCCACTGCATCTTTGCTGTTTTCTCATGTGGAAGTCTGTTTAATGTGAAAACAAGGTGATATCTAATTAGCACACAGGTAAGGAATTAAGAACATCTTTATTTAAGGGTGAAGATGTTTCTCACAAAATCGTTGCCCCAATGCATCATTGAAATTCAAGCTGGAAAGATGATTTTAATATATCACTTGTACATTTTGTATTGCTCTTCTGGTGACAATGTAGTTTGTTTTTGTCAATTACCATTTTAATAATCGGGTAAAGAAAATTAATAGGATTTTTGAAAGAAAACAATACTGTCAATATACTATTAAAACAAATTAAAATGGTAAAAGTTATTGTACTTTAAGTAAAAATAAAAGAGCAAAAATATCAATCCCAGTTTTGGATTACTTTAATTAACAAAAAAAATGCATATAGCAGAGGATAGTTTCAATCTGCCTACCTCTGGGTTATGGACCCAGCATGCTTCCATTACAGTACTCTGCTGCACATGTAAGTGCAAGAGATCCTGAAGCACTCACTCATCATGGGAAAGTACCAATGTGTTTCTTCATTGGTTGATGGAAGAAACATCTTACAAAAACTCTCCACATTATTGACTTTTTAAAATGTTTCTAGGAATCGTTCTAGATGAATGCTTATTAGCCTTTGTCAGTATGTACTTTTGCAAAGTGTAGCTGTGGCGCAATCAGTTAGTGTGTAAGGCTATTAACCAAAAGGTTGGTGATTCAATCCCACCAAGGGACTTAATTGACCTTGTTATCAGATTTTGGTGATCTTTAAGTAGACAAGTCAAAATTTCAAACCCCCTATTATGGTGTAGGGTACCTGGCCTTCTCTAATGTAATCAGAGTTAGATTTGATTCAGTGATTTTATAAAAACAGCTAGGAAGAACAATTTAGCAGTGGGTTGCAGAGAAAAAGAAATATGCTGGCAGAAAAATCCAATTGAGTGATTAAACAGCTCTTCATTTTCTGGCTTTATTTTTATACTAACAAATTTGTTCTCTGAAAAGTGTCCACAAAGCCAAGTCTCTGATTAACACCTTTGTAGGGATGGTTTTTCACCTATTACTAAATTAAACTTGCTTCATTGGAAAGGCAGCAAGATGCATCTTCATTTCAATGTCTACTGAAATAATACAGGTTGACACCAGGAAACATTAACGCCACTGCATCCTTGCTGCTTTCGCATGTGGAAGTCTGTTTAATATGAAAACAAGGTGATATCTAATTAGCACACAGGTAAGGAATTAAGAAAATCTTTATTTAAGGGTGAAGATGTTTCTCACAAAATCGTTGCCCCAATGCATCATTGAAATTCAAGCTGGAAAGATGATTTTAATATATCACTTGTACATTTTGTATTGCTCTTCTGGTGACAATGTAGTTTGTTTTTGTCAATTACCATTTTAATAATCGGGTAAAGAAAATTAAGTGGATTTTTGAAAGAAAACAATACTGTCAATATACTATTAAAACAAATTAAAATGGTAAAAGTTATTGTACTTTAAGTAAAAATAAAAGAGCAAAAATATCAATCCCAGTTTTGGATTACTTTAATTAACAAAAAAAAATGCATATAGCAGAGGATAGTTTCAATCTGCCTACCTCTGGGTTATGGACCCAGCATGCTTCCATTACAGTACTCTGCTGCACATGTAAGTGCAAGAGGTCCTGAAGCACTCACTTATCATGGGAAAGTACCAATGTGTTTCTTCATTGGTTGATGGAAGAAACATCTTACAAAAACTCTCCACATTATTGACTTTTTAAAATGTTTCTAGGAATCGTTCTAGATGAATGCTTATTAGCCTTTGTCAGTATGTACTTTTGCAAAGTGTAGCTGTGGCGCAATCAGTTAGTGTGTAAGGCTATTAACCAAAAGGTTGGTTATTCAATCCCACCCAGGGACTTAATTGACCTTGTTATCAGATTTTGGTGATCTTTAAGTAGACAAGTCAAAATTTCAAACCCCCTGTTATGGTGTAGGGTACCTGGCCTTCTCTGATGTAATCAGAGTTAGATTTGATTCAGTGATTTTATAAAAACAGCTAGGAAGCACAATTTGGCAGTGGGTTGCAGAGAAAAAGAAATATGCTGGCAGAAAAATCCAATTGAGTGATTAAACAGCTCTTCATTTTCTGGCTTTATTTTTATGCTAACTAATTTGTTCTCTGAAAAGTGTCCACAAAGCCAAGTATCTGATTAACATATTTGTAGGGATGGTTTTTCACCTATTACTAAATTAAACTTGCTTCATTGGAAAGGCAGCAAGATGCATCCTCATTTCAATATCTACTGAAATAATACAGGTTGACACCAGGAAACATTAACGCCACTGCATCCTTGCTGCTTTCTCATGTGGAAGTCTGTTTAATGTGAAAACAAGGTGATATCTAATTAGCACACAGGTAAGGAATTAAGAAAATCTTTATTTAAGGGTGAAGATGTTTCTCACAAAATCGTTGCCCCAATGCATCATTGAAATTCAAGCTGGAAAGATGATTTTAATATATCACTTGTACATTTTGTATTGCTCTTATGGTGACAATGTAGTTTGTTTTTGTCAATTACCATTTTAATAATAGGGTAAAGAAAATTAAGTGGATTTTTGAAAGAAAACAATACTGTCAATATACTATTAAAACAAATTAAAATGGTAAAAGTTATTGTACTTTAAGTAAAAATAAAAGCTAAAATATCAATCCCAGTTTTGGATTACTTTAATGAACAAAAAAAAAAATTCATATAGCAAAGGATAGTTTCAATCTGCCTACCTCTGGGTTATGGGCCCAGCATGCTTCCATTGCAGTACTCTGCTGCACATGTAAGTGCAAGAGATCCTGAAGCACTCACTCATCATGCGAAAGTACCAATGTGTTTCTTCATTGGTTGCTGGAAGAAACATCTTACAAAAACTCTCCAGATTATTGACTTTTTAAAGTTTTTCTAGGAAACGTTCTAGATGAATGCTTATTAGTCTTTGTCAGTATGTGCTTTTAGCAAAGTGTCTCTGTGGCGCAATCGGTTAGTGTGTTCAGCTATTTATCAAAAGGTTGGTGGTTCAATCCCACCCAGGGACGTAATTGACCTTGTGATCAGATTTTGGTGATATTTAAGTAGACAAGTCAAAATTGCAAACCCCCTCTTATGGTATAGGGTACCTGGCCTTCTCTGATGTAATCAGAGTTAGATTTGATTAAGTGATTTTATAAAAAAACAGCTAGGAAGCACAATTTAGCAGTGGGTTGCAGAGAAAAAGAAAAATGCTGGCAGAAAAATCCAATTGAGTGATTAAACAGCTCTTCATTTTCTGGCTTTATTTTTATGATTACAAATTTGTTCTCTGAAAAGTGTCCACAAAGCCAAGTATCTGATTAACATCTTTGTAGGGATGGTTTTTTACCTATTACTAAATTAAACTTGCTTCATTGGAAAGGCAGCAAGATGCATCCTCATTTCAATATCTACGGAAATAATACAGGTTGACACCAGGAAACATTAACGCCACTGCATCTTTGCTGTTTTCGCATGTGAAAGTCTGTTTAATGTGAAAACAAGGTGATATCTAATTAGCACACAGGTAAGGAATTAAGAAAATCTTTATTTAAGGGTGAAGGTGTTTCTCACAAAATCGTTGCCCCAATGCATCATTGAAATTCAAGCTGGAAAGATGATTTTAATATATCACTTGTACATTTTGTATTGCTCTTCTGGTGACAATGTAGTTTGTTTTTGTCAATAACCATTTTAATAATAGGGTAAAGAAAATTAAGTGGATTTTTGAAAGAAAACAATACTGTCAATATACTATTAAAACAAATTAAAATGGTAAAAGTTATTGTACTTTAAGTAAAAATAAAAGAGCAAAAATATCAATCCCAGTTTTGGATTACTTTAATTAACAAAAAAAAATGCATATAGCAGAGGATAGTTTCAATCTGCCTACCTCTGGGTTATGGGCCCAGCATTTTTCCATTGCAGTACTCTGCTGCACATGTAAGTGCAAGAGATCCTGAAGCACTCACTCATCATGGGAAAGTACCAATGTGTTTCTTCGTTGGTTGATGGAAGAAACATCTTACAAAAACTCTCCAGATTATTGACTTTTTAAAGTTTTTCTAGGAAACGTTCTAGATGAATGCTTATTAGCCTTTGTCAGTATGTACGTTTGTAAAGTGTCTCTGTGGCGCAATCTGTTAGTGTGTTTGGTTATTAATCAAAGGGTTGGTGGTTCAATCCCACACAGGGATGTAATTGACCTTGTTATCAGATTTTGGTGATCTTTAAGTAGACAAGTCAAAATTTCAAACCCCCTTCTTATGGTATAGGGTACCTGGCCTTCTCTGATGTAATCAGAGTTAGATTTGATTAAGTGATTTTATAAAAAAACAGCTAGGAAGCACAATTTAGCAGTGGGTTGCAGATAAAAAGAAAAATGCTGGCAGAAAAATCCAATTGAGTGATTAAACAGCTCTTCATTTTCTGGCTTTATTTTTATGATTACAAATTTGTTCTCTGAAAAGTGTCCACAAAGCCAAGTATCTGATTAACATCTTTGTAGGGATGGTTTTTCACCTATTACTAAATTAAACTTGTTTCATTGGAAAGGCAGCAAGATGCATCCTCATTTCAATATCTACGGAAATAATACAGGTTGACACCAGGAAACATTAACGCCACTGCATATTTGCTGTTTTCTCATGTGGAAGTCTGTTTAATGTGAAAACAAGGTGATATCTAATTAGCACACAGGTAAGGAATTAAGAAAATCTTTATTTAAGGGTGAAGATGTTTCTCACAAAATCGTTGCCCCAATGCATCATTGAAATTCAAGCTGGAAAGATGATTTTAATATATCACTTGTACATTTTGTATTGCTCTTCTGGTGACAATGTAGTTTGTTTTTGTCAATTACCATTTTAATAATCGGGTAAAGAAAATTAATTGGATTTTTGAAAGAAAACAATACTGTCAATATACTATTAAAACAAATTAAAATGGTAAAAGTTATTGTACTTTAAGTAAAAATAAAAGAGCAAAAATATCAATCCCAGTTTTGGATTACTTTAATTAACAAAAAAAAATGCATATAGCAGAGGATAGTTTCAATCTGCCTACCTCTGGGTTATGGACCCAGCAAGCTTCCATTACAGTACTCTGCTGCACATGTAAGTGCAAAAGATCCTGAAGCACTCACTCATCATGGGAAAGTACCAATGTGTTTCTTCATTGGTTGATGGAAGAAACATCTTACAAAAACTCTCCACATTATTGACTTTTTAAAATGTTTCTAGGAATCGTTCTAGATGAATGCTTATTAGCCTTTGTCAGTATGTACTTTTGCAAAGTGTCGCTGTGGCGCAATAAGTTAGTGTGTAAGGCTATTAACCAAAAGGTTGGTGGTTCAATCCCACCCAGGGACTTAATTGACCTTGTTATCAGATTTTGGTGATCTTTAAGTAGACAAGTCAAAATGTCAAACCCCCTGTTATGGTGTAGGGTACCTGGCCTTCTCTGATGTAATCAGAGTTAGATTTGATTCAGTGATTTTATAAAAACAGCTAGGAAGCACAATTTAGCAGTGGGTTGCAGAGAAAAAGAAATATGCTGGCAGAAAAATCCAATTGAGTGATTAAACAGCTCTTCATTTTCTGGCTTTATTTTTATGCTAACAAATTTGTGCTCTGAAAAGTGTCCACAAAGCCAAGTATCTGATTAACACCTTTGTAGGGATGGTTTTTCACCTATTATTAAATTAAACTTGCTTCATTGGAAAGGCAGCAAGTGATGTCATCCAAGCAGTGGGTCAAAGTTGGCTTCAAACCTCGTCTGCTTATGAAAAGAGAAAAGGGGTATGCAGGGCATGGTGGCCTTTTGCGGTGCTTGGATGACCCCTAGTTCGCATTAAATAATGCAGTCGAGTTTCCCACATTTGGGGAAATCACAGGGGTGAGCATACCCAGAATGCAATGAATGAACCGCACCCTGGGAGAACAGTCTTCATGACCATGGTATCTCCTATGCAAAATAAGTATGATTTGGGATAGGGCTGGGGAGGGCCGCTGCTCAGGCACATCTCTGTCAAGTAAAGGAGATTCAACTGAGGCAGCACAAGGGAACTCTCATCTGGGGACAACAACTGCAGGGAGAACACATATTTTCAGATGAACATGGGAGGGCAGAAGGCTGCCTAATACTGAAGCACCCCCAAACAACAAACCAAATGCAACAACTAGTGCAAGCATTCCTGGGGGAAGGCCTGCAGCAGATGGATTTGCATATGGCGATGTCATCCAAGCAGTGGGTCAAAGTTGGCTTCAACCCTCGTCTGCATATGAAAAGAGAAAAGGGGCGTGCAGGGCATGGCGGCCTTTTGCGGCACTTGGATGACCCCTAGTTCGCATTAAACACCTCCACCCTCCGTCGGTGTGGGGCTCATGTTGGCTATGCCCCAGCCCCTGAAGGATTCAAGCTGATTTCTTGCAGCAGCTGGGCACTGTAACAGCTCCAGAGCTGCTCTGTAAGGCAAGTAAAAGGGTGTGGGCCCTGCAGCACTACCTGTAGTTCGCATTGTGCGAGACCCCTAGTTCGCATTAAACACCCCCACCCTCCTTCGGTGTGGGGCTCATGTTGGCCATGCCCCAGCCCCTGAAGCATTCACGCTGATTTCTTGCAGCAGCTGGGCACTGTAACAGCACAAGAGCTGCTCTATAAGGCAAGTAAAAGGGTGTGGGCCCTGCAGCACTACCTGTAGTTTGCATTGTGCATTGGAAGGCACAAAGTAAGCAGACGGGAGGAGAAGTCAGGATAGTGCACAAGGGTATAGATGGGAGGGGCTCAAGAAAAAAGAAGTGGAAACAGACAGCAAACTAGGCTTCCAATGCACAATGCAAACTACAGGTAGTGCTGCAGGGCCCACACCCTTTTACTTGCCTTACAGAGCAGCTCTGGAGCTGTTTAATCACTCAATTGGATTTTTCTGCCAGCATAATTTTTCTCTTACGTCCTAGAGGATGCTGGGGACTCCGTAAGGATAGACGGGCTCCGCAGGAGACATGGGCACTTTAAGAAAGACTTTAGATCTGGGTGTGCACTGGCTCCTCCCTCTATGCCCCTCCTCCAGACCTCAGTTTACTACTGTGCCCAGAGGAGACTGGGTGCTTTTCAGGGAGCTCTCCTGAGTTTCCTGACAGAAAGTATATTTGTTAGATTTTTTTATTTTCAGGGAGCCTGCTGGCAACAGACTCCCTGCATCGAGGGGCGGAGGGGAGAGATGCACACCTACTTCTGTGAGTTGATAGGCTCTGCTTCTTAGGCTACTGTACAGCATTAGCTCCAGAGGGATCGGTACGCAGGTCTCACCCTCGCCGTCCGTCCCAGAGCCGCGCCGCCGTCCCCCTCGCAGAGCCGGAAGATAGAAGCCGGGTGAGTATGAGAAGAAAAGAAGACTTCAGAGGCGGCGGAAGACTTCATGATCTTCACTGAGGTAACGCACAGCAGTAAAGCTGTGCTCCATTGCTCCAATACACCTCACACACGGCAGTCAGTGTAAGGGTGAAGGGCGCAGGGGGGACGCCCTGGGCAGCAATATAGACCTCTCTTTGGCAAAATAAATATATATGCAGCTAGGCACTGTATATATATATAAGAGCCCCCGCCATTTTTTTACTATATTTCAGCGGGACAGAAGCCCGTCGCTGAGGGGGTGGGGCTTCTCCTTCAGCACTCACCAGCACCATTTTCTCCACAGCACCGCTGAGGGGAAGCTCCACGGACTCTCCCCTGCTTATACCACGGTAGAAAGAGGGTCTTAAAGAAGAGGGGGGCACATAATTAGGCGCATATATATATGGAAATACAGCGCTACTGGGTAAACATAAAATTATTGTGTTTTTTTCCTGGGTCATATAGCGCTGGGGTGTGTGCTGGCATACTCTCTCTCTCTGTCTCTCCAAAGGGCCTTGTTGGGGAACTGTCCTCAGATAAGAGGATTCCCTGAGTGTATGGTGTGTCGGTACACGTGTGTCGACATGTCTGAGGTAGAAGGCTCTCCTAGAGAGGAGCAGGAGCAAATTAATGTGGTGTCTCCATCGACAACGCCGACACCTGACTGGATGGATATGTGGAATGTTTTAAGTGCTAATGTAAACTTATTACACAAGAGATTAGACAAAGCTGAAGCTAGGGAACAGTCAGGGAGTCAACCCATGCCTGTCCCTATGTCGCAGGGACCTTCGGGGTCTCAAAAGCGCCCACTATCCCAAATAGTTGACACAGATACCGACACAGATTCTGACTCCAGTGTCGACTACGATGATGCAAAGTTACAGCCAAAATTGGCTAAATGTATTCGATATATGATTATTGCAATAAAAGATGTTTTGCACATCACAGAGTCCCCTGTCCCTGACACGAGGGTACACATGTATAAGGGAAAGAAACCTGAGATAACCTTTCCCCCCTCACATGAGTTGAACGAATTATGTGAAAAAGCTTGGGAATCTCCAGACAAAAAGCTGCAGATTCCCAAAAGGATTCTTATGGCGTATCCTTTCCCGCCAATGGACAGGATACGGTGGGAATCCTCCCCTAGGGTGGATAAAGCATTGACACGCTTATCCAAAAAGGTAGCGCTGCCATCCCAGGATACGGCTACCATCAGGGACCCTGCTGACCGCAAGCAGGAGGTTACCCTAAAGTCCATTTACACACATTCTGGTACCTTACTCAGACCGGCAATTGCGTCGGCCGGGGTTGTAGCGCGGTGGCAGCATGGACAGATACCTTATCAGCAGAGATTGAGACCCTAGATAAGGATGCTATGTTATTGACCATAGGGCATATAAAAGATGCTGTCCTATATATGAGAGATGCTCAAAGTGACATTAGTCTACTGGGTTCTAGAATAAACGCTATGTCGATTTCTGCTAGACGAGTCCTATGGACCCGGCAATGGACAGGTGATGCCGACTCAAAAAGGCATATGGAGGTTTTACCTTACAGGGGTGAGGAATTGTTTGGGAAAGGTCTCTCGGACCTAGTCTCCACAGCTACAGCTGGTAAATCAAATTTTTTGCCTTATATTCCCTCACAGCCTAAGAAAGCACCACATTATCAAATGCAGTCCTTTCGATCACAGAGAAACAAGAAAGTACGAGGTGCGTCCTTTCTTGCCAGAGGTAAGGGCAGAGGGAAGAAGCTGCACAACACAGCTAGTTCCCAGGAACAGAAGTCCTCCCCGGCCTCCACAAAATCCACCGCATGACGCTGGGGCTCCGCTAAAGGAGTCCGCCCAGTTGAGGGCACGTCTTCGAGTTTTCAGCCACATCTGGGTTCATTCGCAGGTGGATCCCTAGGCAATAGAAATTGTTTCTCAGGGTTACAAGCTGAAATTCGAAGAGGTGCCTCCTCGCCGGTTTTTCAAATCGGCCCTACCATCTTCTCCCCAGGAAAGGGAGATAGTGTTAAATGCAATTCACAAATTGTATCTTCAACATATGCAGATGAGGGTTCCAGCCAACTTTGGCCCACTGCTTGGATGACATCACCGTATGTAAATCCGTCTTCTGCAGACCTTCTCCCAGGAATGCTTGTACTAGTTGTTGCATTTGGTTTGTTGTTTGGGCGTGCTTCAGTATTAGGCAGCCTTCTGCCCTCCCATGTTCATCTGAAAATATGTGTTCTCCCGGCAGTTGTTGTCCCCAGATGAGAGTTCCCTTGTGCTGCCTCAGTTGAATCTCCTTTACTTGACAGAGATGTGCCTGAGCAGCGGCCCTCCCCAGCCCTATCTCAAATCATACTTATTTTGCATAGGAGATACCATGGTCATAAAGATTGTTCTCCCAGGGTGAGGTTCATTCATTGCATTCTGGGTATGCTGACCCCTGTGATTTCCCCAAATGTGGGAAACTCAACTGCATTATTTGTGGTAGTGGGGGACTGTGTTTGTGTTTTCCTCTTGTCAGCTCTGGTAAAAGTCAGATTTCTTTGTCTCAGATCTTCCTCTAGCCTTGTTCTTCTTTCGAGAGTTCCATTGTGCTGCCTCAGTTTGATCTCCTTCACTTGACAGGGGGGTACCCGAGCAGCGACCCTCCCCAGCTCTAGCCCAACTCCTACATACCTGCCAGGTGAGATACTATGATCATGAAGGTGCTTCTCCCAGGGCAAGGCTCACCCATTGCACTCTGGGTGTGCTGCTCCTGCGATTTCCCCAAATGTGGGAAACTTGACTGCATAATTTGTGTTTCCCCTGGTCGGCTCTCGTATAATTCAGATCTCTTTGTCTCAGGTCTCTCTCCAGCCTAGTTTGCTGTCTGTTTCCACTTCTGTTTTCTTGAGCCGCTCCCTTCTATGCCCTTGTGCACTATCCTGACTTCTCCCGTCTGCTTACTTTGTGCCTTCCAACGCACAATGCGAACTACAGGTAGTGCTGCAGGGCCCACACCCTTTTACTTGCCGTACAGAGCAGCTCTGGAGCTGTTACAGTGCCCAGCTGCTGCAAGAAATCAGCTTGAATGCTTCAGGGGCTGGGGCATAGCCAACATGAGCCCCACACCGAAGGAGGGTGGAGGTATTTAATGCGAACTAGGGGTCATCCAAGCACCGCAAAAGGCCGCCATGCCCTGCATAACCCTTTTCTCTTTTCATATGCAGATGAGGGTTCCAGCCAACTTTGGCCCACTGCTTGGATGACATCACCGTATGCAAATCCGTCTTCTGCAGACCTTCTCCCAGGAATGCTTTTACTAGTTGTTACATTTGGTTTGTTGTTTGGGGGTGCTTCAGTATTAGGCAGCCTTCTGCCCTCCCATGTTCATCTGAAAATATGTGTTCTCCCTGCAGTTGTTGTCCCCAGATGAGAGTTCCCTTGTGCTGCCTCAGTTGAATCTCCTTTACTTGACAGAGATGTGCCTGAGCAGCGGCCCTCCCCAGCCCTATCCCAAATCATACTTATTTTGCATAGGAGTTTCCATGGTCATGAAGATTGTTCTCCCAGGGTGAGGTTCATTCATTGCATTCTGGGTATGCTGACCCCTGTGATTTCCCCAAATGTGGGAAACTCGACTGCATTAATTGTGGTAGTGGGGGACTGTGTTTGTGCTTTCCTCTGGTCAGCTCTGGTAAAAGACAGATTTCTTTGTCTCAGATCTTCCTCTAGCCTTGTTCTTTTTTCGAGAGTTTCCTTGTGCTGCCTCAGTTGGATCTCCTTCACTTGACAGGGGGGTATCCGAGCAGCGACCCTCCCCAGCTCAAGCCCAACTCCTACTTACCTGCCAAGTGAGATACTATGATCAGGAAGGTGCTTCTACCAGGGCAAGGCTCACCCATTGCACTCTGGGTGTGCTGCTCCTACGATTTCCCCAAATGTGGGACACTTGACTGCATAATTTGTGTTTCCTCTGGTCGGCTACTCGTATAATTCAGATCTCTTTGTCTCAGGTCTCTCTCCAGCCTAGTTTGCTGTCTGTTTCCACTTCTCTTTTCTTGAGCCCCTGCCTTCTATGCCCTTGTGCACTCTCCTGACTTCTCCTGTCTGCTTACTTTGTGCCTTCCAACGCACAATGCAAACTACAGGTAGTGCTGCAGGGCCAACACCCTTTTACTTGCCTTACAGAGCAGCTCTGGAGCTGTTACAGTGCCCAGCTGCTGCAAGAAATCAGCTTGAATGCTTCAGGGGCTGGGGCATAGCCAACATGAGCAGCAAGATGCAGCACTGGACTATTAGTAATGTACTGTTGTATGCTGAGCACCACAATGCAGCACAAGACAATGAGCAGTGATACTGAGCACTGATGAGGATACTACAGAGAACTGACACTGAGCAGGAGAGACACACTACTAGTATTACTGAGCAGCAATAAGTAACCACTGATACTGGGCACTGATATTGAGATTTCCACTGAGAGAACATAGCCACGTCCTCTCCGCTCTCTCTTCAATGCACGAGTAAAAATGGCGGCAACGCGCAGCTCTTTATATGGAATCCGAATCTCGCGAGAATCCGACAGCGGGATGATGACATTTTCCCTTGTTCAGGTTTTCCGAGTCAGGCGGGAACAACCGAGCCTGCCTCGGACCAGTGTAAACCACGTGGAGTTCGTCGGGAATTCGGTTCTCGGAGAACCGAACCCGCTCCTCTATATATACTATATTACTATGTTACTGTAGTATACAGAACACCACAATGCAATGAGCAGTGATAGTGAGCACTGATGAGGATACTAGAACTGACACTGAGCAGCAAGATGCAGCACTGGACTATTAGTAATGTACTGTAGTATGCTGAGCACCACAATGCAGCACAAGACAATGAGCAGTGATACTGAGCACTGATGAGGATACTACTGAGAACTGACACTGAGCAGGAGAGACACACTACTAGTATTACTGAGCAGCAATAAGTAACCACTGATACTGAGCACTGATATTGAGATTTCCACTGAGAGAACATAGCCACGTCCTCTCCGCTCTCTCTTCAATGCACGAGTAAAAATGGCAGCAACGCGCAGCTCTTTATATGTTACAGTGCCCAGCTGCTGCAAGAAATCAGCTTGAATGCTTCAGGGGATGGGGCATGGCCAACATGAGCCCCACACCAAAGGAGGGTGGGGGTGTTTAATGCAAACTAGGGGTCATCCAAGCACTGCAAAAGGCCGCCATGCCCTGCATGCCCCTTTTCTCTATGGAATCCGAATCAGCATGAATGCTTCAGGGGATGGGGCATGGCCAACATGAGCCCCACACCAAAGGAGGGTGGGGGTGTTTAATGCGAACTAGGGGTCATCCAAGCACTGCAAAAGGCCGCCATGCCCTGCATGCCCCTTTTCTCTTTTTATATGCAGATGAGGGTTCCAGCCAACTTTGGCCCACTGCTTGGATGACATCACCGTATGCAAATCCTTCTGCTGCAGACCTTCCCCCAGGAATGCTTGTACTAGTTGTTGGATATGGTTTGATATTTGATGGTGCTTCAGTATTAGGCAGCCTTCCGCCCTCCCATGTTCATCTGAAAAGATGTGGTCTCCCTGCAGTTGTTGTCCCCAGACGAGAGTTCCCTTGTGCTTCCTCAGTTGAATCTCCTTAACTTGACGGGGGAGGGGCTGCCCGAGCTGCCACCCTCCCCAGCCCTATCCCAACTCATACTTATTTTACATATTAGATCTCTTGATCATGAAGATTGTTCTCACAGGGTGAGGTTCATCCATTATATTTTAAAATAGGAAGGTACAAATTACATATTTGAATTGCATCTATGTGCTGGATTCAAATGTCCCCCCCCCCTTCCTTTCTCAATTGTGCCCGTCAGCAGCTATTCTAAGGTTGCTGCCAATGGGTGTGACACATTCATTTCTTCTGTGGGGTACACTGGACTCCACAAGGATTCACATTGGGGTGTAGAGTAGGATCTTGATCTGAGGCACCAACCGGCTCAAAGCTTTTGACTGTTCCCAAGAAGCTCAGTGCATTCTCCTCTATAACCCCGCTTCCATGAACAGGGAGCTCAGTTTGTAGTTGGTGCCTTCAGTAGCAGGCCAATTAACAGGGGCCTGCCTCAGGCAGCCTATTCTTAGCTATTAATTTTGACAAGAAAAGAAGAACTTGTTTTATGAGAATCTACAAGGGCTGCAGCAGGCTAGGTCTAATAGACATCTTTACTGCAGCTTCATCACTCCCAGCGGCGCTGTATACTCCCGTGCCCTGGTTGCTGGGTCACTGCAGCGGAGGCTCCGGTTTCATCCTAAGGTCAGTCACACACACACCACCCTTCCGGATCACGAGGCCGCTGATGAAGGGGAGCGAGGCCGTAGGGGGTGGGCCGTGTGCGCACTGCGGTGGACACTGATTACTGGGCAGCCGCTCCACTAGCCACCAGGTACAGTTAAGGAGCACAGGTCTGGGGGTTTTTCTCCTATATTAACCCAATTTTGTACTGCCCGCAGCGCATTGTGATAGGTAATAGGGCCTGATTCAGGTTGGATTGCAATCACAATAAGCGATCCAACTGCAAAAATTGCTAAGAGCATACGCATGTGCCTGCATTTTCTGCGGCACCCCGCAGAGAATGTGATCGCCTCTGCCTGTCAATCGGGGCGGGGAAGGGGGGGAGAGGTGGGTCAGCAACACTCCATTTCCAAGTCAGGGATGGAGCGGTGCGGGGGCAAGGCTTCAAAATGGGGTCTGCAACGGAGGAGACACAGGGGGCGTGGTCACAGCGGCTGTATGACATCACATTCAGCCGCTGTGATCACAAAAATGGTGGCGGCTTCCTGCGCGCACATACAGTCTGCACCAGCAGGAGCCTACACCATTTTTTATGATCACGCTGAACTGCAGTGCGACTGCAATTACAGCATGGTCAAGAAGGGAGGCGTCATGCTGGGTGGCCATGCCCTGTCACTGTGCAGGAGCCAGCACCGCTCACACACTAGTCCCCGGGTGCAGCCCCCAACCCCCGGGACACCCGGAGCAACAAAATGTAGATTCAGGCCACCAGGCCACGCCCCTACCTATGAAACCATGCCTCCTTTTTACCATTGCGCTGCTTATCTGCGCGCACTGCATTACAATCTCCCTCGCCACCTCTCTGGGTGTCACCAGTGATAGTGACACCTCTGCCATGCTTGTAGCAGCTGGTCCTAAGATCTACGCCTCACACCCTGAGTGTTTGCCCTTGTGACTTGTTGATCATCATAGCGAAGCAGATGCTTACAGAAAACTGCAGGGGCTTAGATTGAAAATAAAAAAAATGATGGGTATAAGGTAGAGAGGAGCGGGTTCGGTTCTCCGAGAACCGAATTCCCCACGAACTCCACGTGGTTTACACTGGTCCGAGGCAGGCTCGGTTGTTCCCGCCTGACTCGGAAAACCTGAACAAGGGAAAATGTCATCATCCCGCTGTCGGATTCTTGCGAGATTCGGATTCCATAGAGAAAAGGGGCATGCAGGGCATGGCGGCCTTTTGCAGTGCTTGGATGACCCCTTGTTCGCATTAAACACCCCCACCCTCCTTTGGTGTGGGGCTCATGTTGGCCATGCCCCATCCCCTGAAGCATTCAAGCTGATTTCTTGCAGCAGCTGGGCACTGTAACAGCTCCAGAGCTGCTCTGTAAGGCAAGTAAAAGGGTGTGGGCCCTGCAGCACCACCTGTAGTTCGCATTGTGCGTTGGAAGGCACAAAGTAAGCAGACGGGAGGAGAAGTCAGGATAGTACACAAGGGCATCCTTTTCTCTTAGTCCGTAGAGGATGCTGGGGTCACATTAAGAACCATGGGGTATAGACGGGATCCGCAAGAGACATGGGCACTTTAAGACTTTCAAAGGGTGTGAACTGGCTCCTCCCTCTATGCCCCTCCTCCAGACTCCAGTTATAGGAACTGTGCCCAGGGAGACGGACATTTCGAGGAAAGGATTTATAGTTAAACTAAGGTGAGCATCTTACCAGCTCACACCTTAAGCATGCCGCAGAACGTGGCATTCAACAGAACACAAGCCAACGGCATGAACAATTGCAGCAAAAAGCTGACCAGAACCGTAACACAACATGTGTATAACCACAAGTAATAACTGCAGACACAGTATGGACTGGGACGGGTGCCCAGCATCCTCTACGTACTAAGAGAAAAGGATTTACCGGTAGGTATTAAAATCCTATTTTCTCATACGACCTAGAGGATGCTGGGGTCACATTAAGAACCATGGGGTTATACCAAAGCTCTTGAACGGGTGGGAGAGTGCGTACGACTCTGCAGCACCGAATGACCCAACTTGAGGTTATCATCAGCCAAGGTATCAAACTTGTAAAACTTAGCAAAAGTGTTTACTAAATAGCTGCTCGGCAAAGTTGCAATGCCGAGACTCCCCGACCAGCTGCCCAGGATGAACCCACCTTTCTAGTAGAATGGGTCTTCACCTAATTCAGTAACGGCAATCCTGCCGTGGAATGAGCATGCTGAATCTTACCACAGATCCAGCGGATAATGGTCTGAATGGAAGCAGGACACCCAATCATGTTGGGAGCATACAGGACAAACAGAGCCTCTGTTTTCCTAATCTGAACCGTTCTGGTGACATAAATTTTCAAAGTTCTGACCACAGCCAGAGACTTTGACTCAACGAAGGTGTCAGTGGCCAAAGGCACCATGTGGAAAGATGAACCACCTTCGGCAGAAATTGTTGACGTGTCCTCAATTCTGCTCTATCTTCATGAAAGATCAAATAAAGGCTCTTGTGATACTGCATGGTTTGTACTGTTTTCCATGTGCTCCCAGATCTTTCAAGCAAGTAGCATGGTCAAGAAAGTTCTGTTTGAAAAGAAACAAACATTTACTGTCATTGTTATGCAAATAAACTTACATTAAAGCTAACAAGAAAGCACACTCGTTCTGTCTTTAAACTGATAAAAGAAACCCCAATAATATGGGGCATGCAAAAATTGAGATAAAACTCAGTTTTGCTCCTCTCCACGGAAATCTTTAATAAAAGGCGAAATATTTGTTAGTTCTGAAGAGAAACCAGAGCATGACCAAGATTCCACCTGTCGCCTGAGTGCCATGCCAGCATTTCTCATTCAGCTCAAAGTGAGCACCCAATTTGAATGAAAGAAAGCAGATTTCTCACCAGGCTTCCCCTTGCTATAAACATGGTTTGTACTCTTTTCCATGTGCTCCCATATCTTTCAAACAATTAGTGTGGTCAAGAAAGTTCTGTTTGAAAAGAAACAAACATTTACTGTAATTTCTATGCAAATGATCTTACATTAAAGCACACTCGTTCTATCTTTAAACCAATAAAATAAAACCCCAATAAGATGGGGCATGCAAAAATTGAGATAAAACTCAGTTTTGCTCCTCTCCACGGAAATCTTTAGTAAAAGGCGAAAGATTTGTTCGTTCTGAAGAGAAACCACAGCATGACCAAGATTCTACCTGTCGCCTGAGTGCCATGCCAGCAGTCCTCATTCAGCTCAAAGTGAGCACCCAATTTGAAAGAAAGAAAGCAGATTTCTCACCAGGCTTCCCCTTGCTATAAACATGGTTTGTACTCTTTTCCATGTGCTCCCAGATCTTTCAAGCAATTAGTATAGTCAAGAAAGTTCTGTTTGAAAAGAAACAAACATTTACTGTCATTTCTACGCAAATGAGCTTACATTAAAGCACACTCGTTCTATCTTTAAACTGATAAAAGAAACCCCAATAAGACGGGGCATGCAAAAATTGAGATAAAACTCAGTTTTGCTCCTCTCCACGGAAATCTTTAGTAAAAGGCGAAAGATTTGTTCGTTCTGAAGAGAAACCAGAGCATGACCAAGATTCCACCTGTCGCCTGAGTGCCATGCCAGCAGTCCTCATTCAGCTCAAAGTGAGCACCCAATTTGAAAGAAAGAAAGCAGATTTCTCACCAGGCTTCCCCTTGCTATAAGCATGGTTTGTACTCTTTTCCATGTGCTCCCAGATCTTTCAAGCAATTAGTATGGTCAAGAAAGTTCTGCTTGAAAAGAAACAGACATTTATTGTCATTTCTATGCAAATGAGCTTACATTAAAGCACACTCATTCTATCTTTAAACCGATAAAAGAAACCCCAAAAAGATGGGGCATGCAAAAATTGAGATAAAACTCGGTTTTGCTCCTCTCCACGGAAATCTTTAGTAAAAGGCGAAAGATTTGTTCGTTCTGAAGAGAAACCAGAGCATGACCAAGATTTTTATCTGAAAATATGTGTTCTCCCTGCAGTTGTTGTCCCCAGATGAGAGTTCCCTTGTGCTGCCTCAGTTGAATCTCCTTTACTTGACAGGGGGATGCTCGAGCAGCGACCCTCCCCAGCTCTAGCCCAACTCCTACTTACCTGCCAGGTGAGATACTATGATCATGAAGGTGCTTCTCCCAGGGCAAGGCTCACCCATTGCACTCTGGGTGTGCTGCTTCTGCGATTTCCCCAAATGTGGGAAACTTGACTGCATAATTTGTGTTTCCCCTGGTCGGCTCTCGTATAATTCAGATCTCTTTGTCTCAGGTCTCTCTCCAGCCTAGTTTGCTGTCTGTTTCTACTTCTCTTTTCTTGAGCCGCTCCCTTCTATGCCCTTGCGCACTATCCTGACTTCTCCCGTCTGCTTACTTTGTGCCTTCCAACGCACAATGCAAACTACAGGTAGTGCTGCAGGACCCACACCCTTTTACTTGCCTTACAGAGCGTCTCTGGAGCAGTTACAGTGCCCAGCTGCTGCAAGAAATCAGCTTGAATGCTTCAGGGGCTGGGGAATAGCCAACATGAGCCCCACACCGAAGGAGGGTGGAGGTGTGTAATGCGAACTAGGGGTCATCCAAGCGCCGCAAAAGGCCGCCATGCCCTGCACGCCCCTTGTCTCTTTTCATATGCAGACGAGGGTTGAAGCCAACTTTGACCCACTGTTTGGATGACATCACCATATGCAAATCCATCTGCTGCAGGCCTTCCCCCAGGAATGCTTGCACTAGTTGTTGCATTTGGTTTGTTGTTTGGGGGTGCTTCAGTATTAGGCAGCCTTCTGCCCTCCCATGTTCATCTGAAAATATATGTTCTCCCTGCAGTTGTTGTCCCCAGATGAGAGTTCCCTTGTGCTGCCTCAGTTGAATCTCCTTTACTTGACAGAGATGTGCCTGAGCAGCGGCCCTCCCCAGCCCTATCCCAAATCATACTTATTTTGCATAGGCGATACCATGGTCATGAAGATTGTTCTCCCAGGGTGAGGTTCATTCATTGCATTCTGGGTATGCTGACCCCTGTGATTTCCCCAAATGTGGGAAACTCGACTGCATTATTTGTGGTAGTGGGGGACTGTGTTTGTGCTTTCCTCTGGTCAGCTCTGGTAAAAATCAGATTTCTTTATCTCAGATCTTCCTCTAGCCTTGTTCTTCTTTCGAGAGTTCCCTTGTGCTGCCTCAGTTGGATCTCTTTCACTTGACAGGGGGGTGCCCGAGCAGCGACCCTCCCCAGCTCTAGCCCAACTCCTACTTACCTGCCAGGTGAGATACTATGATCATGAAGGTGCTTCTCCCAGGGCAAGGCTCACCCATTGCACTCTGGTTGTGCTGCCCCTGTGATTTCCCCAAATGTGGGAAACTTGACTGCATAATTTGTGTTTCCCTTGGTCGGCTCTCGTATAATTCAGATCTCTTTGTCTCAGGTCTATCTCCAGCCTAGTTTGCTGTCTGTTTCCACTTCTCTTTTCTTGAGCCGCTCCCTTCTATGCCCTTGCGCACTATCCTGACTTCTCCCGTCTGCTTACTTCGTGCCTTCCAACGCACAATGCAATCTACAGGTAGTGCTGCAGGGCCCACACCCTTTTACTTGCCTTACAGAGCAGCTCTGGAGCAGTTACAGTGCCCAGCTGCTGCAAGAAATCAGCTTGAATGCTTCAGGGGCTGGGGCATAGCCAACATGAGCCCCACACCGAAGGAGGGTGGAGGTGTGTAATGCTAACTAGGGGTCATCCAAGCGCCGCAAAAGGCCGCCATGCCCTGCACGCCCCTTTTCTCTTTTCATATGCAGACGAGGGTTGAAGCCAACTTTGACCCACTGCTTGGATGGCATCACCATATGCAAATCCATCTGCTGCAGGCCTTCCCCCAGGAATGCTTGCACTAGTTGTAGCATTTGGTTTGTTGTTTGGGGGTGCTTCAGTATTAGGCAGCCTTCTGCCCTCCCATGTTCATCTGAAAATATGTGTTCTCCCTGCAGTTGTTGTCCCCAGATGAGAGTTCCCTTGTGCTGCCTCAGTTGAATCTCCTTTACTTGACAGAGATGTGCCTGAGCAGCGGCCCTCCCCAGCCCTATCCCAAATCATACTTATTTTGCATAGGAGAGACCATGGTCTTGAAGATTGTTCTCCCAGGGTGAGGTTCATTCATTGCATTCTGGGTATGCTGACCCCTGTGATTTCCCCAAATGTGGGAAACTCAACTGCATTATTTGTGGTAGTGGGGGACTGTGTTTGTGCTTTCCTCTGGTCAGCTCTGGTAAAAGTCAGATTTCTTTGTTTCAGTTCTTCCTCTAGCCTTGTTCTTCTTTCGAGAGTTCCCTTGTGCTGCCTCAGTTGGATCTCCTTCACTTGACAGGGGGGTGCCCGAGCAGCGACCCTCCCCAGCTCTAGCCCAACTTCTACTTACCTGCCAGGTGAGATACTATAATCATGAAGGTGCTTCTCCCAGGGCAAGGCTCACCCATTGCACTCTGGATTTGCTGCCCCTGCGATTTCCCCAAATGTGGGAAACTTGACTGCATAATTTGTGTTTCCCCTGGTCGGCTCTCGTATAATTCAGATCTCTTTGTCTCAGGTCTCTCTCCAGCCTAGTTTGCTGTCTGTTTCCACTTCTCTTTTCTTAAGCCGCTCCATTCTATGGCCTTGCGCACTATCCTTACTTCTCCCGTCTGCTTACTTTGTGCCTTCCAATGCACAATGCAAACTACAGGTAGTGCTGCAGGGCCCACACCCTTTTACTTGCTTTACAGAGCAGCTCTGGAGCTGTTACAGTGCCCAGCTGCTGCAAGAAATCAGCTTGAATGCTTCAGGGGCTGGGGCATAGCCAACATGAGCCCCACACCGAAGGAGGGTGGAGGTGTTTAATGCGAACTAGGGGTCATCCAAGCGCCGCAAAAGGCAGCCATGCCCTGCACACCCCTTTTTTATTTTCATATGCAGACGAGGGTTGAATCCAACTTTGACCCACTGCTTGGATGACATCACCATATGCAAATCCGTCTGCTGCAGGCCTTCCCCCAGGAATGCTTGCACTAGTAGTTGCATTTGGTTTGTTGTTTGGGGGTGCTTCAGTATTAGGCAGCCTTCTGCCCTCCCATGTTCATCTGAAAATATGTGTTCTCCCTGCAGTTGTTGTCCCCAGATGAGAGTTCCCTTGTGCTGCCTCAGTTGAATCTCCTTTACTTGACAGAGATGTGCCTGAGCAGCGGCCCTCCCCAGCCCTATCCCAAATCATACTTATTTTGCATAGGAGATACCATGGTCATGAAGATTGTTCTCCCAGGGTGAGGTTCATTCATTGCACTCTGGGTATGCTGACCCCTGTGATTTCCCCAAATGTGGGAAACTCGACTGCATTATTTGTGGTAGTGGGGGACTGTGTTTGTGCTTTCCTCTGGTCAGCTCTGGTAAAAGTCAGATTTCTTTGTCTCAGATCTTCCTCTAGCCTTGTTCTTCTTTCGAGAGTTCCCTTGTGCTGCCTCAGTTGGATCTCCTTCACTTGACAGGGGGTGCCCGAGCAGCAATCCTCCACAGCTCTAGCCCAACTCCTACTTACCTGCCAGGTGAGATACTATGATCTTCACTGTTAGGGCAATCAGGATGTGGAATTCCCTGCCAGGGAAGGTGGTAATGGCGGACTCTGTAATTGGATTTAAAAAAGGAATGGATACATTTCTGAATGAAAAAGCTATCCAAGGTTATAATACTTAAAATATCAACATGGTTAATCCGGGGGTAACATGAGTTATAGTAGCTAACTAGTCATAAAACATTATTCAGCAAGTATGTAGAATCATCACAACTTAAAACAGGTTGAACACGATGGGCAATTTGCCTCTATTCAACCTCAAAAACTATGTTACCATATGTTACTATATTACTATGTTACTGTAGTATACAGAACACCACAATGTAATGAGCAGTGATAGTGAGCACTGATGAGGATACTAGAACTGACACTGAGCAGCAAGATGCAGCACTGGACTATTAGTAATGTACTGTAGTATGCTGAGCACCACAATGCAGCACAAGACAATGAGCAGTGATACTGAGCACTGATGAGGATACTACTGAGAACTGACACTGAGCAGGAGAGACACACTACTAGTATTACTGAGCAGCAATAAGTAACCACTGATACTGAGCACTGATATTGAGATTTCCACTGAGAGAACATAGCCACGTCCTCTCCGCTCTCTCTTCAATGCACGAGTAAAAATGGCGGCAACGCGCAGCTCTTTATATGGAATCCGAATCTCGCGAGAATCCGACAGCGGGATGATGACATTTTCCCTTGTTCAGGTTTTCCGAGTCAGGCGGGAACAACCGAGCCTGCCTCGGACCAGTGTAAACCACGTGGAGTTCGTCGGGAATTCGGTTCTCGGAGAACCGAACCCGCTCCTCTATATATACTATATTACTATGTTACTGTAGTATACAGAACACCACAATGCAATGAGCAGTGATAGTGAGCACTGATGAGGATACTAGAACTGACACTGAGCAGCAAGATGCAGCACTGGACTATTAGTAATGTACTGTAGTATGCTGAGCACCACAATGCAGCACAAGACAATGAGCAGTGATACTGAGCACTGATGAGGATACTACTGAGAACTGACACTGAGCAGGAGAGACACACTACTAGTATTACTGAGCAGCAATAAGTAACCACTGATACTGAGCACTGATATTGAGATTTCCACTGAGAGAACATAGCCACGTCCTCTCCGCTCTCTCTTCAATGCACGAGTAAAAATGGCAGCAACGCGCAGCTCTTTATATGGAATCCGAATCTCACGAGAATCTGACAGCGGGATGATGACATTTTCCCTTGTTCAGGTTTTCCGAGTCAGGCAGGAACAACCGAGCCTGCCTCGGACCAATGTAAACCACGTGGAGTTCGTGGGGAATTCGGTTCTCGGAGAACCGAACCCGCTCCTCTCTACCTTATACCCATCAATTGTTTTTATTTTCAATCTAAGCCCCTGCAGTTTTCTGTAAGCATCTGCTTCGCTATGATGATCAACAAGTCACAAGGGCAAACACTCAGGGCTTGAGGCGTAGATCTTAGGACCAGCTGCTACAAGCATGGCAGAGGTGTCACTATCACTGGTGACACCCAGAGAGGTGGCGAGGGAGATTGTAATGCAGTGCGCGCAGATAAACAGCGCAATGGTAAAAAGGAGGCATGGTTTCATAGGTAGGGGCGTGGCCTGGTGGCCTGAATCTACATTTTGTTGCTCCGGGTGTCCCGGGGGTTGGGGGCTGCACCCGGGGACTAGTGTGTGAGCGGTGCTGGCTCCTGCACAGTGACAGGGCATGGCCACCCAGCATGACGCCTCCCTTCTTGACCATGCTGTAATTGCAGTCGCACTGCAGTTCAGCGTGATCATAAAAAATGGTGTAGGCTCCTGCTGGTGCAGACTGTAGAGAAAAGCTGCTGTGACCACGCCCCCTGTGTCTCCTCCGTTGCAGACCCCATTTTGAAGCCTTGCCCCCGGACTAAGAGAAAAGAATGCCCTTGCGCACTATCCTGACTTCTCCTCCCGTCTGCTTAATTTGTGCCTTCCAACGCACAATGCGAACAACAGGTGGTGCTGCAGGGCCCACACCCTTTTACTTGCCTTACAGAACAGCTCTGGAGCTGTTACAGTGCCCAGCTGCTGCAAGAAATCAGCTTGAATGCATCAGGGGATGGGGCATGGCCAACATGAGCCCCACACCAAAGGAGGGTGGAGGTGTTTAATGCGAACTAGGGGTCATCCAAGCACTGCAAAAGGCCGCCATGCCCTGCATGCCCCTTTTCTCTTTTCATATGCAGATGAGGGTTCCAGTCAACTTTGGCCCACTGCTTGGATTTACATCACCGTATGCAAATCCGTCTGCTGCAGACCTTCCCCCAGGAGTGCTTGTACTAGTTGTTGCATATGGGCCCTCATTCCGAGTCGTTCGCTCTGTAAATTTCATCGCATCGCAGTGAAATTCTGCTTAGTACGCATGCGCAATATTCGCACTGCGACTGCGCCAAGTAATTTTACAATGAAGAAAGTATTTTTACTCACGGCTTTTTCTTCGCTCCGGCGATCGTAATGTGATTGACAGGAAATGGGTGTTACTGGGCGGAAACAGGCCGTTTTATGGGCGTGTGGGAAAAAACGCTACAGTTTCCGGAAAAAACGCAGGAGTGGCCGGAGAAACGGGGGAGTGTCTGGGCGAACTCTGGGAGTGTTTGTGACGTCAAACCAGGAACGACAAGCACTGAACTGATCGCAGATGCCGAGTAAGTCTGAAGCTACTCTGAAACTGCTAAGTAGTTTGTAATCGCAATATTGCGAATACATCGGTCGCAATTTTAAGAAGCTAAGATTCACTCCCAGTAGGCGGCGGCTTAGCGTGTGTAACTCTGCTAAAATCGCCTTGCGAGCGATCAACTCGGAATGAGGGCCATGGTTTGATATTTGATGGTGCTTCAGTATTAGGCTGCCTTCCGCCCTCCCATGTTCATCTGAAAAGATGTGGTCTCCCTGCAGTTGTTGTCCCCAGATGAGAGTTCCCTTGTGCTGCCTCAGTTGAATCTCCTTTACTTGACAGAGATGTGCCTGAGCAGCGGCCCTCACCAGCCCTATCCCAAATCATACTTATTTTGCATAGGAGATACCATGGTCATGAAGATTGTTCTCCCAGGGTGAGGTTCATTCATTGCATTCTGGGTATGCTGACCCCTGTGATTTTCCCAAATGTGGGAAACTCGACTGCATTATTTGTGGTAGTGGGGGACTGTGTTTGTGCTTTCCTCTGGTCAGCTCTGGTAAAAGTCAGAATTCTTTGTCTCAGATCTTCCTCTAGCCTTGTTCTTCTTTCGAGAGTTCCCTGGTGCTGCTTCAGTTGGATCTCCTTCACTTCACAGGGGGGAACCCGAGCAGCGACCCTCCCCAGCTCTAGCCCAACTCCTACTTACCTGCCAGGTGAGATACTATGATCATGAAGGTGCTTCTCCCAGGGCAAGGCTCAACCATTGCACTCTGGGTGTGCTGCTCCTGCGATTTCCCCAAATGTGGGAAACTTGACTGCATAATTTGTGTTTCCCCTCGTCGGCTCTCGTATAATTCAGATCTCTTTGTCTCAGGTCTCTCTCCAGCCTAGTTTGCTGTCTGTTTCCACTTCTCTTTTCTTGAGCCGCTCCCTTCTATGCCCTTGCGCACTATCCTGACTTCTCCCGTCTGCTTACTTCGTGCCTTCCAACGCACAATGCGAACTACAGGTAGTGCTGCAGGGCCCACACCCTTTTACTTGCCTTACAGAGTAGCTCTGGAGCAGTTACAGTGCCCAGCTGCTGCAAGAAATCAGCTTGAATGCTTCAGGGGCTGGGGCATAGCCAACATGAGCCCCACACCGAAGGAGGGAGGAGGTGTGTAATGCAAACTAGGGGTCATCCAAGCGCTGCAAAAGGCCGCCATGCCCTGCACGCCCCTTTTCTCTTTTCATATGCAGACGAGGGTTGAAGCCAACTTTGACCCACTGCTTGGATGACATCACCATATGCAAATCCATCTGCTGCAGGCCTTCCCCCAGGAATGCTTGCACTAGTTGTTGCATTTGGTTTGTTGTTTGGGGGTGCTTCAGTATTAGGCAGCCTTCTGCCCTCACATGTTCATCTGAAAATATGTGTTCTCCCTGCAGTTGTTGTCCCCAGATGAGAGTTCCCTTGTGCTGCCTCAGTTGAATCTCCTTTACTTGACAGAGATGTGCCTGAGCAGCGGCCCTCCCCAGCCCTATCCCAAATCATACTTATTTTGCATAGGCGATACCATGGTCATGAAGATTGTTCTCCCAGGGTGAGGTTCATTCATTGCATTCTGGGTATGCTGACCCCTGTGATTTCCCCAAATGTGGGAAACTCGACTGCATTATTTGTGGTAGTGGGGGACTGTGTTTGTGCTTTCCTCTGGCCAGCTCTGGAAAAAGTCAGATTTCTTTGTCTCAGATCTTCCTCTAGCCTTGTTCTTCTTTCGAGAGTTCCCTTGTGCTGCCTCAGTTGGATCTCTTTCACTTGACAGGGGGGTGCCCGAACAGCGACCCTCCCCAGCTCTAGCCCAACTCCTACTTACCTGCCAGGTGAGATACTATGATCATGAAGGTGCTTCTCCCAGGGCAAGGCTCACCCATTGCACTCTGGGTGTGCTGCCCCTGCGATTTCCCCAAATGTGGGAAACTTGACTGCATAATTTGTGTTTCCCTTGGTCGGCTCTCGTATAATTCAGATCTCTTTGTCTCAGGTCTCTCTCCAGCCTAGTTTGCTGTCTGTTTCCACTTCTCTTTTCTTCAGCCGCTCCCTTCTATACCCTTGTGCACTATCCTGACTTCTCCTCCCGTCTGCTTACTTTGTGCCTTCCAATGCACAATGCAAACTACAGGTAGTGCTGCAGGGCCCACACCCTTTTACTTGCCTTACAGAGCAGCTCTGGAGCTGTTACAGTGCCCAGCTGCTGCAAGAAATCAGCTTGAATGCTTCAGGGGATGGGGCATGGCCAACATGAGCCCCACACCAAAGGAGGGTGGAGGTGTTTAATGCGAACTAGGGGTCATCCAAGCACCGCAAAAGGCCGCCATGCCCTGCACGCCCCTTTTCTCTTTTCATATGCAGATGAGGGTTGAAGCCAACTTTGACCCACTGCTTGGATGACATCACCGTATGCAAATCCGTCTTCTGCAGAACTTCCCCCAGGAATGCTTGCACTAGTTGTTGCATTTGGTTTGTTGTTTGGGGGTGCTTCAGTATTAGGCAGCCTTCTGCCCTCCCATGTTCATCTGAAAATATGTGTTCTCCCTGCAGTTGTTGTCCCCAGATGAGAGTTCCCTTGTGCTGCCTCAGTTAAATCTCCTTTACTTGACAGAGATGTGCATGAGCAGCGGCCCTCCCCAGCCCTATTCCAAATCATACTTATTTTGCATAGGAGATACCATGGTCATGAAGATTTTTCTCCCAGGGTGAGGTTCATTCATTGCATTTTGGGTATGCTGACCCCTGTGATTTCCCCAAATGTGGGAAACTCAGCTGCATTATTTGTGGTAGTGGGGGACTGTGTTTGTGCTTTCCTCTGGTCAGCTCTGGTAAAAGTCAGATTTCTTTGTCTCAGATTTTCCTCTAGCCTTGTTCTTCTTTCGAGAGTTCCCTTGTGCTGCCTTAGTTGGATCTCCTTCACTTTACAGGGGGGTACCCGAGCAGCGACCCTCCCCAGCTCTAGCCCAACTCCTACTTACCTGCCAGGTGAGATACTATGATCATGAAGGTGCTTCTCCCAGGGCAAGGCTAACCCTTTCCACTCTGGGTGTGCTGCTCCTGCGATTTCCCCAAATGTGGGAAACTTGACTGTATAATTTGTGTTTCCCCTGGTCGGCTCTCGTATAATTCAGATCTCTTTGTCTCAGGTCTCTCTCCAGCCTAGTTTGCTGTCTGTTTCCACTTCTCTTTTCTTGAGCCGCTCCCTTCTATGCCCTTGCGCACTATCCTGACTTCTCCTCCTGTCTGCTTACTTTGTGCCTTCCAACGCACAATGCGAACTACAGGTAGTGCTGCAGGGCCCACACCCTTTTACTTGCCTTACAGAGCAGCTCTGGAGCTGTTACAGTGCCCAGCTGCTGCAAGAAATCAGCTTGAATGCTTCAGGGGCTGGGGCATAGCCAACATGAGCCCCACACCAAAGGAGGGTGGAGGTGTTTAATGCAAACTAGGGGTCAGCCAAGCGCCGCAAAAGGCCACCATGCCCTGCACGCCCCTTTTCTCTTTTCATATGCAGACGAGGGTTGAAGCCAACTTTGACCCACTGCTTGGATGACATCACCATATGCAAATCCATCTGCGGCAGGCCTTCCCCCAGGAATGCTTGCACTAGTTGTTGCATTTGGTTTGTTGTTTGGGGGTGCTTCAGTATTAGGCAGTCTTCTGCCCTCCCATGTTCATCTGAAAATATATGTTCTCCCTGCAGTTGTTGTCCCAAGATGAGAGTTCCCTTGTGCTGCCTCAGTTGAATCTCCTTTACTTGACAGAGATGTGCATGAGCAGCGGCCCTCCCCAGCCCTATTCCAAATCATACTTATTTTGCATAGGAGATACCATGGTCATGAAGATTTTTCTCCCAGGGTGAGGTTCATTCATTGCATTTTGGGTATGCTGACCCCTGTGATTTCCCCAAATGTGGGAAACTTGACTGCATTATTTGTGGTAGTGGGAGACTGTGTTTGTGCTTTCCTCTGGTCAGCTCTGGTAAAAGTCAGATTTCTTTGTCTCAGATCTTCCTCTAGCCTTGTTCTTCTTTCAAGAGTTCCCTGGTGCTGCCTCAGTTGGATCTCCTTCACTTCACAGGGGGGAACCCGAGCAGCGACCCTCCCCAGCTCTAGCCCAACTCCTACTTACCTGCCAGGTGAGATACTATGATCATGAAGGTGCTTCTCCCAGGGCAAGGCTCAACCATTGCACTCTGGGTGTGCTGCTCCTGCGATTTCCCCAAATGTGGGAAACTTGACTGCATAATTTGTGTTTCCCCTCGTCGGCTCTCGTATAATTCAGATCTCTTTGTCTCAGGTCTCTCTCCAGCCTAGTTTGCTGTCTGTTTCCACTTCTCTTTTCTTGAGCCGCTCCCTTCTATGCCCTTGCGCACTATCCTGACTTCTCCCGTCTGCTTACTTCGTGCCTTCCAACGCACAATGCGAACTACAGGTAGTGCTGCAGGGTCCACACCCTTTTACTTGCCTTACAGAGTAGCTCTGGAGCAGTTACAGTGCCCAGCTGCTGCAAGAAATCAGCTTGAATGCTTCAGGGGCTGGGGCATAGCCAACATGAGCCCCACACCGAAGGAGGGTGGAGGTGTGTAATGCGAACTAGGGGTCATCCAAGCGCTGCAAAAGGCCGCCATGCCCTGCACGCCCCTTTTCTCTTTTCATATGCAGACGAGGGTTGAAGCCAACTTTGACCCACTGCTTGGATGACATCACCATATGCAAATCCATCTGCTGCAGGCCTTCCCCCAGGAATGCTTGCACTAGTTGTTGCATTTGGTTTGTTGTTTGGGGGTGCTTCAGTATTAGGCAGCCTTCTGCCCTCACATGTTCATCTGAAAATATGTGTTCTCCCTGCAGTTGTTGTCCCCAGATGAGAGTTCCCTTGTGCTGCCTCAGTTGAATCTCCTTTACTTGACAGAGATGTGCCTGAGCAGCGGCCCTCCCCAGCCCTATCCCAAATCATACTTATTTTGCATAGGCGATACCATGGTCATGAAGATTGTTCTCCCAAGGTGAGGTTCATTCATTGCATTCTGGGTATGCTGACCCCTGTGATTTCCCCAAATGTGGGAAACTCGACAGCATTATTTGTGGTAGTGGGGGACTGTGTTTGTGCTTTCCTCTGGTCAGCTCTGGAAAAAGTCAGATTTCTTTGTCTCAGATCTTCCTCTAGCCTTGTTCTTCTTTCGAGAGTTCCCTTGTGCTACCTCAGTTGGATCTCCTTCACTTCACAGGGGGGTGCCCGAACAGCGACCCTCCCCAGCTCTAGCCCAACTCCTACTTACCTGCCAGGTGAGATACTATGATTATGAAGGTGCTTCTCCCAGGGCAAGGCTCACCCATTGCACTCTGGGTGTGCTGCCCCTGCGATTTCCCCAAATGTGGGAAACTTGACTGCATAATTTGTGTTTCCCCTGGTCGGCTCTCGTATAATTCAGATCTCTTTGTCTCAGGTCTCTCTCCAGCCTAGTTTGCTGTCTGTTTCCACTTCTCTTTTCTTGAGCCGCTCCCTTCTATGCCCTTGCGCACTATCCTGACTTCTCCTCCTGTCTGCTTACTTTGTGCCTTCCAACGCACAATGCGATCTACAGGTAGTGCTGCAGGGCCCAGACCCTTTTACTTGCCTTACAGAGCAGCTCTGGAGCTGTTACAGTGCCCAGCTGCTGCAAGAAATCAGCTTGAATGCTTCAGGGGCTGGGGCATAGCCAACATGAGCCCCACACCAAAGGAGGGTGGAGGTGTTTAATGCAAACTAGGGGTCAGCCAAGCGCCGCAAAAGGCCACCATGCCCTGCACGCCCCTTTTCTCTTTTCATATGCAGACGAGGGTTGAAGCCAACTTTGACCCACTGCTTGGATGACATCACCATATGCAAATCCATCTGCGGCAGGCCTTCCCCCAGGAATGCTTGCACTAGTTGTTGCATTTGGTTTGTTGTTTGGGGGTGCTTCAGTATTAGGCAGCCTTCTGCCCTCCCATGTTCATCTGAAAATATATGTTCTCCCTGCAGTTGTTGTCCCAAGATGAGAGTTCCCTTGTGCTGCCTCAGTTGAATCTCCTTTACTTGACAGAGATGTGCATGAGCAGCGGCCCTCCCCAGCCCTATTCCAAATCATACTTATTTTGCATAGGAGATACCATGGTCATGAAGATTTTTCTCCCAGGGTGAGGTTCATTCATTGCATTTTGGGTATGCTGACCCCTGTGATTTCCCCAAATGTGGGAAACTTGACTGCATTATTTGTGGTAGTGGGAGACTGTGTTTGTGCTTTCCTCTGGTCAGCTCTGGTAAAAGTCAGATTTCTTTGTCTCAGATTTTCCTTTAGCCTTGTTCTTCTTTCGAGAGTTCCCTTGTGCTGCCTCAGTTGGATCTCCTTCACTTTACAGGGGGGTGCCCGAGCAGCGACCCTCCCCAGCTCTAGCCCAACTCCTACTTACCTGCCAGGTGAGATACTATGATCATGAAGGTGCTTCTCCCAGGGCAAGGCTCACCCATTGTACTCTGGGTGTGCTGCTCCTGCGATTTCCCCAAATGTGGGAAACTTGACTGCATAATTTGTGTTTCCCCTGGTCGGCTCTCGTATAATTCAGATCTCTTTGTCTCAGGTCTCTCTCCAGCCTAGTTTGCTGTCTGTTTCCACTTCTCTTTTCTTCAGCCGCTCCCTTCTATACCCTTGTGCACTATCCTGACTTCTCCTCCCGTCTGCTTACTTTGTGCCTTCCAATGCACAATGCAAACTACAGGTAGTGCTGCAGGGCCCACACCCTTTTACTTGCCTTACAGAGCAGCTCTGGAGCTGTTGCAGTGCCAAGCTGCTGCAAGAAATCAGCTTGAATGCTTCAGGGGCTGGGGCATAGCCAACATGAGCCCCACACCGAAGGAGGGAGGAGGTGTGTAATGCAAACTAGGGGTCATCCAAGCGCTGCAAAAGGCCGCCATGCCCTGCACGCCCCTTTTCTCTTTTCATATGCAGACGAGGGTTGAAGCCAACTTTGACCCACTGCTTGGATGACATCACCATATGCAAATCCATCTGCTGCAGGCCTTCCCCCAGGAATGCTTGCACTAGTTGTTGCATTTGGTTTGTTGTTTGGGGGTGCTTCAGTATTAGGCAGCCTTCTGCCCTCACATGTTCATCTGAAAATATGTGTTCTCCCTGCAGTTGTTGTCCCCAGATGAGAGTTCCCTTGTGCTGCCTCAGTTGAATCTCCTTTACTTGACAGAGATGTGCCTGAGCAGCGGCCCTCCCCAGCCCTATCCCAAATCATACTTATTTTGCATAGGCGATACCATGGTCATGAAGATTGTTCTCCCAGGGTGAGGTTCATTCATTGCATTCTGGGTATGCTGACCCCTGTGATTTCCCCAAATGTGGGAAACTCGACTGCATTATTTGTGGTAGTGGGGGACTGTGTTTGTGCTTTCCTCTGGCCAGCTCTGGAAAAAGTCAGATTTCTTTGTCTCAGATCTTCCTCTAGCCTTGTTCTTCTTTCGAGAGTTCCCTTGTGCTGCCTCAGTTGGATCTCTTTCACTTGACAGGGGGGTGCCCGAACAGCGACCCTCCCCAGCTCTAGCCCAACTCCTACTTACCTGCCAGGTGAGATACTATGATCATGAAGGTGCTTCTCCCAGGGCAAGGCTCACCCATTGCACTCTGGGTGTGCTGCCCCTGCGATTTCCCCAAATGTGGGAAACTTGACTGCATAATTTGTGTTTCCCTTGGTCGGCTCTCGTATAATTCAGATCTCTTTGTCTCAGGTCTCTCTCCAGCCTAGTTTGCTGTCTGTTTCCACTTCTCTTTTCTTCAGCCGCTCCCTTCTATACCCTTGTGCACTATCCTGACTTCTCCTCCCGTCTGCTTACTTTGTGCCTTCCAATGCACAATGCAAACTACAGGTAGTGCTGCAGGGCCCACACCCTTTTACTTGCCTTACAGAGCAGCTCTGGAGCTGTTACAGTGCCCAGCTGCTGCAAGAAATCAGCTTGAATGCTTCAGGGGATGGGGCATGGCCAACATGAGCCCCACACCAAAGGAGGGTGGAGGTGTTTAATGCGAACTAGGGGTCATCCAAGCACCGCAAAAGGCCGCCATGCCCTGCACGCCCCTTTTCTCTTTTCATATGCAGATGAGGGTTGAAGCCAACTTTGACCCACTGCTTGGATGACATCACCGTATGCAAATCCGTCTTCTGCAGAACTTCCCCCAGGAATGCTTGCACTAGTTGTTGCATTTGGTTTGTTGTTTGGGGGTGCTTCAGTATTAGGCAGCCTTCTGCCCTCCCATGTTCATCTGAAAATATGTGTTCTCCCTGCAGTTGTTGTCCCCAGATGAGAGTTCCCTTGTGCTGCCTCAGTTAAATCTCCTTTACTTGACAGAGATGTGCATGAGCAGCGGCCCTCCCCAGCCCTATTCCAAATCATACTTATTTTGCATAGGAGATACCATGGTCATGAAGATTTTTCTCCCAGGGTGAGGTTCATTCATTGCATTTTGGGTATGCTGACCCCTGTGATTTCCCCAAATGTGGGAAACTCAGCTGCATTATTTGTGGTAGTGGGGGACTGTGTTTGTGCTTTCCTCTGGTCAGCTCTGGTAAAAGTCAGATTTCTTTGCCTCAGATTTTCCTCTAGCCTTGTTCTTTCGAGAGTTCCCTTGTGCTGCCTTAGTTGGATCTCCTTCACTTTACAGGGGGGTACCCGAGCAGCGACCCTCCCCAGCTCTAGCCCAACTCCTACTTACCTGCCAGGTGAGATACTATGATCATGAAGGTGCTTCTCCCAGGGCAAGGCTAACCCATTGCACTCTGGGTGTGCTGCTCCTGCGATTTCCCCAAATGTGGGAAACTTGACTGTATAATTTGTGTTTCCCCTGGTCGGCTCTCGTATAATTCAGATCTCTTTGTCTCAGGTCTCTCTCCAGCCTAGTTTGCTGTCTGTTTCCACTTCTCTTTTCTTGAGCCGCTCCCTTCTATGCCCTTGCGCACTATCCTGACTTCTCCTCCTGTCTGCTTACTTTGTGCCTTCCAACGCACAATGCGAACTACAGGTAGTGCTGCAGGGCCCACACCCTTTTACTTGCCTTACAGAGCAGCTCTGGAGCTGTTACAGTGCCCAGCTGCTGCAAGAAATCAGCTTGAATGCTTCAGGGGCTGGGGCATAGCCAACATGAGCCCCACACCAAAGGAGGGTGGAGGTGTTTAATGCAAACTAGGGGTCAGCCAAGCGCCGCAAAAGGCCACCATGCCCTGCACGCCCCTTTTCTCTTTTCATATGCAGACGAGGGTTGAAGCCAACTTTGACCCACTGCTTGGATGACATCACCATATGCAAATCCATCTGTGGCAGGCCTTCCCCCAGGAATGCTTGCACTAGTTGTTGCATTTGGTTTGTTGTTTGGGGGTGCTTCAGTATTAGGCAGCCTTCTGCCCTCCCATGTTCATCTGAAAATATATGTTCTCCCTGCAGTTGTTGTCCCAAGATGAGAGTTCCCTTGTGCTGCCTCAGTTGAATCTCCTTTACTTGACAGAGATGTGCATGAGCAGCGGCCCTCCCCAGCCCTATTCCAAATCATACTTATTTTGCATAGGAGATACCATGGTCATGAAGATTTTTCTCCCAGGGTGAGGTTCATTCATTGCATTTTGGGTATGCTGACCCCTGTGATTTCCCCAAATGTGGGAAACTTGACTGCATTATTTGTGGTAGTGGGAGACTGTGTTTGTGCTTTCCTCTGGTCAGCTCTGGTAAAAGTCAGATTTCTTTGTCTCAGATCTTCCTCTAGCCTTGTTCTTCTTTCAAGAGTTCCCTGGTGCTGCCTCAGTTGGATCTCCTTCACTTCACAGGGGGGAACCCGAGCAGCGACCCTCCCCAGCTCTAGCCCAACTCCTACTTACCTGCCAGGTGAGATACTATGATCATGAAGGTGCTTCTCCCAGGGCAAGGCTCAACCATTGCACTCTGGGTGTGCTGCTCCTGCGATTTCCCCAAATGTGGGAAACTTGACTGCATAATTTGTGTTTCCCCTCGTCGGCTCTCGTATAATTCAGATCTCTTTGTCTCAGGTCTCTCTCCAGCCTAGTTTGCTGTCTGTTTCCACTTCTCTTTTCTTGAGCCGCTCCCTTCTATGCCCTTGCGCACTATCCTGACTTCTCCCGTCTGCTTACTTCGTGCCTTCCAACGCACAATGCGAACTACAGGTAGTGCTGCAGGGTCCACACCCTTTTACTTGCCTTACAGAGTAGCTCTGGAGCAGTTACAGTGCCCAGCTGCTGCAAGAAATCAGCTTGAATGCTTCAGGGGCTGGGGCATAGCCAACATGAGCCCCACACCGAAGGAGGGTGGAGGTGTGTAATGCGAACTAGGGGTCATCCAAGCGCTGCAAAAGGCCGCCATGCCCTGCACGCCCCTTTTCTCTTTTCATATGCAGACGAGGGTTGAAGCCAACTTTGACCCACTGCTTGGATGACATCACCATATGCAAATCCATCTGCTGCAGGCCTTCCCCCAGGAATGCTTGCACTAGTTGTTGCATTTGGTTTGTTGTTTGGGGGTGCTTCAGTATTAGGCAGCCTTCTGCCCTCACATGTTCATCAGAAAATATGTGTTCTCCCTGCAGTTGTTGTCCCCAGATGAGAGTTCCCTTGTGCTGCCTCAGTTGAATCTCCTTTACTTGACAGAGATGTGCCTGAGCAGCGGCCCTCCCCAGCCCTATCCCAAATCATACTTATTTTGCATAGGCGATACCATGGTCATGAAGATTGTTCTCCCAAGGTGAGGTTCATTCATTGCATTCTGGGTATGCTGACCCCTGTGATTTCCCCAAATGTGGGAAACTCGACAGCATTATTTGTGGTAGTGGGGGACTGTGTTTGTGCTTTCCTCTGGTCAGCTCTGGAAAAAGTCAGATTTCTTTGTCTCAGATCTTCCTCTAGCCTTGTTCTTCTTTCGAGAGTTCCCTTGTGCTACCTCAGTTGGATCTCCTTCACTTCACAGGGGGGTGCCCGAACAGCGACCCTCCCCAGCTCTAGCCCAACTCCTACTTACCTGCCAGGTGAGATACTATGATTATGAAGGTGCTTCTCCCAGGGCAAGGCTCACCCATTGCACTCTGGGTGTGCTGCACCTGCGATTTCCCCAAATGTGGGAAACTTGACTGCATAATTTGTGTTTCCCCTGGTCGGCTCTCGTATAATTCAGATCTCTTTGTCTCAGGTCTCTCTCCAGCCTAGTTTGCTGTCTGTTTCCACTTCTCTTTTCTTGAGCCGCTCCCTTCTATGCCCTTGCGCACTATCCTGACTTCTCCTCCTGTCTGCTTACTTTGTGCCTTCCAACGCACAATGCGATCTACAGGTAGTGCTGCAGGGCCCAGACCCTTTTACTTGCCTTACAGAGCAGCTCTGGAGCTGTTACAGTGCCCAGCTGCTGCAAGAAATCAGCTTGAATGCTTCAGGGGCTGGGGCATAGCCAACATGAGCCCCACACCAAAGGAGGGTGGAGGTGTTTAATGCAAACTAGGGGTCAGCCAAGCGCCGCAAAAGGCCACCATGCCCTGCACGCCCCTTTTCTCTTTTCATATGCAGACGAGGGTTGAAGCCAACTTTGACCCACTGCTTGGATGACATCACCATATGCAAATCCATCTGCGGCAGGCCTTCCCCCAGGAATGCTTGCACTAGTTGTTGCATTTGGTTTGTTGTTTGGGGGTGCTTCAGTATTAGGCAGCCTTCTGCCCTCCCATGTTCATCTGAAAATATATGTTCTCCCTGCAGTTGTTGTCCCAAGATGAGAGTTCCCTTGTGCTGCCTCAGTTGAATCTCCTTTACTTGACAGAGATGTGCATGAGCAGCGGCCCTCCCCAGCCCTATTCCAAATCATACTTATTTTGCATAGGAGATACCATGGTCATGAAGATTTTTCTCCCAGGGTGAGGTTCATTCATTGCATTTTGGGTATGCTGACCCCTGTGATTTCCCCAAATGTGGGAAACTTGACTGCATTATTTGTGGTAGTGGGAGACTGTGTTTGTGCTTTCCTCTGGTCAGCTCTGGTAAAAGTCAGATTTCTTTGTCTCAGATTTTCCTTTAGCCTTGTTCTTCTTTCGAGAGTTCCCTTGTGCTGCCTCAGTTGGATCTCCTTCACTTTACAGGGGGGTGCCCGAGCAGCGACCCTCCCCAGCTCTAGCCCAACTCCTACTTACCTGCCAGGTGAGATACTATGATCATGAAGGTGCTTCTCCCAGGGCAAGGCTCACCCATTGTACTCTGGGTGTGCTGCTCCTGCGATTTCCCCAAATGTGGGAAACTTGACTGCATAATTTGTGTTTCCCTGGTCGGCTCTCGTATAATTCAGATCTCTTTGTCTCAGGTCTCTCTCCAGCCTAGTTTGCTGTCTGTTTCCACTTCTCTTTTCTTCAGCCGCTCCCTTCTATACCCTTGTGCACTATCCTGACTTCTCCTCCCGTCTGCTTACTTTGTGCCTTCCAATGCACAATGCAAACTACAGGTAGTGCTGCAGGGCCCACACCCTTTTACTTGCCTTACAGAGCAGCTCTGGAGCTGTTGCAGTGCCAAGCTGCTGCAAGAAATCAGCTTGAATGCTTCAGGGGCTGGGGCATAGCCAACATGAGCCCCACACCGAAGGAGGGTGGAGGTGTTTAATGCAAACTAGGGGTCAGACAAGCGCAGCAAAAGGCCACCATGCCCTGCACGCCCCTTTTCTGTTTTCATATGCAGACGAGGGTTGAAGCCAACTTTGACCCACTGCTTGGATGACATCACCATATGCAAATCCATCTGCGGCAGGCCTTCCCCCAGGAATGCTTGCACTAGTTGTTGCATTTGGTTTGTTGTTTGGGGGTGCTTCAGTATTAGGCAGCCTTCTGCCCTCCCATGTTCATCTGAAAATATGTGTTCTCCCTGCAGTTGTTGTCCCTAGATGAGAGTTCCCTTGTGCTGCCTCAGTTGAATCTCCTTAACTTGACAGAGATGTGCCTGAGCAGCGGCCCTCCCCAGCTCTATCCCAAATCATACTTATTTTGCATAGGAGATACCATGGTCATGAAGATTATTCTCCCAGGGTGAGGTTCATTCATTGCATTCTGGGTATGCTGACCCCTGTGATTTCCCCAAATGTGGGAAACTCGACTGCTTTATTTGTGGTAGTGGGGGACTGTGTTTGTGTTTTCCTCTGGTCAGCTCTGGTAAAAGTCAGATTTCTTTGTTTCAGAGCCTTGTTCTTCTTTTGAGAGTTCCCTTGTGCTGCCTCAGTTGGATCTCCTTCACTTGACAGGGGGGTGCCCGAGCAGAGACCCTCCCCAGCTCTAGCCCAACTCCTACTTACCTGCCAGGTGAGATACTATGATCATGAAGGTGCTTCTCCCAGGGCAAGGCTCACCCATTGCACTCTGGGTGTGCTGCCCCTGCGATTTCCCCAAATGTGGGAAACTTGACTGCATAATTTGTGTTTCCCCTGGTCGGCTCTCGTATAATTCAGATCTCTTTGTCTCAGGTCTCTCTCCAGCCTAGTTTGCTGTCTGTTTCCACTTCTCTTTTCTTCAGCCGCTCCCTTCTATGCCCTTGTGCACTATCCTGACTTCCCCGTCTGCTTACTTTGTGCCTTCCAACGCACAATGCAAACTACAGGTAGTGCTGCAGGGCCCACACCCTTTTACTTGCTTTACAGAGCAGCTCTGGAGCTGTTACAGTGCCCAGCTGCTGCAAGAAATCAGCTTGAATGCTTCAGGGGCTGGGGCATAGCCAACATGAGCCCCACACCGAAGGAGGGTGGAGGTGTTTAATGCGAACTAGGGGTCATCCAAGCGCCGCAAAAGGCAGCCATGCCCTGCACACCCCTTTTTTATTTTCATATGCAGACGAGGGTTGAAGCCAACTTTGACCCACTGCTTGGATGACATCACCATATGCAAATCCGTCTGCTGCAGGCCTTCCCCCAGGAATGCTTGCACTAGTAGTTGCATTTGGTTTGTTGTTTGGGGGTGCTTCAGTATTAGGCAGCCTTCTGCCCTCCCATGTTCATCTGAAAATATGTGTTCTCCCTGCAGTTGTTGTCCCCAGATGAGAGTTCCCTTGTGCTGCCTCAGTTGAATCTCCTTTACTTGACAGAGATGTGCCTGAGCAGCGGCCCTCCCCAGCCCTATCCCAAATCATACTTATTTTGCATAGGAGATACCATGGTCATGAAGATTGTTCTCCCAGGGTGAGGTTCATTCATTGCACTCTGGGTATGCTGACCCCTGTGATTTCCCCAAATGTGGGAAACTCGACTGCATTATTTGTGGTAGTGGGGGACTGTGTTTGTGCTTTCCTCTGGTCAGCTCTGGTAAAAGTCAGATTTCTTTGTCTCAGATCTTCCTCTAGCCTTGTTCTTCTTTCGAGAGTTCCCTTGTGCTGCCTCAGTTGGATCTCCTTCACTTGACAGGGGGTGCCCGAGCAGCAATCCTCCACAGCTCTAGCCCAACTCCTACTTACCTGCCAGGTGAGATACTATGATCTTCACTGTTAGGGCAATCAGGATGTGGAATTCCCTGCCAGGGAAGGTGGTAATGGCGGACTCTGTAATTGGATTTAAAAAAGGAATGGATACATTTCTGAATGAAAAAGCTATCCAAGGTTATAATACTTAAAATATCAACATGGTTAATCCGGGGGTAACATGAGTTATAGTAGCTAACTAGTCATAAAACATTATTCAGCAAGTATGTAGAATCATCACAACTTAAAACAGGTTGAACACGATGGGCAATTTGCCTCTATTCAACCTCAAAAACTATGTTACCATATGTTACTATATTACTATGTTACTGTAGTATACAGAACACCACAATGTAATGAGCAGTGATAGTGAGCACTGATGAGGATACTAAAACTGACACTGAGCAGCAAGATGCAGCACTGGACTATTAGTAATGTACTGTAGTATGCTGAGCACCACAATGCAGCACAAGACAATGAGCAGTGATACTGAGCACTGATGAGGATACTACTGAGAACTGACACTGAGCAGGAGAGACACACTACTAGTATTACTGAGCAGCAATAAGTAACCACTGATACTGAGCACTGATATTGAGATTTCCACTGAGAGAACATAGCC